>NW_024347867.1:4867352-5461904 GCF_902729225.1 Pteropus medius
GAGTGGGAGGCAGAAAGAGAAAGAGAGAAAACGAACTAGTTATTTTGTGTATCTTCTTATAAGGCACTAATCCCATCATGGGGGCTTTACTCTAGTGACCTAATTACCCACCAAAGGCCATATCTCTAAACACCATCACACTGGGGATTAGGGTTTCAACATACAGGGGGACACAAACATGCAGTCCATATAATACTTATGTGGTTACTTGGATGTATAAAGCTAATAAAATCTGAGCAAGCATCTTATATTTTTATTTTCAGAAACTCTTCAAACTTTATCAGAAGGGCAAGATATGAGTGCTATCTTGTATCCAGGGACAGTTTAAACTTTTTTGTGAACTTTTCTATATTAATAAGTACAAGAAATTTTGCTCTTTTGATAAACTTCAGCTGGTAGTTATTGTTCCACTGATTTCCTTCACCGGGATCTTTTTTTTTCTTGTATATTCATCATAAAACTAAAAATTATCTCCTTTTTACATCAGTTTTCTTGATCCAATCTTATAAAGTATCAAGAATCAACTAAAAATCTAAGAAAAGTTTAGCAAAAAGAAAAGGATGCCTTCTTTGGTTTAATTCAGAGAGACTTTCAGGTTGGCGGAGATTATAATATGGCACATCTTATAATATGAGAGACATTGATGCTCAGTTTCCAGAACTAACTTATTTATGGTAAGAGTCTTCCCAAGCTCATGCCACCTGCCTGGGTAACTTTGAAAAATGTAGCAAGTCCTCCATCATTAACATATCATTTGATACATTATAATATTAGAACAAGAGTTCCTCTTTTCAGGAAACACAATCTGATTTTGGAAAAAAATACTGGACAGCTGTTTATTTACCTTTTTGAATTACTTAAATAGTATTCTATATGAATTCTTTTAAAATATAATTTAAACTTTAGATTCAGCTAATATTTATTGGCACCTATCATGTCAAATACTGTGTTAGGAAGTTTTTACAAACTTTAGAGGTGTTCATTTGACCTTCGCAATAAAACTGTGAAGAAAGGGCATTTACCAAATTTTACAAATGATGACACCGGGTCTCAGAGAAGTTACGTGACTTGCTCAAAAAATAAAAGCATTTCTTGTCTTCTGAAATTCACTGTTAATCCGTAGCCCAAGACAAGAATAGGCAGTCCTGTGTTGGTCTTGATAATAAATGTGAATTATTTTTAGTTAAGTCCTCTCTGTAAAGATATATTAGAAGTAAGGATGAATGAAAATAGTGTGTCATTCTTTATCACATGAGGCTATTAAATGGGCCACCCTGCATTTTATTCAAGATAGAGACAGTCTTTCTTTTCCTAAAGCTCAACTAGAGAAGTAAGCATGTACTTGTTGTAAGGCTAAGCTACAGGATAACAGAGGAGAAGGATAATGATCAGAATACAGGAATTTTTGATGTGCATGCACTTGAATAACTGAACTTGATTAAAATAACATTTAATGTGTATATTGGTTAGAATGCAAAGACCATATAATAAAAACCAAAATAGCAGTTACTTAAGCAAGATAGGAGTTTCTTTCTCTCTCATTTAACAACTGAAGCTGAGTGGGTCTAGATGCTGTGGAGGGTCCCAGGGTTAGGCACTTAAAGTCGGCAGTGTCCCCAGACCTCTGTAGCTTTAATATTTAATATAATATTTGGTACTTTAGTATTGGTTTCCAGTCTACCATGATGGCTATTTAAAAATATGAAAATGCATTTTAAAATTTCATCACCCTTTTCTGATAGCTAATTGTCCCTTGAGAATCGGTGAAATGCACAAAGTACACTCAGTTAAAGGCTGGGTATAGAAAGGCCTGAATAAGACGATGTGAGCAATTTTGTCAGGGAAGCAGAATCACTGTGTGTAATGTGGGATAAAGAATTGTTTATCGTAGGGATTAGACCTAACACAACTGTGGGAGATGTTGAGAAAGCAAAGTTCTGAAGTAGACCATTAGGGGAAAAGGAGAAAGTCACTAATCAGAGCCATGAAAGAAAGCTGGTGAAGAACTCTGTGAAAAGCTGTTGCCTCTGCATCTGGCTGCAGCCGGAAGTCTCTGCAAATCAGTAGAGCGGGCTGGTGGAAAAGCTGGACTCACAGCAGGAGAGCAAAGACAGTGGACCCTGCTAGGACAAAGTGGAATTCGAGAGAAGAAACTGGAGCCCATGTCTGTCTCTCACCACATCAACACAATGGAAAACTGGTATCCTTCTCTATACAGCCCTGACACTGTGCCTGGCCTAGTAGTTGGAGAAGCTGGAGGAGGAGATCTGGGCACAACAGCTGTTCCCCCACACCAACAAAGAGAATCAGCAGATCATAACAATGTGCATAAGCTGCAGTGATGTCTAGGGCCCTGCATCAACCCGGCAAGCATAGGGCTGATGTATCACTTTGGCCTTTTAAGTCTCATGCAAACTTCTCTCCCTGCCAACTCTAACCCAGAATTACACAGGGAAGGGAATTCTGGGAAACGTAGTTCCAGCTTAGCAAAATTGACACAGTACAAAACTGCCAGAGTAATAAAACTCTGGACTAAGGAAGAATAGATGTGAATATGAAAAGAAATATTTGAGGTGAAGGGCCCTGTATTTTGTCTTCAATTGCTTTAATAGATATTTATTTCTTTTCATGAATACATTGTTAAAATATATGACTAGCTTTCATTCCATCTACTTCTGAAAAAGAAGTGAGGTCATTTATTAATGTCTTTTGGCTTTCGTTTCTTTAGCTGTAAAACCAAAAAACACCCTTTCACTAGTACATTATGAAAGCTCTCATATTTATTTTCTCAGGAACATAGTTATGTCCCATGAGCTGATGACTCTCACCTATCTCCAGTTCTATCATCTCACATGACTTCCAGTTCCTTTTTTCCCAGCAAGTACTGGACTTTTCCACTTTGATGCTTCACTGTCAGCCAAACACAAGAAGGCCAATGCTGAATTCTTATTCCCCTCACACCGGGAGGCTTCCCTTTCCTTTTCTTGGAGGCGGTCACTGTGCTAGTCACTCAAGTTTGATGATATGGAGCCTTTTCCTAGTCCAATTAATGACCAAATGGTCTTGGATTTTTCCTCACAAATGGCTCTTGTGTTTATTTTTTCCTTCCCGTTTCTGCCATCCTAACCTATCGTAACCTTTGTGGTCTCATTTCTAGATTGCTAGGAGACCTTTCTTTTAGCTCACGCCCATTCCAGGCCTTTCTCATGCCCATCCACCCTGCATACCAGTATTCCTTAAATGCCATTTTCATAATGTCACTAAGCTCACACACCTTCCATGGGGTTTTACTACTACTAGATCAGAGAAGTCAAAAGTCTTGCAAGATGAAAAGATTAGAAATGATCTAGTCCAACATTTTCTTTTTGTAGAAAAGAAATAAGAAGCTTTAGGAGACTGAGATCACACAGATTTAGAACTAGAACCCCAGGCATCTGAAGCCAAATTCCATGTTCTTTCTACCACTACATCACCCATCTTTGAGGGAAAAATTTTGTGATTTTCAAGGCCCTTGGTTATCTCACCCAACTCTATCAGGGCATTTGTACAACCCCAGGGGGCACCATTTACACTGTAGTCTGCAGAGTTGTGCTCCAAGGCCACCACTCATACAGAAGTACATGTAGACTCCACATAGACTATAAAGCGAATGATGCCCCCGGCACTGTGCAAGGAGGGAATATTTTACCTCTCTGGGTTTCTCTATGTCCCACTGCTCTATACGCAAGTCAAGAGACACAAAGCCCTTATTCCTTCCATTTCTACTCTACTAAAATCCTTCCCATCTTTAAAGCTCAGTGAAATTCTTCTCTCCTCTATAAATTCAGTCCATTTCTTAGAGGTCTTTATTTGTGTGAACTACTAGTTATTAATAATACAGCGTAGTTCAGTTCTGGGCTACAAAAAGCCCAAATTTAAAATCAGAAAACTTGTGTTCTAATCTCAGGTCTTTTGCCTACTGGTTGTATGACCTTTAAGTCATTTATCTTCTCTAAATCTATTTTTAATCTATGAATTGGACATAACAATACTTGTTTTATTTCACAGAGTATATGTGAGCGTCATGCGAGCTAATGCGTGTGTGAGTGTTTGAGATGCTATAGAGTACGATATAAATGAAGTTGCAGTGTGATAACACAACTTGGTCCTCTCTGATACGGTGTATTGCTTCTTTAGGTTTTGGTTTGTTAGCCAGAATATGGTTACTAGATGAGCTCTTTGAGGAAAGAAATTAGATCTCAAATGTTGCTTCTCTCCCCTTAAGTGAACATTGCATAAATCTATTTGAAAACCATGCAGGAATACATTTTTGTTTCTAAGGGAGGGTAGACTTTAAAAATAGGACGCAGATATAGGAAAAATCTCAAAGTGTGCTTCTTTACATGTGTGATGATATCTGGGGGTGGGGAGCAAGCTAAATGCCACGTGAATTAGAAATGCTGGCTACCAGAGAAACTCCTGTTCTTGCCAGACACTATCATGAGTTGATTTTTCGTTTGTGGTTTTTCATTATTTTATTATTTTTTTTATTTTTGCAGAATAATCTCTCATATGGGCATGAGTTCTAAAACTCTGTTTTTGTTCTTTTGCACGGGTTTTAGTAGTGGGAGGCATTCAGGCGTTTTCTTTGTTAAGTCATAATTATTTGGGAATTTCAGAGACAGAGTACCTAAAAGTAGTCCCAGAACTTTTTGAACACCTCTGTGTTTTGCTGCAACATGGAGAAGAGAGTCTTTTGAGAATTTCTTAGACCAAAAGCAATACTACTGAAATACAGAATCTCAGAGTTGAAGAAGGTTTGGGAAATAACTCTTCATCTTGTGGTTTCTCCAACTTATAACTGCAATTTGAAGGACCAAGTGGGTATTCCTGCCTGTGGCGAGGAGCCATGCAGCCTGTGACAGAATCCCCAGTCAGCCACTCCAAGAACAAGCAGTTATATCCCATCTGTAGTTTGAAGCTATCTATTCTCCCAGAGCTTTTAGAAAAGATCTAAATAATTGTCCTATTTTTGTTTTTCTTGCTAAGAATTTGTCATTTATGTCCATATTAATGTTGTAGTTTAGTTTTCATCTTTAAAGAAAACACCATAAGAATTCCATTTCAATCACCAAAATTATATTCTAGAGCACTGGCATAAACTTCATGAACCAGTGGGAGTTTAAAGAAGATTTCTATTAGAAGCAAGATTTTCATACCAGTCTTTGAATGCATTCTAAAACTTATTAACCTAATGTGATTATTGCTCAGGTATTTTAGTTAGAGAATTGATTGCTTGTCATAAAACAAATTCTTTCCATAAACAGAGGTATAAAGGGAAAAGTACTTTCTGTTCTAAAGCGCAATTGAAAGCAAGATTATACCATCTTTATTAAACCTTCTTAACTATGGGTTGGCTTAGAACCACACTCCTTAATTTCTTCTGCCCAAAAAGTGTTTCTATTTTTAGGTTAAACTGTATGCCTATATCATTTTACTTTCTGGTCCTCTGTTTCCCTAACTGTAAAAAAAAAAATAAGAGGTTTTCCCTAGAAACTGGAATTTGGGAGGGGGCATAAAGTTGCTATCAAGTAATCTTATGTATTGTATTTATGCATTTAAAATAGTATTCTAAGAAGGAATCCATAAACTTCACCAGCCTGCTAAAGGGATTCATGGCCTAAAGAGGTTAAGAACCTCTGCCTTCCATTTCTCTATAACTAATCCAAAAACTCTTCAATCAAATAAAATCAGGAATATTATATACTCCATTGCTTTCATTGGAGACTATTATTAAACATTCTGTTTCCTATATCTTATTATTCACTCTAAAATATGTCCAAAATCTTAACCTTACTCTTCACAGTGTTTCTGGGGTGGTCTTGATCATCATTTTAGTTCCTTTAAATAACAATATTTTTCTATCATGATTCAAGCTTCTGGATGTAACTGAAGATTCCTGATATTCTGAGTACTGAGAGCCACATGAAGATTTCTCTTCTACTCATGCTTCAAAAATAAAGCAGAAATGATCCCCAAAACCCAAGGCACAAAGTTATTATCTCATGAGTTCATTTGAGGTGATACTTGTGCAGAAACCCAGCCTTTCTTAAAATAGCCACTGTAACTCAGAAAAATGTGTGTGGCTGTTCTGGTCACAATAATTACCAGGGCCTTTATTAATCCTCAGATTCCTATGTCCATAAATTAATTAACCTTCTCTTCCATGATTAACATATTTTCATTATAAGCAAATGAAAGGAATTTGTCCAAGGTCACATATTAAATTCAGTGATGAGGCTGTGACTGTCATCTTTTAACTACCTTTGTATTCACATATTCAAGCACAACCTTACACTGAAGACTAAGCGACAGGTGATACCCACTCACTCCCCACTCCTCATCTCTTCTACCAAATAGGCAGGAGTTGCAGCAAGAAAGCATCTTGGAGTGACCCAGAAGAGAAGAGAGAGCGAGAAAGCCTTGGATACTACTCTGTTTGCTCACTCGTCCAGGACATGTGTATTGCTCACCCACGATGTACTGGGCATGGCACCAGGTGCTAGAGGTTTAGAGATGGCTGAGCAAGATCCACGCCCTGCCCTCATGGAGCTAGTGTGAGGACAGGCAATAAACAAGAACATGAATACATGTATAATACAACTTCAGGAAAAGAGAAGTGTTATAATTTAGGTGGAAGTAAGAATGATAAAGAAAAGTTAAGAAGGATAAATCAAAGAGCATGCTTGAAGGAGGGTCATTTCAGGTAGAGTGATCACAGAAGGCTTTTCTGGAACGGTGACATTTGAGCCAAAGCTTGTATGAAAATCTGAGAGGAGGGAGTTTTAAGCAAGGAGAATGGCAGGTCAAATGACCTTGACGGAGATATGCTCTTGAAGGTTTAGAAAAACGGTAAGAAAGCCTTCTGAGGCTATATAGGTAGTGCTTGAATTCAGTTGAGGCTTTGGCATCAGACTGCCTGGCCTTGAGTCCCAGCTTCACATGGTAGGACTTTGAGCAAGTCAGTTCATCTCTGAATGCATCAGTTTCCTTATCTAGAAAATTGGGCAATACTGGTGATCTCACAGTGTGATTGTGGATTGTTTGAAGCAATCTGAATAAAATGTACCTAGTTTAGAGTGTGATATGCAGCATGGACTCAATATACTTAGTTATTAGTGCTATTAAATGTCTAGCTATGTTCTAGACATGAGATGAATAGCTTTGATAATGCCAGCATTGACCTCAGCGGGCATTTTACTTTTGTCATGTCAGGACACACAGGAAGGGCTCCATAGCCTTATGTGAAATTATGATGCCATGGTCCTCCTCACCTCCCTTCTGTAAATCATTCCAGTTGGGTCAAGACTGAACAAAAATTGATTTGTGGCTTGAAGTATGGTTCAATCCGCACTACCTCCAGTCTGGAGAGCTTTCTAGGAAACCAGAAAATCCCAAGGCTTTGGTGAAAGATGAGAGATGTGACATAGGCTGAGAAACATTCCAATGTCCACTCTTCTAAGTTGGTGCAACTTATTTGACTCAAAATTATATCTGAAAAGCTACTCAGCTGAGAATGCAGGGCCATCTCCAATTCAATTGATGACCAAAGAAAGTTCATGTTTTGAATGTACTATAATTTAAAAAAATTATAATATTATACAAAATATTTATTTCTAAATTTCTATTGTTTTCTCCAAATATAAGATCCAGTTCTTCCCTGAGATTAGCCATATCATGGGATTGTTATTCCTACCTTGGTTTAGTAATTGAATGTTTTAAACCTGCCTCTTTACCAAAAATAATTCAAGGTAATTCTTTTATGGTTTTCCTAAGAGAAATATGTGAAAATCTGAACTTGGAATTCGGGAGTTGTTTTTGCTTACTTAATTAACATTAGAGCTTATAAAAATATTTCAATGGATTATCTCAAGCTTAAGAAACACATTAAATCCCTCAGATATGAATGGGCGGTCCAAAGTTAATAATAGTAATAAAAGGTCTTTGTAGAAAAATTACACCACAGCCAAAAGGAATCAAGCTCTTAAGAACTGCAAACTGGATGATATTTTAGCCCACTTGCAAGCTAACAAGTTAGCCTGTCACAGTTTCATGGGTGCCAGCAAAAGACACAGACAGCATGGTCAGAGACAAAGGACTGCTTATTACTCCTAGCAATAGCAATAGCCACAACATCAGCATTTGTATTAATTCCCCAAACCCCAGTGCTCACAGGGCAACATGAGGAAGGCCAGATGACACCTGCACACAGGATGGGTTATCTTAGAGGAGAGGAACCCCAAGCTTAGGGAACTCAAATCTTTTATAACAGACAGTAAGCCAGCCTGATATCCTCCCTACAAAGAGACTTTAATTTACTGGATAGTAAACACACATCTGCTTCAAATGAGACACTATCTCTATCTTATAGGTTGTTTGTTATACAACATCCTTGGAAAGACAGCCTGGAACAAAGCCAGTCAGTGCCTTTGCTCGTAAGACATGCAGAAACGCAAGAGACCCTGGCATTGTCTCTCCCCTTAAATATCCTAAAAAAGGCCACTTTTCTGTTTTAGACAAGAAACTGGAATTTTAAGGTTCAAAGATCCTAAAGGCTGGCTTTTTGTTTGATTTGGTTTTATGGAGTTTAACCAGCCTTTTGGAGGATGGGTTTCAGTAAGAAACATAAGATTCATCTGCCATAACATTTAAATTTAGATTTTATACCTAAGCAACTCTAGCTTTTCACAAAGAAATTTCTTGTGTGATGTTTGCACAGCTAAAGATTATGACAATTCCAGGGATGTGGAACAGCACGTTCTAATTCAGAAACTTGCTTCACTCCAAAATATACTGAGTTTAGAGCAGAGAGGCTTATAAACTAGACGGGCATCAAATGTTTCAGAAGAGATTTTAATATTCTTCATATTTCATATTTTTTCCTAGACCCCAGGCCCTGTATTCAGAATCATCACAGTTAAAGGCTTTTTCTTTTTTAGTGATCATCCTTTTACACCATTACTTTAGAGAAAAGGAATATTGCATAAGTTATTATTCTTTAAACAGGAGTGTTTCGTTATCAAATGTAGCTACATACAATCATATCTATACACTAGGTTTGTAGTAAGTGTAAATGTCTACCTTTAAGATCTTTCAAACCTTTTTTTTTCCTTTTAAATCTTATGTTTCAGTTATTGCCAATATTCACACTACTACTGCTTCTTTTTGCCAGTTAATTAAGTTAAAGTTCATTTTGATTGATTAAAGTGGTGAACCATTTGGTCCTTTGCTGTTAGTCATTAAAATCATGCAAAATGAAACAAACAATAGTATATGAATGGTTTTATACTAAATTTGCATTCAGACAAAAGAGAAAAAACTTAAACGTGTGCCCTGAGCTAATCCAATCTCATTTTCCTCTTTGGAGCTAGATGGTGCAGCAGGAGTACCTAACAGAACCAAAGAGTCTAAAAGTGCACTGTATAGCATAAGCATAGCTAAACACATAGTGGAGTGACAGACACCATCAATCCTGTTACCATCAGCAACTGTTCAAATAAAACATCAGTGTTTAACTTTCTTTTCAGTCCAGCAGTATAACCATAGTCCTATGCCTTTGAAAATTATGAATATTGGACAGTAAGGATTTTAAAGAAACTGACTAAGGTTTTACTGCTATCTTAATAAACACAAGGCTTCATTTGTTACTAATTGTTTTCCAGAACTCAATGGTAAGAATTTTTCCAAGGAACATTTGCAACTATGAAAACTATAATACTTTTCTGATCGAAGTCCAAAACATAAATCATAAAAGCACAACATAAAATATTATATCTGAAATATGACATTCGAGTTATAGTTTCAACCAGAAAACACTAATTCTTGTAGCTCTTTCATTTTTTTGTTTTGCATTTAGAACTCTAGTTCAGTGCTCTGCAAATTAGGATTTGCAAACTCCTAATTCACTTTCCGCAGTGCTCTTTCTATGACACTTCAAATGATATCACTTTCCAGAGCTTCGATTTTAAAAAAAAAAATCTGTTTTTTAAAATTTCTCCTTCCCTTCTCTCTAGTTATAACTGTTCTCTCACTTAAAAGAAAGCACACCTATTATCCAACAGAAATCTTATTATGATAAATGTCACAAATTATAAAAACCTCAGGAACACTAATTAAAAAGAAAACTGGAACTATTGGAATAAGTATGGTACGGAAAAATAACTCTCATAACTAGATAATAATTCTTTCATAAGCCTAGATGTTTCCAATAATTCACCTTCAACAAACTGAAAGATGACCTTAATCAAGTTATCAGCTGATATTACAAATAACTGCTGTTGTTAATTGAAAAAATTGAATAATTTTTAAAATTTCTTCACCTCCCCATCTATTTTCATATTCTTAAGAACAATACATTTCATCTATTTAAAGAGGAGAAAAGTATCATGTTATTCTAGAAGTAAGTGACATTCACCATGGAATGCCTAAATTTAAGTAACCCAAGATTATATTTTTAAGTAAATCATTTCTTTTATAAGGCCTGGAGTGAACAAAACTTAAAGAGACCAAGAGAAGGGAGAATACAAGAAATAAAAATAAAAATAAATTAAAGCTACCACATCATTATTGATGTTGGAGATAGTGGTCTATGTGGAGTATATTTTTTAAAGAACACAATTTTCCCATTTAGGGAAATTTTGAGGCCAGAATTTAAACATCTGGTTGAAAGAAATGGACATATTCCCTTTCAAAGTCACAGGTTAAGTAGCCCTTTACAGTGAGAGAGCTAGTCGTGTTGCATACAACTTGCAAAGACAATAAAAGCCAGACTATTTGGCTTCACTCCTACAAAGTATAGGACACTGGCTTCTTTGGAAATCAAGTTGTTGACAACTCTGCAACCCGAATGTGGAACTTCCTCCAAACTTGCTAGTTCTGCGTTAAAAGTTTCATGACCTTCATGAGTCTTTCAAACCTGGGGCTAGCATGCCAGTGGCTCAGGAAGAGCTCAAGCCAAATGAAAAGTGTGTCTGGAGAGCTGCAGGGTTTAAACCTGAAAGCACAAGGAGTGAAATGACAGCCTCAGTGGGAAAAACTGTGACAGTGGCAGAAATACAGAGGAGGAAGGAGATAAACGTGGTAAATTTCATGTGGTAGGGCTCAGTCTTTAACCTAAGTCCATGTCTTCCACTGTACACAGAGACACTTCAACATATTTGGCCTTTAAGATACTGTGTACAGCCATAAACGCTGTCTGCCAATCTCATCCAGATCAGGCAAGTTCCGACGGGCTGCCCTGGTGACTTAATACCACATGAAATATGAGTTCCAATATTTGGGGGAAATCACCTCCCAGCAAAGCCAAAATTTCCTCAATCCTTGCAGCACAGAGAAGACCTTAAAGACGAGTGCAGACACCGACATTTATAGAAGCACATACTGCTGAGGTTGTCCTTGGATGATGGGGCTCAAGGTGGAATAATGGGGGTCAAAGAGAATTGGTTCAGGACTCGCTAAGCTGCAGTGCCTGCACACTCTGTATGACTTCACAGCGTCTCTGAATCTCTGTGGATCTCTCACAAGCAAATAGCACAAAACATCTCCAATGGATCTTTCATCAGGGTAGAGGATAATGAGGACAGCCGGAGAGAGCCACCATTCCTTTACTGTGGCATGTGGCAATAACCTGATTTTCCTTGGAGGAGAAATAAGGCCATCTCATTAGAAAAACATCTGTGGTTGTAAGAAAACTTACACCTGTCATTATAAATATCAATATATTAAATCCTCAGGTGATGGTTTATCCTTCTGTCCTCCTAACCTATGAATTAAAATAGAGCTTCTCTGGTCTTTCTTTGGTCATTCACAGCTCATTTCCAGGGAATGTAGAGGCCTGTAAAATTCCGGCACTCTCTTGCTCCTGAGTCTGCAATGAAAAGACCTTTATTCTTTCACTTAGTTTTATCTTGTTGCAAATACCACTTTAATTTTTTTATTTCACTCTCTCTAGATCTGTAAACCTGTGATTTTTGTATTTCTGAAATCATTGTTAAAATAACAGTGTCCTTATTTTTGACTTGACAGGCTCCATATTAGGAGGTTGGACTATCCTTCTTGAAACACCTGTCAATTTTCGCAACATCCAGTTTGTCTCTTAGATAAATCAAGGCACCAATTTTTGAATTCTTCCCATTAGATCAAAAAAGAAGCAGAAGTTTCCAGCAATGATACATTATCTTTTGAACTGTCAGGTGCAAGATTTGCCTGACAAGTTTCCATCAGAGACTGAGGGAAGTCTCTTTCAATATTTGGCTCACTGCTCACAGACTGGTTAAACTGCCCAAGGACTTGGCTTGGCTGCTGCATCAGATACACACCGTGGACAGGCTTTCAGTGGGAATCTCTGGCACTCTTAGGCAAACCCTTGACAGTGCAGACAGAGTTCTCGTAATTGATACTTTGTGCAACTGTCCCGTTTTCTTGTTGGCAAGACCCACCGTTTTCTATGACAGCATGATCAGCTCATTCTCTTCTGCGGCCAACATGGCTCTGATGATCTCAGCAATAATTTTCCTAAAATCCCACCAAATAATTTGAAATGTCATCATGATGAAAAGTATAGAGGGGAAGAAGAGTGTTTCAGAGGTGGTGAGGGGATGGAAATAGATCGGGACAACCTGTGCTAATTCTTTTACTAAAAGAAAATAAAAGTGTCCCTCCCCCCACCTCCTCCTCATAGCTGCTGGAGACAAAGGCTAGGTGTGACTGTCTTCTCCATCCCAGCCCATGTTAAATATTCGTGCCAAGGAGGTACAGAGTGGAACTGGTCTGTGGCATACATTGTTCAGCTTCAAAAATTTGGATTTGCATAATTTTATCTTGTATTTGCCCAAGGACAGGTCATTACAAAGGCTTCACCAGAATTGTACAGTTATCATTCTACTCAGAGCCAGATCCTCCATTTGCAAAGATCAAGACAAAGTTACTTGATCATCTTACTGGTCTCCGGGATAGAGTCTGCAAGAATCTAGTGAACATCTTTTGCGGCAGGGAGTGGAGGGAAAAAATGTGGAATTGTATTTTTGAATTCCTCGTCAGTTAGAACAACAGTAATCATGTTCTTTTTGTTATGATTACCTTCCAGGCCCTAAAGGAAACCCTATATAGATTCACTTGGAGAAGATAATCAAGAAAAATATGTTTTCCAGCCCTCTTCCATAATTTAATTTTCTTACTTTCAAACAGCAAATTTACTAGGAGTAGATGCTTTCCCTACAGAGAGTGGTCCTGTCATGAGAGGCATTGTTAAATTAGAGGCATAGTTGACTGCTTGATTCTGGCAGAGGTGGTCCAAGTGTTGCTGGCTGATGGGGCCCTTTCCTGGTTTCTTGCTTTTTCCTCTCACTGTCTTCTCTGGTCTAGGACAATGCATCTGGTCTGTATATAAATGCTGGCTTTCTCACACAAGGTGACTTTGTCAGCAGCAAGCCAGGGCCGGGGCAGCCCCTAAATCCTTCTTTCCTCAGAATCAAAGGTGCTTGTACTCCACATTTAATTACACATTAACAAATATTTACCGAGCTACCACTAAGAGAGCACCATGATTAAAAAGCATGAGTTCTGGAGACTGACTGCCAGGGATCAGTGCCACCTCTGCCACCTTTGAGCCCTGTGACCTTGACAAATTATGAACTCCTTTAAACCTCAGTTGCCTCTCCTATGAAAAAAAGGATAGTAATACGTCTTGTCTTATAAGATTTTGTGAAGATCAAAAGAGATAAGGTTTGTAAAGTGCTCAGTCCATTGTAAGAACTTGCAGCAGTTTTACTAGGCAAACTCGGTCTGATAAGTTGTGAACAGGAGACAAATTAATTTACTCCTCTGCTGCCCTTTCTAATCCTGTCAGGTAAGTCCTATAAGGTTCCTTGTCGCTCTTGGATAATAAAAAGTCCTCTGATCAGTTTTCATGCCAAGAAGAGTCTCCTTGCAGAAACTGAAATGTTTAGTCTGGTATAATACCTTAACTTGCCCCAGGCTAGGAAGCCAAGCAGAAGAAGTGAGAACAGCCGCCTCCTTCCTCCCACCTCCTAGCTTTATTTTCTACCCACTTAGTAGCTATGATGTTGGACTTCTCCAAGGTCAGGGGCAAAGGAGATTACATGAAAGGGCTGAGAAGATAAAGCAGGGGCCGATATTGAGGTTCTGTGCTTGGCAGGTGGCTTCAGCCACTGCTCTTCCCATTTGCATTTGTCAGGCCTGTGTCACATACCAGTACTTTAAGTCCCTCTCCCTACTCACAGGGACCATTGTCAGGCTCTCTCAGTGTTTCTCCTGAACCCTTTCTCACTTGGCCGGAGGTCAGGAGAAAGCACATGGCCCTGCTCTGCAACCACAAACCACACAGGACAAGGGCAGAGATCGGGGCTGGCCTTCTGTTTCAATGGCTTTCTGAGAGTCCTGCTGTTCCCCGCTACCTCTGCCTTTTCTTCTAGTGCCCTGGCTGGTGCTCAGCGAGATCTTCCCTGGCGGAATCAGAGGACGAGCTATGGCTTTAACTTCGAGCATGAACTGGGGCATCAACCTCCTCATATCTCTGACGTTTTTGACTGTGACAGGTAAGGACACATCTTTTTCCTCTAATGTGTTTGTGCTCTTAGGACAAATGTTAGGGAAACACGCTCACATATAAAAAAACATTCTATGTGGACATTTTCAAACAAATTCAAAAGTAAAGATAATGGCAAGGACCCCGATGTACCTACCATCCAACTTAAAAAGTTGTCAATCTTAATCCTTTTATAATCCCACCTGTTTTTCCCAGATAGGATGTCATTTTGTCTGTAGAATTTCAGCATGGACCTCTGAAAGATACCATATTTAAAAACCGTTTGAATTGTACACTTGAACCTTACTGGATTTCGTTAACCAATGTTACCATAATAAAAATAAATAAATTTAAAATATGCAAAAAACCCCTGTAACGACATCATTATCATATCTGAAAAATATTAATAATAATCCTTTGGTATCAATATTCAGTCTATGTTCACGTTCTTCCAGGCGTCTTATAATTATTTTTTTTGTATTCGTTTGAATCACGATCCAAATATGTCCTTTACAACTGATTGATAAGCCTCTTATAATTCATAGATTTCCTTTCCATTTCTCCTCCCCTCTGCCCCAACTTTGTATTTTTAATGAAGAAACTGAGTCATTCGTTTCAGTTTTCCCTAGGTGGGATTTTACTGATTGTGGTCATAGCGCATGACCTTCTGTCCTTCGTGTTTACTGTAAACTGCTATTTAGATCTAGAGGTTTGAGGAGATTTAGATTTTCTTCTTTCTTTGTTTGCAGACTCCTTCATAGGGATGGCATGTGTCCTGCCATGTGAGGCACATCTTGTTTGCTTGTCTCCCACTTTGTCACGTGGGCTTCTTTTGAAGATCATTTCCCAGATTCGTTATTTTCATTCTATCATTCCTTCTAAAATTTTATCTGTACTACTTCTTTAAGGAGAAATTTCTTCTATAACTATTAGAAGAAATTCTATAACTATTAGAAGAAATTTCTCACAACGAATAGCTACTTGCCTACTTTAAAGTGTGGGTCATGTAAGAAAGGAAAAATAAATGCTGGAAACTTTCTTTTTATTTTCTAGTTTTTGAAATAATGAGGTGGTTCCCCAGCGTCCTCCAAAACTGACCAAGGAATTGAATTTTCTTTCTTCCTTTTTAAAAATATATATACACATATAAACATAATCTGTAAAAAGTTTGCAAACAAAGAAACAAGAAAATCTAAATCTCCTCAAGCCTCTAGACCTAAATAGCAGTTTATAGGAAACACAAAGGACAGAGGTCATGTGAGATGATGACGATCGGCAAAATCCCGCCTGTGAAACCAATGACTCAGTTTCTTCATTAAAAATATAAAGTATGTATGTGTGTGTGGGGGCGGGGCGGGGAGAGAAATGGAGATTAAAACATACAAATTATAAGAGACATATCAATCAATTGTAAGTTATATATTTGGGTTGTGATTCCAAGTATAAAAATAATTATGACAACTAGAAGAATGTGAATGTGTATATGTTATATATAAATTTTTAAAACTGGATGTATACTCAAAAAGTATATATCTATATACAGTACCTCTGAATCTTGTCAACCACTTTTTTTTAGCACATTTACTTTGGGAAATGAACTTTTAGAGTTGTTAAATAACCATGGTTTGAGTTTTTATATAAAATTTTCAAATGTTTATGTCCTTCCTACATTTTTAGAAATAGTCCAAGATGAAAGGAAACAAAGGAACTGTCATGAACACCAACCATATTTCTCCTGCTTAGATCACACGTATAGACCTGTGCCCTTCACCTTCACACACACATGTATATACACACACACACACACACACACACACCCCTTGTCTGATGTTTGTATGGAGAAAGAGAAATACAAAAGAAAGAATGGAATGATAAAGGGCAAAAATAGATGACACAAATCTCTGGGAAGGATAGCTAATATAGAGGAGGAACTAAAGAAGATTCGGAAGTTCTGCACGGCTTCCTAGAACAAATTTTGGAAAAGCGTATCAACTTAAAAAAATCCTGCGATGATCTGAAACCTGTAGATGACATTTAACTGTGGTAAGTTTGAAGTTCTATACTTACTTTCAAAAATCAGTTTTCCAAGTAAAAGATATAAGGGCAGCAAGCCCTCGGACACAAACATCTTTAGTGCAATTTCAGCTGTATCAACAAATGCAGTGTTCCAGAGACAAACTTACTCTGCTGTGGTCAGGATACAGCTGCAGCATTGCACTCAGCTCTGAGTAAAATATTTTATTAGGGTTGTTTAAATGTTTTAAGAGGGTTTCAGTATGTTCACCAAGCACGTGCAGTCTGGGTGGCATGGTCATGTGACCTATAGTCTGTGAAAAACAGTTCAGGATGTTTGACTTGGATGAGATGAGGCTTAGGGAAGGGATAGAGCTGCATTGAAATATTCAAGCAACTGTCATGAAGAAGGGATGAGGAGAGCTGATCCAGAGAACAAAGTAGACCTTCTGAACCAAAGTTCCTGAAAGGTAGACTTGAGGTTAGGAATTAGTAAGGAATGCCTTTTTTAACAGATAGGGCCAGCTCACTGTGCATTGAGAATCTTTGCGAAGTGGTGAGCCCCCTGCGGCTGAAAGTGCTCAAAACAGAACATGGGACAAGTTTGATGAGACAATCTTTTGGTTTCTTTCACCCTCTGATTCTAGTTTTATGCCCCAGATAGGGAAGAAAGACCAATCCTACAAGCACTTTATTAAGTACTCACCTGGGCAAAAACCTGTGCCAGCAGCAAAAACGGTACAGAGGAATCAGAGTTCAAATAGAATTGTCAGAAGAACTGCAGTACTGTTTCTTCTTCCTGCTTCTCCTCTCCTTAGATGGCACAACTGACAAGTGGTTAATATGCTTAGCGCCTTCCACACTGCATTTACAAAACTGCCTCATATGTAACTGTTCAGTCACATTTCCTGAATGACCAGTGATGATTGTGGCTGTGAAGGGCACTTGCATGGTTTCAGCCTGTGGTTGGTCTGAGCCTGTGTTCACGAAGAGCCAGCTTCCTCCTCACGACTCCCTGCCACACTGGACTTTCTGCTGCTGAGCCTGGGGTGGTGCAATAAAAATGGCAGGCTCAGGTGCACTGTGGGCCATCTCTTAGCAGTTAATGTATCTTGACCTTGGTCAGTAACTACTACAAAGGGACCGTACTTTTGGCTAGAAGTGGTTAGGAGAAAGACTAGGTGGGCAGATGAGATCCATCCTGCTTCCTGCGGATGCATCTGACCAAGTAAATGCCTTTCATTGGAACCATTATCACTTTTTCCCTCTGAATCCAGGAGGAAGCACTACAAATATGCTGCTATTAAATGATAAAATAATGCCAGCATGAAATGATATAATCAAATGAAAGTAAAGAACAGTGAGCTTGTTCCAAAAAAGTCTATCTATCCACTCACTAGAAACCAAACTGCTATAGTAGTGATTCCCAAGAGAGGAACTGTGGCGTGAGGAAAGAGAGGAGATATCTTACCTTCTGCTTTATATGTTTCTGTGTGGTTTCAGGTTCTCTTTTTGCAATGGGCACAAATAGTACCATTTTGAAAAAGAAAAACATGCTCACCAAGAAGATGGCATTGGGTTTAAATTGTGATAGTTACAAGACTACTACTTATTTTACCAGAGGAAGCTGGGATCGTTTGTAAACATGAAACTTCAGAGGCTGGAAATATTTTAAATTTGTAGTTACAGTTTCCTTGGATACTATTGGCGTGTTTGAAAATACATGTTTTTATACATGTGCTAAGAAGCAGCTTTCCACAAGTGGGATCAAAGCAACAGAAAAAATACTTCTAACCCATTTCTATCGGCCTTTTTAGATCTCATTGGCCTGCCGTGGGTGTGCTTTATATATACAATCATGAGTCTCGCTGCTCTGGTGTTTGTTGTTGTGTTTATACCTGAGACAAAGGGATGCTCTTTGGAACAAATATCAAAGGAGCTGGCAAAAGCGTAAGTATTATATGCATTACTCTCCAAACAGCATTCTTTGGTCAAAGATACAGTTTTTATATATACAACCAAATTATAATAATATCTGAAATTATTTCAGGATATCACCTTAGGTGTAAAACCACATCTCAAAGCGTAATTCCAGTTTCTCTGCCATGTATTTCATTTGGGTGACTCAGCTAAGGAATTAGGATAACGAGTGCTTTCTGACAAGTGAACCTGTCAAAGCTCTTTCAGTATTGATTGATGACCCCTCTCACCGCAGTCAGAGTCTTGTCCTTCTTGGTAAATAATTTGGATTTTATCCTGAAGGCGGTATGCCATGTTTCAAACAATAGGGAAGTGGGGGAAGTAACCAGATTTGTGAAGGAATACTCTGGCAAAATATGAGAAATGGGAAGGGGAGACACTGAATGTGGGAGACCTATGAGGAGTCCGTTGGAAGAATCAGACAGGAAACGGGCTGGCCGAGGTGCAGGGATAAAACCTAACAGCTCAGGGTGAGACTGGAAAAGGCAGCTGAGGGAAAGGTGGGAGTTGGGATCTCTCCAGCTTAGAGAACCCAGTAGACAGTGGGATATGCACTGAAGTAAGACCTGGAGGAGGAGAAAGACAGGTTTGGGAGGCAGGAGTCTGGTGGAGGGACAGGGACAATACCGAGTTCAGTTTGGAGAGACTGTGAGGTGCCCATGTGGCATGCAAACGGAGGGAAGTCAAACGCACATTGGGAGCTGGATTTGAGAAATATCTATGTTGGAGATGTAGATTTGGTCCTTACTACATAGTACACAAGCAGAGGCAGATCCGCGTTTGATGGTGCCCAGTTTAAGAAAAATAATACGAATTATGAATTCAAAATTAGGCAAGACTATGTGGGCTTTGGAAGGGGCTGTGTAGGTGAGCAGTCCCGGGCTTAAGTCTCATTGGCTTTATGGAACTCCACCATGTGTATGTGCACTTTTGAGCTACCCCTCTACTAGCTGGGGGAGCAAAATTCCTTTAAAAATAAAGATTTGTTAAAATTCTCATGAGCAACACTCATGAAATTGAGGCAGGGAGAAAGTAGTTATAAATTAATTGAAGAAAGCTAAAGGGCTACTCTATTATCAACTCCTTATTGCATTCTTTCTTAAGAATCTAACTTGAAAACAGAATGTTGTGGATGAGTTAAAAACGTTTTAGATCTGTTTTTCACATGGGGCTGTTAGAATGTATCAAACTGCAAATCGAGTGAAAATTCGAAAGGAAAACTTAAGAAAAGCCCATATTTCCATGTAGTGGACCTCCAGAATAAGACATGTGATCTAAAACTCAACAAAACTATTCAGTCAGAAGAATTTAGGGTGAGAAAGGAATCTATCTAAATTAGTTAAGACTCTGAATTAGGAAATGTTTTTGCAAGAATCACATTTCTGTTACTTCGGAGTCATGAGATCACTCAAACTTAAATCTAGACCCTCTCCAAGGAAGTTATAAATTGCAAATTAGGAGAGATCCAAAGGCTATGAGTACTGGGAGGCTGATATTGAAGAACAAAGGTAGAAAAGGGCATTAGTGTGGAAGATCATGAAAGATGAGGTGGCAAGACAATTCTGCATTTTAAACTCACTGATAGCAGCAGTACCAGTATCTGCTAGGGATACATATATCCTTATGGGGGAAGCCCGGTACCGATGCAGACAGGAAACAAAGTTGCTTTCAGAAATCTTGGCAAACTCCTATTTGTGCAACACTAGAGAGCCTGGGGCTTGTCTTAGCTTGAAGTGGCAGGTTGGCAAACACTTTTAAAATGAAAATGTAGAACCCTTTAAATATGTTCAACTCACTTATCACATTTTAACTGTTACAAACATGTATACTTAGAATCACCAATTAAAAAAAAAATGCAAACAGCCTGAATCAAAGTATATATGAATTATGCATGCTGAACAAGGTTCCTGGAGGGAAATATCAGAGACAAAAATATAAAAAAAACACATAATGGTATTGACAAGTTATCGAACTGGCTAAGTAAATGTGGGGTGGCTGAAAGCCCAAGGAACTTGCTAGCACACAGAAGCTTAAGTTAACTTGAAGACTAAGGAAGGACACTGCTAAGGGAGTCTATGAATTTAGGAGTTAAGGAAAGAATGGATCAACTTTTGTTGCCAAGGAAACCAATGGTTCTGCTGTATATTTCCCAATGATTTGCTTAAGTGTAAAAAAGGAAACTATTTATAATATCAATTAACTTCAAATTTGACACTAAGCATTGCTTAACATTTTCCTCTCTCAGGTTTGGAGTTGGGTTCTTTTACTCCTATTCCTACCAGCCTGAGAAAACAAATATTCATCCAAGGTTGTTAAGTTTCTTATAAAATAAACAGTGACTCAGCTGAGAGGTCAGAAAAGATTTCAGCAGTAATGTAATTTGAAAGGCTTTTGTTTTGAACTTGTGCCAGCTACAAACTCAAACTGGGACGTTTGCCACATGTGGTATTTCAGCTGTGACTTTTATTCTTTTCCCGGGTTTAGCTGGAAACATAGAGAAACCCAAGTTAGAAGTTTTGTAAATATGCTAGTTCTCAGGCTTAGATTATTTTTCACTTTTAGCAGTTAATTTTAAATGGCCATCCCTTCGTTCACTCATACACACTCATTTATTCAATAAATGTTTACTGAGCATATATTAGGTGCTCGGCTCTAGGCACTATTGTAGTGCTACGACAGCATTCTTCAGCATTCTTCGGTTAGCAAATATCTCAAGAATGAAATGCAATGATAAGATAGAGATTGGGTGATCTGAGAAGATAGTGATTGGGTGATCTGAGATTGGGTGATCTGGGTATTCTGAGAGGTAGCATTTGAAATAAAGTCTGGGTGATAATCAAAGATAGAAGCAAAGAGAATTCAGGCCAAGTGACGAAAAGCTAGTGCAAAGGCTAAATCAGAAACATTCTTGACCTGTTCCAGGAACGAGAAATCAAGAGCCTGTAATCTTTGAGATTCAGTTAAAGTCAGCAGAGACTGGTGTGCAGGGGTTTGCAGGCTAAGTGAGTTTGGATTTCATTTTAAGTGCAATGGGAAACTACAAAAGTATTTTAGGCAGGGGAATGACGTGATCTGATTTACATTTTAAGGCATGCCAAGTGCAAGTCTGCCGTCAGTCACACAGCTGAACATGGCTGAGAAAACACACAAGCATAGGGCTGGGTCTCATTTAAAATCATGATCACTGACCTCAAGCAGCTCTCAATACCACCTCTCTGGAAACCACCCTACCTCTTCCGCCCTCCTCACCCCTGCTGATGGCCTTGCTTCTGACACTGAGAAAATGGGCACAGTCAGAAGGGAACTTCCATAATCTTCCACATGAACCCACACATCAGTATTTGTATCCAATACACCACCATTCCTCCGAGTTCTCTCAACTCTGTCATTCCTCTGTGAGGCAAAACACTTCACACCATCTTCCCTTCCGATCTCCAGGACAGTCTCCAATTCATTATCCATATTTTACCTCTCTGCTCCATCTCTACTTCTCAACAGCATAGAAACCTGGCATGGTTTTTTCCCTATCTCAAAAAAAAAAAAAAAAAAAAAGTCTTTTGATCCCATTTTCCATCCATGTACTCGCCATGCTCTAGCCATGCTGGTCTTTCGATAAGCATAGTACTTTACTTGGAATTCTTCACATGGTGCCAACTTCATGGCCGCGTCATGGTTTCTGATCAAATGTCACCTCTTTAGAGATGCCAGCAGTATGATATAGTACCTCCAACCCCAACTAAGTCATTTTTTTTCCCTTTCCGTTTTTCTCATCCCTTCTACTACTTGAAATTAAATTCTTCTGTGCTTATCCCCTCTATTCAAATGTAAGCACCTTGAAAACAGGCATACTTCTATACTCTCTATCGAAAGCACCTACCACATCACCAGGCATGTTATGAGCACTTGATTAAGCGGTTAAATTCCAAGAAAAGATATCTGAAAGGAGAGAGAGGTTCAATGATGGCCTTCTCTTTTTTAATAAATATAAAATACTAGAGCATATTTTTATGCTGAGGGGAAAAATCTTGTAGAAAAGAACTTAATGCAGAAGCAAACAGTTAACTCAGAAAGCAGACTATGTAAATACAGGGCATATTGGCAGAGTCTGAGAAATGGAAAAAAAATAGGGATGTGACTTCCATTAGCTCGATGAAATGCTATCCTTGGAATTCTCCTCATACAGAAAAATCCTGTGTTCTGAGAAGACACCCCATCTACTCACTATAAGCATGAGGCTGACCAAAGGTCTGGTTTACTGGGTGATTTAAAAATAATAGCCTGTACATTTTTTTTTCTCAAGTCCTGTAAACTAAGATGATATTTTCATTAGTGCCTCTTTCTCTTTCAGGAACTATGTGAAAAACAACATTTGTTTTATGAGTCATCACCATGAAGAATTAGTGCCAAAACAGCTTCAAAAAAGAAAACCCCAAGAGCAGCTCTTGGAGTGTAAAAAGCTGTGTGGTAGAGGACAACCAAGGCAGCTTTCTGCAGAGACCTAATGGCCTCAACATCTTACAAATGTCGATACAGTATAAAAACACTTAGTAGGGTGTCTTCATACCAATACATATTGGCCACTCCCATGTTTTGTCTTTAGTATTATGGAGCTAGTTTTAGAGGGACACCCCATAAAGATTACTTTTAATCTCCACTCACAAAAAATAAATGAGGTGCCTCAAGTGACCTCATTTTTACTCTGAACAGGATAACCAGGTTAAAAAAAAAAATACTGGCTGATTCAATACTTTCCACCTTTTTCACAGAGCAGCCTTTGGAAGACTATAAATTAGTGATGTAATCACCTTTTGCCTTAAGGTGTGTGTGTGTGTGTGTGTGTGTGTGTGCACATATATATATGAGAGAGAGAGAGAGGGGCCATTCACACATAAGTGTTCTAAATACGAGCTTAGAGTTTTTTGCCTACTAAGACACTACTTGCACTGGGTCTTGTATAAAAATGAACCAGGACAATTGCACATATGTTCTAGATTAGAATAAGGTCCTGGTTAGGATTTTAGTGATAATTCCTAATTACAGTTTAACAGGTACAAAGATTATGCATCTTATTTTATGAATGAATTATAATGAAATGCAAAATCTTTTATGAATTTCATATTACTATTACAAAATATTACAATAATTCAATAGTTGAGAAAAATAAGTATTTTCCTCATTCATTGAAAAAATATGAATAGGACAATTTCAAAATCCTTGGACCATATTTATTTAGAAATAGCTGTTAGTAAAACATTGAATCAGGCTATTGGGTTACTTATCTAAATCTCTAAGCAATTAGGTATGATTTATTAAGCCAAGCTTATAAAATTGTTTGTAAAGCATTCATAACTTAATAGCAGTCCATAGTTTCCTGCAATTCTTTGCATTTCTCAGGATTATCACAACCTCAGGTTATGGCATACAGCTATAACTGATACTTTCAGATGACTGCAGACATAATGAATTCTCTCACTGTAATCTTCTCTGTGATGAAACAGAGATCGCCAACTGTACCACAAACTTGGGTTTTCACCCACACAACAATGGGTTGCTCTTGTGTTATTTCCCCAGTCGAATTTCAAGACTTGGAGAGGCGTTTTACCAATAGAATTTGGATGACAGAAAATCTACAATAAAGGATCTCAAACCACCTAAGTAGTAACCCATTAAATTACTAATATTATAAGCTATGGAAGACAACAAAAAAAGCATGAACCACCTAACTTGAAAAGGAATACAAAAATATAATTAACCTGAAGAAAAAAGAATCCTAAGAGTCAAAAACCCTTTTTACTTAGCTTGGATTTTCCTATGGGCCTGTAACAAACCTTCCTAAGTTTGACATGAGGGTGTATGATCTCCATTTCCTTACAACAAAGTGGAAGACTATAATTGATGTAAACAATAGTAAAACTGTATTATGAGAGACTCAGAAGAATGACTAAAAGTCCTGCTTTTAAAATGTACTATCTCATTTAGAACTGGCAGGGGGAAATTATGACGAGAGGTGATAATTCTGCCCTGATCATTTCATATACAAATTAGAGCAGCCTTGCTTTTTTTGTTCATTTGTTTGTTTTCGAAGAAGAAGGAAAAGTATGTTCTGTAGAGGATCAGCTTGAGAAATTAATTATAAATCTTTGGTGGAACTATATGCTGAGATTTTTTTAAAAAATCAAGACAGGAAACCGATATGAAATTTTCTTGCGAAGCATAACAGAATGTAAGATATTTAACAAAATTATTACATGTTTTCTTTGAAGTTCAAACACTACATATACTTTAGCTAGTTCTTGGTTTAGCCATTCATTATAAATGTGCAAAAAATTGTTCATAAACCTATTACTAGTGATTTCAACTTCAGGATCTTAAAATACATTCTTATATTTTTCTTTTATTACCCTGAGTCTATAACTAAACTGTCTCCAGAACAATTTTTACCCAATACACCCTCAATCAGAGCTTTTTGATTTTCAAAAATAAAAAAGGGGAAATACTTATAATTTGTATGTATATATTCACAGTTTTTATTTATAAAAAAAATTTACAGCACTTGTGAAAAGCCAGCAGAAGACATCAGACATGCTCGTTTCTTACTAGCTTTGTTAAGTTTTGTAGGTTATCCATGACACTTTGCCAGGTGATGCTCATGCAGCAGCTCTGAAACCTGACCTGGTCAGATTGTCTTTCTTCTTTTTTTCTGAGAAAGCATTTTGATGTGCTACGGATCCACCCGGTTTTCAAGTCACTCAAATACTGAAAATGTTATAACATCTGGATCTGTACCTCGGCCATATAAGTCATGTTTTTTCCCTTTTTCTATATTTCTTTTTTAGAAACATGGCAAAACAAGAGGTCAGTTATCAATTACTGTAAATTAAAACTAAATGGAAAATCTCAAATTTTTAAAAGTCTTCCTATAACTTTTTTTCATTGAATGATATTCTCTTTTATTTTATGAGGATATCTATCCTACTGGATCTTTAAATGAAGCAAATGAACAAATGTAAAAAAAGAGAACAGAAGTCTGAAAATCATAATTAAGTCTTTCACAAGAAAGAAAATATAAGAGGCTTTGCCCCCCACTTACGAGGGAGAGGCAGGGTAGGGGAAGGCGTCAAGAAGATAAAAATAAACAAAACACTATGTATCGTTCAGTGCAGTGCTTAAGTTAGATTTTCAAGATTTTATAACATGGTAAGGAAAATGTACTAGAATATGGGGGTTAAAATGCTGCAATTTTTCACAAAGGTTTCAAAACATTTTGGAAATTCAAGTTTTAGTGAAAGCTTGTGTTGGAATATTGTCTCTACTAACTGAGAAGCTAATTTGACTCTTCACTCGGTTTTCGGTGAGCCAGAGAGCCACTGTTTCACAAATACTTTAAGATTAGCCATCCCTTATGATGAAGAGTCATTAAATAAGACACAGCAAGGGGAAAAACGTATCTTGCAAAATGGCTTTAAAATTCAAGTTGAACTGTATTATAATGATACTGTGGCACAGAGGCAGCCTGTGGACCCTGCTTGTTAAAACAGCACAATTTACCAGCTTCTGGTAAGACTCTTAGTAGAGCCTTGAGTACCAACCTAATATTATTACTTCCCTACAACTAGAGGTGAGTCCTCCCAGAATAATAAAGGTACATATGAGGTACAACTCATCACAGCTTCTTTCTCATATCCATTTTATAGGTAAGAGGTTTCTCTTTTTAAAACTACAATTTTATAACCTTTAAAAGATATTTATATTTTCTATCATATTAAATTAGCAACATAAAACATTAAGCTTAATCTATAAAGTTCTACTCCGGTTCCCTAGAATTTATATACACGTTTTTATTTCTAGCAAGAAAAAATTTCCTATTCAATATTTGGTAACAGAGCATTAAAAGATATTATATACATGTGGCATATATATATTTACAAAATACACTTCAAAACGAAGCCAACACACTTTAGCAAAAGTCTAAGCTTGCATAGATTAAAAAAAGAATTATGAATACAATTTTTATTAAAATAGAAAATGGGGAATAAAAGTTACAGAATGGATATGAAGAGAGACCTTTTCCAAACTTTTATTTGTGCACATTCAATTGAAAAAGATAACTTTTACAGGTTCTTTGGTGCCCATATTCAGCATACAAAAATGTAAAAGACTATTCACAAATAAAACACATTAGCTCAAACTGGAAAAAAATAACAACTAAACAATTTAAGGTAGTGCACACTGTGACAGCTCTGCTTATGGGGACATGAGAATTACTGCAAAAATAAATAGAATGTCCTTTTGTAAAAGCAGCAACGTCATGTCTTGTAAACTTCCTTTTTATATTACAGCAAGGTTTGAAATAAAACCCAAAGGGCCTGGAGCTTACACTGCAGCCATGAAAGAATAAGAGTCTATTTCCTCAATTGCTGTTGGTCCAGTTTTCCTTCTGTTTTGAGTCCAATGTGCAGCAGGTTTTAAAAGGTGCTCAGTTAGGGATTCTAACCAATTAAGTGATGAATTACAAAATTTCTTTCCTGCTTTCAAACACAAATGGGTAAATCTGTTCCACAGCAGTAGCAACAGCCTTTACATTGGGCCCTGTAACCAACACAATGAAGGAATGGTGAGAAGCAGAGAGAGCACTTAGGCAAAGTTCATTTCTCAGAATTAAAAATATCTAAGTACTTTCAGGCTCATTGTTTTAAAAAATCTACACTGACATTATTATACACAGAGTCACAATAAAAACCGAGAGAATAAAATTTTTTCTGGACAATTAAAAGAAATTTGAAACACAAATGACGTTACTCATCTTGTTTTAGGGGACCAGTGTGAAGAGTGTACATAAAAAAGGTCACACAAACTACCACAGAGGAGAATAAAAAGTGCTACAATATGCTTATTAAAGGGAGAAATGACAAATGCGATTAGTCGACTATTATCCCTTCGGTCACTGCAGTGTGGCTTTTGGTTAGGCTACTTCGGAAGCTTACAGGAGTGTTGAGGAACTCAGCAGAATAAAACAAAACCGCGTCGAAAGTGCTGGGAAACAGAGGCTGTTATAAAACTACAGTCTAAAAATGTCCACTCATTACTACTACTGGGCAGCAACGTGTTTGCTACTAATCCAGCTATCTCGCCCTCACAGCTTACTCAGTCGACAGAAAAAAAAGCACAAGGGGATGAGGTGACACTACGTATTAATTAATCCATATAACACTAGGAATGACTTTTCTAAAAAATGTAATCTTTCGTTTAAATAGCTCAAAAGACACAAAAATAGGCAATGAAAAAATTTTCATAAAATTCATTTTGAATAAAAATGGTTTCACTAGGGAATAATGACCTCCTTTGAAAGATCCTGAAAATGTACGTGTGCACCCACTGCTCCTTTGATGGTGCTGATCATGTCACATCCTGGTCTGCTCCTTTCTGACACCTCACCCCCTCCACAGGGGACAGTGCTTTGCTCACCAGAAACAATAAGTGTGTGTTCATTGAACTGTTAACATTTCATGATATTCCAGATGTAAATATATAATGCATACTAATTAACCAGGTCAAAAGTTTGTTACTGAGTTAATTACTAACTCAATAAAGACAAAGATTTCACAGATGCATCATTTTATTCTATACTTAGTAAAGACATCAAAAGACTTTGGGACCCCTCAGAAGTCTGGGTTCTGAAGTGTAGAAACAGGTGAAATAAGGGAAGAAACACTTGCTCCCCACCACTCCATTTTTAAGATTCAGGCACTATCTTGGTGATAGGCGTTAAAAGTCTCCAAGGAAAGTGTGAAAACCCACAGGTGAGTAAAAACTAAAACTTATCTGTTGAGAGTTTAAAAGTGTCAATTAGTAATTTTTATTCTCCTCGAAGGATTGAAGGAATAAAAAGAAAAATTCAAAGACACTAAAGAAATTTCCCTTAACTCAATTTTGCCAAAAGCTGGGCCTGACTCCCAAGTAGTGTCTCTGTACAATTTATAACTGCGGTACCATTAAAAAAGCATCCTGCATGGCTGATGCTACCCTCTGACTTCTATGCACAGTCTTAAAACCGCCCCTTCAAAATACTTAAAAGACTAAAAAGATATAACAAAATATATATAATAAGTAACAAATAGGTATCAATTATATTTAAATATTTTGCTTATGTAAAATCTCTATGTTCATAAAGTGTGTTTCTCTTAACTATTTTAAATGCAAGCTATTGTAAATGAAAAAATCATATTATGAAAATATATACTAGAATATTCTTAACACCTCCAAAGTGGAAACTATCCAAATGCATATGGACAGTATATTGACACACTGGGTATTATATAGCAACGAGAATGAATGAGCTAGAGTTACATGGAACAATAAGGATAAACCTCACTGTGATAATGATGACTAAAAGAAGATATGTAAAAAATAGTGTATAAAAGATTTTAAAATAGTATATGAAGGCAGGTAAAACTATCCACAGTGTTAAAAGTCAAGAGACTGGTTCCCCTTAAAGGGCCAAAGTGGCTGATAGGGACAAATTAGATATTATTTCTGATTTGGTATGTACACCTCGTATTTCATTCAATTCGTAACTGACAAGTTTGGTTCCAATATCATAAAATACCTGTTACTGTGATACTTCCTGTTGAAAAAATCTGTAATGTAGCTCTTAGAGATTTTATCCGATAGCACACAGCAGGATGAAGTTCAGGTTCATAACTATACAAAAACAACCTCAATTAATATAAATATTTATATAGCTTGACAAGTAATTTCAAATTTGGTAAGTTATCTCGATTTCTGAAAGACCTACCTGGCATGAGGTCTATTGTTCTTTGTGAATTCTGGCAAACGGATTTCAAATGGCATGTTACATACTGCTAAAACGTTAACAACCTTAAAATCTGTAAATATTACCTTTAAGAGAGAAGTAAAACTCAATGAATTATTTTGAAACAAACAAAAAATCTGCTTTCAGGGCAATCCCTAATAATTAAGTTTCAACCCTTAAAAATAAAAGCAAACAGGATAAAACAGATAATCTTAAGCATGAATCCAGTGTTTTAAGTTATTGATGACTTCTTAAATACTATAATTAAAGAAAAAAAACTCAAAAACCTCATTAAAAAAATAAATAAAACCTGAGATATTTGCATGATTAAAACAGTTCATCTGGAGGGTCTTTTGAATCTTATGTTTAATTTTCTGAAACTTTAAATGGGAGATTTAATCCACTGTGATAGGAGAGTGAATAACACAGAAAAAAAAAATCAAAGCAGAGTTCTCTTTTCGAGAGTTAAAATAAAAAAGTTGTCACTTTAAAACTCAAGAAACAGTTGAGTGTATACTAAAACTAAACTCCAAAGATCAGACTTTTTCTTATATGTATAAGGTAAAACAATATTTCTGTGAGTTTAGTTAGATGTTCGTTTTCTTTGGGGATATAGAAGAGGGATACAGTGATAAAACTGTGCCTTTAACTCACAGGGATTTCTTTCAATATTTCTAATTTTATGCTAAGACAAGAAGCTCCAAGGCTGAAAATAATGTTCACTCAAAATAACTTCAGCCATTCCTATCAATATGTTGAAGAGTTTTATCATCTTTTCAAACATTCCCAGTAAAGCTATAATTCTGGATAAACCATCCTCCAACGTAAGTACTCATACAAGGCAGCTTTAGAAAGTCATAAAATTGTGTAAAGTGGCACCATCATTAATCATGGCTCTCTATACTGCCACTCTCACAAGCTCCAACACCTCCAATACCCCGCCAGCACTGCAGTACCGTCCTATGACCCTCCACCTTAGAGGCCGAAGTTGTAAGATAGAAAACTCAACTTCCATCACTTCCATCCAAGTCCCAAACAGCCTAGAACCACCTCTTGAGAGACCATAGACTATCTTTACCTGTCTTTCATTTACTCAAGTGACCTAGCAAGTTCACAGTGTATATTAACTTTATTCAAATTTATACCTCTATAAAATTGTATATGATAAGACTAACCTGACAGCAATGGTCATTGTATCAGTGTGAGAGCATGCCAACCAGTGTGTACATGTCAACAGGGCCTGCAGCTCTCTATTCATACCACTCTTGAGATGACCAAAAACATATGATTTTTTTTTTTTTTTAAGAAGTGAGGAAACTTAAAGAGTTGAAAAGGTAGTTAACTTGTAAGGAAACAAGTCTGTCGGTACAAGAAAGAATTTGGAAAAAAAACCAGGATCTTTTACAAATATCCACATGGACAAGATTTGCTACTAAATTTTTACACTGAAAAACAGTATAAAAAACCTAGAAAAAGGTCAATCATGAGAGAAGTTTCTGCGATGATTTCTTTAGTCTATTAAATTCAAACTTTTAAATTTACAAAAATAAATCCCTGAATATTTGCAGTTGGGATATTTTTTGAAAATGTTACCTGAAAACCTAGTTTTTGGAGACTGCGAGCTAAACGTCTGGCACCAAATTTAGCTTCTTCTTCACTATGGTTTTAAGGAAAGAAAAAGATTATCAGTTATACAGAAAAAAAATTTTATACTGAGGAACATGACAAACTATACATATAATTCTGTTTTCAAAGTCTAGAAATGTACTTTCCATGATGGGAAAATTAAAAACCTAAGTAACAATTACCTTGTTGCTCCAGTGCAAATAATTTTTCCTGAGGACCAAATTGTAGCTGTAATTCTAGGTTTTCTAAGCTTCATTAATACTTTCTGGAAAAAAAATTACATAATAAGGATTAATTTTCACATATGGTTCTGCTCTATGTGGCTATTTTAATGTTTAAATACTACTCCAAGCTTACCCAAGATTGAAATAAGTGTTCTCCAAATCACCCATTCTGAAAAAAGTACCATACTGAACAAAAGAATGTATTAATATAAAAGGACATTTAATTAATTTAAAAATACATGGCCTGTATAAAACTCTCCCTAATACCTGAAGTCAATATACTACCAAGTATATAAATTTCATCTCTCATATCATTCCCGTAACATAACTGCAATTTATAGTTTGCATGGATCCTCAAACATGGCAAATTTGTTCAAGCCTCAGGAGCTTTGCAGTAATTGTTACTTTCATCTAGAATATTTTTCCTTCAATACTCTCATTTCATTCAGGTCTCTCACCATGTTACCTCCATAGAAAGGCCTTGCCTGACTTCTATCAAAACAAACATCCCTCTACATTCTAACTCTGCTTTATTCTGATTCATGGCACCCATCACTACCTTAATTGTGTCTTATAGTTGAGATGCCTATTATATATTCAAGTTCCATATGCGAATCTTGAATGCAGGCAAAATGGAGCTGGAGATGTAATTCTACATTTATTAGATATGAAAGGCATTTAAAGCTATGGGTTTGAATAAAATTACCTACAGAGTGAATATAAACAGGTCAAGGATTAAGATACAAGACATGTAAATTTAAATTTTCAGTGCAACTTTTCATTTATGAAAATATTTATTATATACCCATTATGTGTAAGAGAGATAAATCTTTAGTGAATAATGTAACACATAAACGAATTAGACATTTTCCCTTAAAACTTGTGTTACATTTTGATGTCTTCTCTTTCTCTATCATATGCCATATTATCAAACTGGAAAGCTATTCAATCTGGGGAGACAAAATTTATCAAAGATTCAAAATAAATTTGAGCTAAAATACATTATAAAATTTTATACATAAGTGGCTGAGAAATACTAGACTAAGTTTATTCTACATTTAATTGTCTTTCACCACCAGCTTGTCTGTCAAGTCAGCTTTTTCTGTTAAGCTTCCCAGGAAAAAAAGACTTCTTTGCCATAGGCATGCTGAAAATTTCAAAGACGCATTAGGTTTTCCTCTAAACTTTTTAGCAGACGTATTTACTCCTTTTTAAAAATGAGGATGGCATTACTGATGAACTTAAAAATCTTTAACTGTGGGTCACTGAAAATTTTAACTGAATTTAATTCAACTTTACTTAGTTTTTAGTACTAAGAACTAATGATAATTTACCTATGTAGGTGGCATCTAATTTTTAGATCTTAAAGCTTTCATATGTATTCTTAATTTTTATAATAAATGTAGATGATATATATCTCATCATTCTTTGGTTTATAAAAGTCAAATGAACACCTTCTGTCATTTATGATGATAATCTCAAAACACTAAGGTTAAAAGCAAGTTGTCAGCTTTTATTTTAAGTATTACAGGTTTAATGAAAACTAAAATTTAAAATGTACAGACTAGGATATGAACTCTATTTTCTAGCAATTTGTTACTAAAGAATACCAACTATCTCATCTAATTGAAGAGGCTATGCAACATACTACAAGATTTACTACACACACACACAAACACACAGGGGCATCACCCAGGTATATCTGAGTAAGTATACATCAAAGTGTTAACATCCCCTTCTTCAGTAAAAAGAAACTGAGAGAATATAAAATGTATAGCAACCAGTGAGCTCTTTAGTAAGACTTGGAGATGAGTATCTCCAAAAGCTGCCGCTTCAGGAGAGGTGGGGCCACTTCTACACAGCTCACTGCTGTATTCAGTACAACAAGCACATGGTGAGGTGCTCACAAACTATTTGTAGAATGAATATATTTTATTATAACATTTGTAGCACTATGAAATTAGACTATGCAGCATACATACCAAAATTCAGATACTTACTCCAACGTCACGCTTATAAATTACATTTGCTCCCTCCAAAGCAATCTTCCTTAAGTTCAAATGACATCTTGTTCTAAAAACACAGACTACATTTGTAATCAGAATGTCCAATGCAACATCACTGTCTGCATCCATTGGGGTAGTTTAAAAACTTAGCTTCCCACCACGAAGATCACATCCTGCGAAATAAAACAAAATGAAAGTAATTAAATGTTCTGTGAATTTTCAAATAATCTTGAAAACTAAAGTGTAAAAAAATGATTATTTTTTAAAAATGTTACTCAAATCATGTTAGGGCAATTCTCCGAATGCACCAAGTTTAAGGGCTATACTTTGTGGTCCCAATGTCCAACCATTAATGGTACTATAACGCATCTCATATAATTTCCTAGGGCTATAAAAAGGTTGACCCATTTTTCTCTACTTCGGGTAGAGTAATAGGCTTAAGTTTAAAGAAGTAGAAATACTATTTATAACATTAATTAAAAGACTTCTCATTTACTAGTCATTCATTCATTATCTACTTACTGAACACTTTCTATACACTGAGGATATTAGGGTAAAAAAATGAATAAGGCAAAGTCTTCCGTCCTCAGGGAGCTCACAGACCTGTGTGTATATGGAGGAGCTCTAACGAACAGTTAGCACAACACCATTTTTATCAAAATCACAATCTTCTACAATATATATCTTTCCAAAACTATGATAGCATTTACATAAACAAACAAAAATGAGCCCTCGTTTGTACTAAGCATATGACCCATATCCAGCTAAAAAATTCTTTAACTGGGTTTCCACATCTTAAAAAAATAAGTAATGGTAATTCAGCTTATCTAACTCACAAAATCAGAGAAGAATAACAAAACTATTATAATTATCTTTAATATTCCTTGCGGCCACAACATAAAGAACTAGTATTCTTTATAAGGATTCAAATTATTATGACTAAAGCAATGAAGATACCAAGAGTCCAAATAAAGTTCAACCTTGTTTTTTTGCCTTTCAGTATCTGATGGAACACAATGAAAAGTCAGATCAAGACTTCTGGCACAGCATCCAATTCTGTGTATCAATTATACCTCAACTTCACTGTATTTTCTCACTTTTAAGTTCCCTTCAATCTGCTTATCTTCTTGTTTTTCTGTTCTTTGTGTATGCTTGAGCAACCTCAATAAGTCATGAGACAGCGGTGGCAGTGGCCCTGATTGATAGGTAGACTAACAAGCAGAGGACAGAGGCAGTTATCAATATTGATCTTAAGCAGCACGCTCAATGTCTGACCAACCACAGGTTATGAGAACTTGGGCAAGTTATGCAATCTGTCTGTGCCTCGGTTTTCTCACCTGCGACATGTAATAGATAGTACCTACCAGATAGTGTCGTGGGGATTATATGCAATGTTTAAAAACTACTTATCATATACATCTGGGAAATAATAACACAAAAATAACAGTGATTATGGGTAAAATAAGTTCAAATCAATAGGCAGAACAGATTTCTTAGCATCATCTTCCATGATTATACTAGTGAATTCCAAAGTATTTCTTTTAATACTAGGTGTGGAAAAACCTTAAGTGGACAAGCCTGAAACTTGACTTCCAAAGCCACCTATTTTCATATGAATGCAAAAGAGCTAGGAGTCTTTTTTTTCTCTACAAGCCCTTAACAGAATGTCCATAAAAATGTATATGTATGTAGTATACTTTATATATTTCATATTGGTTCATATGTAAATTTCCCAACTGGTTTGTATAGTTCCAGAGGGAATATTAAGTGACTCCATAAAAAAATATAGTATTTCAAAGTCACATTTAAACTCAGAAAGCTGTTACACCTGCTAACACTACAGTATGCAATATTTAAGATATACAAAAGGGCAAAAAGAATAATGCAATTAACATCTATGTACCCCTTACCCAGCTTAAAAAATAAGCATTACAATTGATGCCTCCCCTTGTACTCCTCCCAAACCACATCCGCATCCCTTTCTTCCAGAGGAAACCTCTACTCTGAATTCATGTTTTATCATTAATTTAAACTTATTACATATATATTATACCCCTAAACCAAATTAAATCATGAGCAAAAAAACTTCCACACATTGATGGATTTGCTTTCCTAACATCTACTGTAGGATTGGTACGTCTATGCTCATAAGTAGAATTAGCTTATAATATTTCTTTCTTGGACTGTCCTTATTTGGTTTGAGTATCAGTTATACTAGCTAGACTCATTAGACAAGTTTGGGTGATTTTTTTTCCTTCTTTTTTTAATTCTCTGGAGGAAATTTATAAGACCTAATCTGAAAATTGTCTGAATCTGTTTCTTTGCTTGGTGGATTTTAAAAGGCTACTTTAATTTCTTTAAGAGTTTTAGGGTAGTTGATGTCTTCTATTTCTTCTTGAGTCAGTTTTCCTAAATTTTTAAATTTATTGGCATACAATTTTTCCTATTTTTAAATAAATTCTTAAAATCTCTGCTGTAGTATATTTACCTCTTCTTCCTTATATTACTTATCCCTGCTTTTCCCCCCTTCAACCATGCTGAATGGTTTCTCTATTTTGTTAAGTTTCTTTAAAGAACAAAAACTATCATCAGTCAATTGATGCTCTTATATTAAATTTTTTGCCTTATATGCATCATTTCCTTCTACAGATTTATTCTTTTTCTAATTTCTTACACTGGAAAGTAAGCTGATGCCTAAAATGTATGAACATTTAGGGTGATTACAACCAAGTGGTTTAGGTATGTCTTAAGTTGGATATATAGTGTATTCATTATCTCTGGATTCTAACAACATTTAAATTTCCACTATTTTTCTTGGACTAATTATTTATTTATTTAGAAGTTCTTTACCTTTAGAAATATATCGTTTTTAAGTTCACTAGTAATGAAGAAATGCTAACTTAAAGGAAAGAAAGAGATACCACTTATTTATATTGGCAAATATAAAGGAGTACTTGTGAAGGTGTGTGTAAACCAGCATTCTCTTATAATGTGGAACAAAAACCTTCTACAGGAGATAATCTGGCAATGTGCATTCAAATAATTTAAAATGTACATATACGTTGACTTGCAGTCAATTGTTAAGAATGCATCTTGAAAATAATTCAACTGAACAAAGTATAAGATTATACACTGCAATTTTGTAATAACAAAACAATCTGTATGTCTATCTTGAAGAGAATGAATAAAGTACAGCAGTTTTATATAATAGACTACTAAGCAGATTTTGCAAATTATAAAACTACATGAATGTAGACAGAGGTCCAAAATGTGAAAAAAATTACATGTTTGTAAGAGTTCATTTTGGTTTATATATCTACATATGTACTGATATGCAGCCAAAGTGATAACAATTATTATATTCAGAGTTGGCAACTGAGTGACATAAAAAATTTTTTTCTTCTATTGTTTTGCAGAGATTTTTTTTAAAATAACAAATACATATTAGATTCACTATCAGAAAAATAAAAGTTAATTCCATTTTGATTTAAATAAATTATCAGTTATTTTCCCACTGCCCAAATTAAGACATGCCTAATATTAAGACATGGTTTAGTCAGGTGTTTTGTCCTGTTTCTTAAGTAAATACCTAGTATAAGTATGTCAAATATTTCCTTCAAATAAAAGCAAAGTTCAAAATTGCAGCTGTCTTGACTTCAGAAATGTCATATTTCTAGCTTTCTATTAAAATGAATTGTAGAAGTTGAAGCAACTTCTTTCTCAATCTATGATTTTATGGACAAGAACACTTGTGTTCTTTAGGTCCTCTGACTTTCTAGTGGTATTAAAAACATTCAGCAACCATCACAAACTGCAACCTTAAAGCATAGCCTGGAAAACACTGCCACCTCTTGGCTTTTAAGACAAATTACATGTAAGACTATTACATTTAAAATTTTCCACACCAGGAAAGATAATGAAACTGAAAGGACACAATAAACATTGTCATAAAAAGAAACCAAAAATTACTCTAAAATCTAACTAAAAGCTAAAGAATGAAACTAAATAAACCAAAGAATACAGAAAGTGTATTCAAGTTGCATCTGAGGTACTGAGAGAGAGGCCTAAAAGGTTTAACCACAAAATTATCATTCATGATTTGAAATGGCAAAAGGGTAAGACTGGATATAGACTAATTTGCAAACACAACAAAAACTCATATGGTCTCTTAGAGATCATTCTTTTCTAAAAGAAAAACATGCCATCTAAACTAACTCTTCTTTACAAAGCTCTCAAAATAGCAGCTTAGGAAACAGACATTTCCTACTGTGATTCCAACAGGTAGATTACTATACTTCAGTTTCTCAACACATGCCTGTGACAAAGATGCAGAAACTGAACATTTTGCCTTTTAGAAAAAGGATATTCTTTTATATCTGTTTAATAGTACAGCACATACCTTACTTTTCTCTTGTGGAAATTTATAATAATAATATCACTGTACCTCCCTGGATGCTTTTAAGGATTCAATATAATTACCTATGTCAAGTACATAGCATATGACATGTTTATTAAATGGCAGCTATTACTGTTTGATGAATTGATATGTAGTTGAACACTGTAACCAAACAGTATTTAATGAATTGATACAAAACTTGAGAACAGTCACATTAATAGAGAAAACCAAGATCTTCATAGGTCAAGCAGGGGTGAGCAAAACTATACCCAAAGGTCAGTGCTTGTTCTATAAAAAAAGGTTTTATTAGAGCGTTCCTTTGAATAATGTTGCCCCATTCATGAATCGCTTCATAAAGCCCATTAGATCTTTAAAAAAAAAAAGTTTTATTGAAACATAACCATGCTCATGTGTTTATGTAATGACTGTGGTACAGTTGAGTAGTTCTGCCAAAGCCCAAATGACCCACAAGCCTAAAATAGTTACTATCTGGTCCTTTAAGAAAAAGAGTGCTGTTCCTGGGCTAGCTCAATGAGGTAATATTAATAAAATAAAATTTAATGCTTATAAATATAAAGCTTACATTTTTATTTAAATGACCAAAACATCTGTATATCATGGTCCTTCTTTCAATCCTGGTTTGAAAAAACAGCTCTAAGCGATATTTGAGGGAAATTTGAATATGAATCCTGAATGATAAATATTAGGGAATTACTGTTACTTTTGAGTGAAATAATAAAGTGGTTATGTAGACAAATAAGCTTGTTAGAGATGCACACTGAAATATTCAAGGGGGGATGTCATGTCTGTAATTTACTTTAAAATATAGATATTTTTCGCTATGTAAACTCAGTAATAAATAGATTTGAATAAAGTTTCATATGACTCCCTCAATATCTGGAATCCTGCCACAGGAACCAAACAAATTTAGATAATCTATTTTGAGGTACACGGGGTTTTAATTATATTACTTTAAAGCAAGTAAACCAACAAACCACCATCCAAACTCTAGGTTAGACAGGAGTGTCTAGAACGAAGGAAGTAATAGTCTTCTGCTACCAAAAGATATAGAATATCCTGACCTTATTGTTTAAAGATGGCACTGACATCCAGAGGAAAGTAAGATGAGATATAAAAATAGTTGTGTGAGGAAAGTCTCAGGACATTTAGCACGAGAATACCAGTTGTTCTTAAATATCTAAATAAAAAGGAAACTGAGAGATCCAGTTAGTCACAAAAAAGATCTCATGAAGCCACATCAAAAAAACCAACAAACAAAAAACAAGACAAAAAACGAAATACCTGGGCTCCACAGAAGATAAGTGTCAAAAAAGGGAGGCGAGAAAAATAGAGCTAGATAATTTACCAACACTTAGTAATGTTATAGAATGAGTCTTCTGGTAAGTGGAAGACGAGACTAGATGGTTTCTAAGATCCTGTCTAATTCTAAAATCTCGGATTCTAACATCTTAGATGAAGACATACTACAGACAAATTTAGGAAATATAAACTAAATTTCACTTTTAGTTCTAGGGCTACTATGTTAGTTTAGTTAAATTAACATCCCAATTCTGAACTTCCCACTTTCCCTTCAACCTGCACTTGTGTTCAAAGGGGCAGTAAAAGAATATAGTTAGATGCACTAAGGGGAAACAGCATAGACTGAACAAAACCAAAAAACCTTTAACTTGTTTGGCAGGGTGACATTTTATAATGAAGACATTTTTGTGGATGGCCTAAGAGCTTATACACCAGTCCTCGGGGTTGGCAGTTTTATATTCTAGCCACACGAAAAGTATTATATTAACAGTATGCCTGGTCACAAAAACCCTTGTATTTTCCAAGGAAAGGAATATATATTATACGAGTGTATAATATAAAACATTTTTAAAATGCTTAATTAAAAACAAAAGTATTTGATGTACAAAACCATCATTACATTAAGTTAAACAGAAAGTTTAACTATCTTCATTGCTTATGTCTCCCTCCACCTACTATACCTCTGACTCAATCTAAATACCAATTCTGAAGACTGGTAAGCAGATAGCATTCATGTGAATGACTTGCACCATTTTGAATTGTTATAATTTTCTAAAATCTGTATTAAAAGTATAAAAAAATTTTTATGGGAATTAATTAACAATAACTCTGAGGGTTGTCAGCAACCATCTATTAAAAAAAGAGGAGTATATTTTGTTTCAGTCAATAAAAATATTTGTAATGGTACCTAAAAGGTGGTGAAGAAAGATTTAAATGATGCTGATTTTTTGAGTGCTTAAGGAAAAGTAAGTCAGTGGTTTATATTCTCATGAAAAAGTTCCAGTTGAAAAAAAAATAAAGTATTTGGCAATTTAGGAATATATAACCCATCCCATATTAATAATAATATTTAAACATTAGCCTATTTAAGAATTTCACTATTTCAGAATGAATGCACTAAAATGTATCTACAAAGTAAGAAAATGTAGATGTTTAAAATGTGGATCCTAATGGAAGCTATATGACAGTTCTGAACTGTTCTCACCTTTATTTGTCAAATGCAAATCCCACAATTTATTCAAGATTGTTTTGAGAAATTAATGAGCACCTCATAAATTAAATATGCTTTATTAATGTCATATTAGTCAACATTAACATTAATACTAATTTTAACTAATGTCTAATTACAGATAACAAGAGAAAAAAGTATATTTTACTGAATACAACTTGAAATTTGGGTATTCAAACTCTGAGATAAGAAATTTAACACAGTAATTCCATATTACATAAAAGCAAAATTTTGGACAGACTTAGTATTTCAAATTAATGGTCTTAATGTACGGCTTTTAAAGAAAATAGCATGTCATTTTCTGATTGTATAGGACATACTCAAAGAAAAAAGTTGTAATTGCCACAGTTGAAATTATTAAGTTTTTTTCTATGTTCATATAGACATATGTTTTGAGGCTGCTAAATCCTTAAGTTTATTTGTACACATTAAACATGACTGGGAATATACATACACACACATACATACATAAATACATATGCTGTTTTATTTAGTCAACAAAGTAGATCTCATGAAGTCACACCAAAATCTTTTAACCTGACATAAAAAATAGCAATATTGAATTGATTTTCCTTGAATACTTACAAATGAGAATGAACTTTCCAAATATCACTACTTATATTTTTTCTGTTAACTATTTCATATCTTTTGTTCATTTTCCTTCTGAGATATTTTACTGATTTATAAAGGCTCTTACATGTAAAGAATATCAATGTTTGCCTGCTTATGCTATTCCTTCTGCTAAAAATGATTTAACTCCACTTCTATGCCTGGCTCAGCACCTCCCTCATCCAATCAATTCTATAACGATGAATTAGAAATCTAAGCATTATGCCCCCTGCTAGGGGATGGGATCCAGTAGTAAACATGACTTGGCAGAGGGAACAGCTAGTGTTTTCAGCTCTGAGGTGAGTTAAAAGTTTAAACTGTTCAGACTTGAAGAAACGTCAACATGGCTACAGTGAGAAGAGTGAATGTGACAGTTGCATGAGACAAGGCTGGAGATGAAGGGAAGGGTCAAATAATTCCTTCTAGGCCATGTTAAACAAAATTTTTCATATTATCCCAAGAACAATGGTGAGCTAAAAGAGAAGCAAGAGATGACATGATGTATTTGTTTTTTAAAAATATATCACTGCCACTTCTGTACCAGGAGAATAGACTGGAAGATAAGAATGGACAGAAAACTCAGGGTCTAGCTCAACAGCCATGGTGAGAGATGACAGCAGTGGAGACCTGGGTGGATGAAGATGGAAGTAGACAGAAGAGAGACCTTTTCAGGAGACAGAGTGAACAGAGCTTTGCGACTGATATAGGGAAGAGGAAAAGGGAGCTAGAGGATGACTCTAGGTATGTGGCCTAAGATACATTTACTGAGACAGGAACAATGAAGAGAGAGCATGTTTGCAGGAGGGATGGAACAAGGAGGAGGGGTAAGAATTCTGTTCGGTCTACGCTGAACCGAAGGAACTTCTGAAACGTACAAGAGGAGATACAGAACTTGCAATCAGATAAGAGTCCATTGCTCCAGACAGGTCTAGGTCTAGATTGGAGGGGAAAATTAGTGAAATCCTAGTATAGAAGGCAATTAAAACCACGATGGGTAAAATAAAAAAAATCATATCGACTAAGACATCTGATCCCCAAGACTGAGCCAGAGTATCCCTGCTGAGTCCCATTACATGCTGCCATGTATATACCACTATCACTACATTTCCCCACACTCTAGTGAAATTTCCTATTTATATATGACTCCTTGGTAGACATAAGCTTCTCAGACACATGATCAAATCTTACTTATTTTTGTACCCTAGCCTTGGCATAATTCCCAAGGCACTAAACACATCCAATGCAGTGTCTGTACAAGATTAACTGTTAGCCTGAGATTACAAAAAAGTAGTATCTACACAGAACCCCTTCTCCAACACACACGTTTAAGAGATTAGAGTCTAGGGCAGATCACTTGAGTTAAACCCAGACTCTACCATTTCTCATTTGTGTGACCTTGGGTAAGTTATTTAACGCCTTTGTGCCTCAGTGTTCTCATCTGTAAAATAAGTCAAGATAACAGTGTTGTGAAAATTGAAACTATGCAAAGCACTTAGCACAGTACTTGCACATGGTAAGCATTCAAATTTAACTATTCTCATTGTTACTATTATTATCTCCTTTGTTAACCTTCCAAAGACAGAGAAATGTTCAAAAATAAAAAGGATTTCAAGTTATTTGTTGTGGTCCTTGAGCTTTGGAACACAAAAACAGATCATATTCCTTCAAGTCTAAAAGCAAGGGGAAAAAATAAATTTAATTTTGATGTATCTTATAAATAAAATTAGCATTTAAAAAAATAACTAAATTAAACAGTGAATTAAAAAAAAAATCTCCAGTAATAACAAAGCAATTTTGAACTAAAATAAATAGTTGTTGATTGGCTCAGATGTTAAATTGCAACAAAACTGTTTATCATGTTCTTTCCATTTCATTACAAGTGTAAGGCATCAGTTCTCTCCACCGATATTACGTTTCTCTATTTTCTCATATCATGAATGGTCATTTAAAAAACTAGGAAGTTTATCTCTTTCTAGAGAATCTTGATATTTGTCCCGTTACCCATAATAAGTAACTACAGTTTGTAAGACTAATTTAGCCATTAAACCGACGCTAATAAAACAGCATAATTTTGTAAAGATTATTATTTTCTTTGCAAGTATAAATGTTAATTCACTAGGTAGCTAACAAACCGAGTAAGCCTTTCAGTTTCTGCTTGGTATCAGGGTTGGCATGCATAAAGTTCAAATTTCTCCGTATTCTGATTTGTACAGCAGGAGTGTGAATGTAGGGTTCAAACTTGAACTGCTGACAGCTCATCAAGAATTTAATCAAGAGAAAGCACTGCAAGGTGAAAACACAAGAGGTGAAATTTCCAATTTTGAAAGTTTTCTTTCAACTGTTTTTATAGGTTTACCCTTTATACAAAATGTTTGTATTAGTATAGACAACCTGTTTAAGGTCTACGTCATACATGACTGCCATATAAGAAAAGGAAGGTAAGATTATGGAAACAGTGCAGAGTTCAAACCGTACTAGTTAAAAAAAAGTTTTAATATTTAGTAAGAAATGTAACATACTTAAATAAAAGCAAACAGGATTACAGAATAAATACTCTTTCCACATGTAAGCACCATTAAGAATTTCTTGTTTTACTCAGAAAAGGTCAGATCGTTCATTGATTGAGGGCTCTGTTACTCAAAAGAGATAAAAAATGGAGAACTTGGCTAAAGATCAGAGGAAAGCCATACATTTTTTAAAATGAGAAACTAAGGTCTATGAGAAAGACTCAAGGACGCTGATTTAAAACTAGCACAATAGTAAACTGAGTGATTAAATAACAATATACAAGTAAAAGAACGGATTCTTATATAGAACACAGAATAAGAGTGATGGAAGTGATCAAGATGACAAACAAAATAAAAACTATGAAGAAGCTCAACACCCAAAGATATTAACTAACCTCTGTAGGGTCCTGATTTTTAAAACATTTCCAAGTTGTTTCTAATGCACAGTTGGTTGAGAACCACTGGGCTGAAACACCACAATAGGTCATCAAAATAATGGAATTTTCCTGTCAGTAAGTAAGTCTTTAAAAGGGGCTATATTCTCATATTGGGACTGTTTATCACAGAGAACATCAAGATTTCTGCACTCTGTTTACCATGCATTGTTTCCTTAACTTGAATTCATGTGCTAAACCGACACGATCTGCCTTCTGCCTCTGAAATGTTACGAATGAATGGCTCATTGCTGAATCCAATGTCACAGTTCAAACTCCCTCCTACTAGACTAGATCTCTCTAGGGCATAAAGCAATGGGAACCCCTGATTCTCAAAATTCTTCCTCTGGTACTACTCCCATCTTTGGTTTCTGTGGTATGTTTCTTAGGTTCTTCCATATCAAATACTTTTCTGTCTGTTCCTTAAATCAGTTCTTACCTGAAGTCCATGACAGATCCTAAAAAGCTCAACCGTATGTTCCAGAAGTGAGAAACTCCTTGAAATTTTTATGTACACACATAAAAATTTGGATTTGTATGTGAGGAAGCAATTGTTTTCTTCATATTCACAAATGAGTTTTAAGATCCCTGACATTTAAGATCACTGCCTTAAATACTTTCCTTCGTTGAGTTTTCAGGCTTCAATTGTTATCCAGTAGATTATTGCTCCTATATCAATCCTGACCAATCTAAGTTCTAAACCCATGTTCCTGTCTGTTAGGCACATTCACTGAATTAAACCAACACATCCAAAATTAATTAACCCCTTTAGAAATACTTGCTTGCTGTCACTTGATTCTTAATTTTAGTTAATGGAGCCACCATCCAAACTTCGCACACCTGAATTGGAAATTTCAGAATCATTCTTCATCTTTTCTTTTTCTCCTATACCCATTTAATTTCTCATCCAGATTCTTTTCTGCATCCAAAGCATCAGTGTTTCATTTTGGGCTTTCATATGCCATTATGGCTACAGCCTTCTAATGGAACTCTCTGCTTGCAATCTACACAATCTAGTCCATTTACCAAATAGGCAACCAGAATCATCTTACTAATTGTGCCACACTCCTGCTTAAAGAAACCTCTTTAAAATAGAATCTAACTCGCTTTACTTGGAATGCAGTGAGCTTCATGTCTCCAATATACCTTTTGTAACCTAATTTCTCACTTCCAACACACATTAACAGTCTCAACTTTTTACCATTCCTCTTGCAATAGCAGATCCTTTCCTGATTTTATATCTGCCTAGGATGCCCTTTTCTCCACTCCTTCGACTAACGAATTATTACTCATAATTGCATTCATTTAGTATGCAACTCATGTGAACCAACCACTGTGCCATGGGAACCTAGTTCAGAACAAAACAGTCAGGTAAGGAACCCTCATGGCAGTTGTATTCCTGTGGAAGAAGCAAACAACAGAGAAGCAACTGAAATAGAGAATGTGATCTACGTAATAAAGGAAACGAGATGACACAAGAGAAACTTTAAAAGGAATGATCCAGGAAGGCCTTTTAACTTCCTCAAAAATGAGAAATTACTCTTAAAATCAGATCCTGAAGGATAAGAAGGAGCCAGCCATATGAAACATTGAGAGAAACGACCCCAAGCAGAGGTCACAGCCAGTGCAAAGGTACTGTGTGTATTATAACTCTACTAGACTGCAGGCACCACGCTCCTTGAAGAGAACTGTTTAATATAAATGTGTGTCTTTAGAATTTTCCTTAGTAACTAGTACTTGGTCATCAACTCAAAAAATCGTTGCTGAATTAAATAAATATTTAGAAGCAATTAAAAGAATTGTGGGTCTGGGGAATAAATGGGAAGAGCAGAGATGTTTCACTATAACAATAAGAATCTTAGTAGCCCCAAACCACTCAAGTTCCTCAACAGTACCCTATTATTTCCTTATTTCACTTTCTGGTATGTTCTGGTTAATGCTCCTGCACCTAACATGTTATTGTTGGTTTTAGTTCAAACCCCCAAATTCTGAAGGGCAAGTGTGTTCCAGGAGCTTTTACAAATATAGTAATATAATACATTTCTGATGTAAGGCAAGAATTATTTTAATTAAAACACACATACAGAGCCTCAGCACTTTTGACATACAGTTCCTTTCCCCTCCCCTAAGAGTTATGTTCTCCATTTCACCCCCAAGGGTCCTAACTCATCCATATGCTAAATTCATTCCATGATAGCTGGTTATAGATAGTCTGGCTACCATGTCAGCTACTTCAGCACAGCAACCATCCAATCAAACAGGGTTTGATGACAAAGCCATTATTCCTCTTTACAAAGTGAAAGTAAGGATACAAGGCAAATTAAGTTAATATAATTACAGGCATTTGAAACTCTTCCAATTTAAAAGGCCCAAAATAAAATGCCTCAAAAGAGTAAATTAAAAGGTACATATTCTTAATGTACACACAAATTAACAATTATCCAAGTAGTTCTACACTATGTATTGAAGCAGAATTTTCAAGATTACTAGCCAACCAAATGTTTTCTCTGCTACACTGACCTAAAGACTTACATTAGCAATATGCTGCTAAGATGATAAAAGTATTATTCATGTAGCTTTTTATCAGTTGTGACATATCAGATCCTTTACCTCAGGTTCTCCACCACTACCACTACCATTAAAAAAGAGCAAAGAACTGAGTTAAGAAATCTAGTGTACCAAGTTGGGGTTCAGGAAGGTCTAACAAACTGGTGACTGTGTCTTCAACATAGTTGTGCCTCCTACAACCACCCTAACCTGCCACCAGTAGAGATGCAGGGATGTGGTCGACCCATGAGCAAATGAGTTGGCAAATTAAGAAGAATGACGTGTGGTTGTCCCACAAAGGCTTCAGATTCACTATGAATCTTAGCAAAGGTTCGAACAATGGACAGGTTCTATAAATGTTGAACACAGTCATAAACCAAATATCCATCTTCATATTTGCACTTTTATAACTGGCTTTACTATCTTCATATCATTAGGACAGTAACATCTGTCCCTGAAAAAGTGTGATTAAAGAACACTAGGGAAACATTAACAGTGTGTTAGATCTTTATCTCAATACAGGCAGGTTTTATTATGGACAATAGTATTGGTACCTTGGAGACCTGTTTTTCTAAAAATCCCCTAATACTGTGTGTACGCGTGTGTGTGCGTGAAATAGTCATGATCATTTCCTTGCTTAATTCAATATTTTTTAGATCTAGAATCCATAATGGCTACAGGAATAATCTATTCTGGCCAAGGTAGTTATTACTCAAATCAACAATATCAACTAGACTTTACTCTCTTTAAACAGAAAAACAAAAGCCACACATCTTAATACAAGAATATTTGCCAATTTTCTTGGGAGAGGTATATAAAAACCAACTAAAACAAATAAAAACAGAACATGGAAGAAGGAATTCCAAAACTTTACCCCTGAACATTTAAAGCAAAACATACTTTTTAATAACATATCCTACATAAATTTCTATAAGGCATATTTTATAAAAACATTACTGTAGTCAAAACCAAGACCTGGATATGAGCCAAAATAGGAAAAACAGTTTGCAATTCATTGTATTTAAACATAAATTTTTATTTTCTATTTAGCAGTTTCAAATGTCCATAAAACGGAAATATAACATTTGGACTTAACTTTAAAAACTTAGCCATTTCAATAGCAGCATAAACAAAGCTATACTTATCAAGTTATTCCCTTGATTAAGTAGCCTCAGTATTTAGTGTTACCCTTACCATAAACAAATAATTTTCCAATTTTATGCATTCTTGAGCCGCTGAACTACTGGAGTAGAGAAGCAGTTTCAGCTACCTCTAAAATTACAAGATAGCTTGTATGCAGAACATTCATAATGACACGGAAAACTCAAGATAAATGGCTTGACAATGACACGAAGTTTCGAGTTTACCATCATTTAAGGTTATACAAGTAAAAAACAGTGTCTTCTAAAGAAAGACTAATTCTGCTAAATGAAACCATTGGGGTCTATTGCTTTTATTCAGAAGTACCATACAGCTAAACAAGCAGTCAAGTCCACAGGGAAATAGCATTTCAATAGCTGCAACACAGTGCCAGACCAGGCTTTGTTGGTCTTCCTTTTCCAAGAAACAGAGATGTCTTTTTACTTACTCCATCTGCCATAAGTGATAACCAGATGTCTGTGCGACAATTCAAAATTAAAACAAAAGTGCTTTCCCACTCCCAAAACCTAACAGCAGAGAGAAGTCCAATAGTCAGTGATCACAAAGAATTTCAGTGCTTTAATAGAAAGCACCCAAATGAAAGAAAGTATTCAAGTGTCTAATGATTCACCTTTAATGTACTACCAAGCACCACTGCTACGAGCACCAGTTAATATTTTTTCAGTTAACTACATGCTGAACATTGTTTAAGTGCTTTACGTTTAATAACTTGCCCAAGACCATAAAAAGCAGCATAGCCACCATGCTGAACACAGGCAGCCTATAACCAGAGTCCATACTCTTAAGCTCTATACTAACCCTAATCCCGAAAAAGCATTAACTGATTTTTATCAAAACCATTCTGCCTCACAATAAAAATATTCGTAATTTATCAGGAAGAGGAAGGTTAACATCTGATTCTTTGGAACCATTTAATAAAAACAAATTTTCACTTCTTTTCAAATGGTGTGAGTTAAAAAACAAAATGAGTAAAAAAACCCCCCAAACACACCATGGACCAATGTCTATAGACAGACATCTGTGGTGCTAAATATAAAGAATAAAAGTCATCCACATATGTCCTGAGAAAACTGTGTCCTTAACGCACAGTGTGATTTTCAGTATTCTTTCTTAATGGATGAATATTGCATGGTCAAAGTCACAAATTTTTGTGCTGTATTTTTCAGTGAAATTTTAAAGTTTTATTATTGACTCCCATATGAAGGCTAATTTGAACCATCCTGGAATTCACCTTAGTGTGTTTTTGAAAACATTTTAATGGGACCCCAGTAGCATGCTTCCAATATAAAACAAGCCATTTAAACCAAATTCTGAATTTTATCACCTGTTCAGTTACAAGGTAAGTAAGACCGGTGTACAATTTCTAATACACCCTGATTCCTTTCCACTAATGAAAACTTCTGGAATATTGCTTTTTCACAATTATACACACACACTCTCTCTTTTAAATAAGAGGTTGATTGTATCTGTGTGGCCTGGAAAGACCTCAGATATGTATATACGGTCACCATTTTGAATTTTCCCAAAGTGGGAGTCACATGAGAAGAGCAAACACTATATCTACCATGATTTTTATTGTCTGATGAGGTTCCTTTCATCCACTAGATTAACTCCTTCAAGTAAAAGAAAAAAAATCTATGTATCCTTCTATTAACATGTTAATCTTCAAAATACACATTCATCCATGACCTGAACATACAGAATGATGGCAACTCAGTCCTGAACATCAAGAAACTTTCAATTTAGCAAGAATGATGAAATCTGTACACCAGTAACTATCACACCAGGTAGTATGCAATAAAGGATTTAAAATTCAAATTTGCATCTGTCATATTTTGGTATCCATGTATGTTATTTCTTTACTATCTACAAGTGCACAAAAAATACCTGAAGAGAAACACCTTTCATTTAGCTTTGCACAGATGATGTGGCATCAGGCATATAAGAGGTACAATAAATGAGAGTATAAACTACAGGAAATCTTTATTAATTCAAATGTCACGATACAGCTAAATTTTCAAAGCACTACAAATTTTGACTCAGAGACATTGTGGAAAACTACTATATTCTTTTAAAATAAATTTAAACTTCAATTGTTATAGCAATAATAATTTCATCACATGGTCTATGATGCAACAGAAGGAAATCAATCTCCAGGTTATTACCAGCCTCCTGCACCTAAAAACAACATTGATATCCACTCAACTAGATTATATACTCTTGGCTGATTTTTAAAATAACATGCCAAATACATAAGAAATAACACTCCAAAAAAATTCAGCTGTATTTCATATGTGTTTGTTCTACTTTATAACAAATTCTGCACTATGTGTATACATCCACAAAAATTTTGATATGACATGAAGAAAAATCTGTGGAAATCACTTTGTCCCCTTGAATTTGGCAAAATGTAATTTCAGTTAAATATTCAGATGAAAAATGATCAGAAAAGAATGATGTTAGAAGTTTTTAAAAATAAGAATATGAAAATTTAAGGCTCAATTAAAAACACATAGCAGACTCTACTCTTTAAAAAAAGTGACCATGTCTATCTACTATTACATTATTACCACTTGGATTTCTAAAATACCTTTTATTTTAAAAGTTCAAATATTTTTACATGCCTTATTTCAAAAGTCTTTTGATTTTCAGCGTAAGGCTCTTACCTGTTGTATTGCACAACCAACATTTATTCAGAATGAATACAGAACATCTAACATGACCACTTCAATTCTTCAAATAAAGGGGAGGGATACAGAAGGAAAATGTAACAAAGTAATATTAATAAAAAGGATATTCAGGCCAAGGATGTATGCTGAAAACCCCCTGAGAAACAGGAATAATACAATAGAATAAAAACTCATTTTTGATTGGGACAAGATTAAGTAAGGAGAGGAAATAAGACAACACCAAATGTCAGTGTTGGAGCAGATAGCAAGGAAAGGAGAAATTGGATTGTTAATAAAGGTGGAAGGTAGAGTTTGACCCCCAGTCAAACATGGAAGGGATATATGCAACAGCAAATTAGGTCTAGGTGAAGTGAGTGTGATGGCAGCCCCGAGACTAAGGGAATTCACAATGTCGCATATGTACTATGAACATCTTGGGGCTCAACATTCAACAGCCTCCAGTGGGGTCACCTCCCAGCATATCTTTCACAGAAGAACAGTTACATGAAAAATTATGTTAACAGTTTTTGAGTCATTAACCTAAAGATGATATTGAGTTTTTCTTCTTAGAGTCTTAAAATGCAATTTTAAGTTTCCCAGTGTTTATACTTCCCATCTTTGTTAAAGGAAACTGCCCACCTCTTTGCATCTAAATCCCTTTAACAAGACACACTGAACCTCAATTCCATGAAAAAGCCTAAGTTAAAAACTATATTCTGGCATCAGTCAAAATAAAGAGCATACAGTAGATTACAGTTTCTGAGACTGACTTAGAGTACACAGAATATAAAAAGAGAAGGCTGAGGATAAAGATAACACATTTTTGTTTAAGAGAAGCCAGGCTTAGCAAAAAAGGTGGGGGACAAACAGAAGCTGTGCTTGACATAATTGCTTCTGTAATATATCAGTTTTATTTTCATCTTTAATCTTCAATTTTATATAAAGAGTTGTGTTCCCATTGAACACAAAAATAGTATTACTGTAGCCTTTTTTAGTATGCCACAGGAAAACCTCATTTACTGACCTAGAATAGTTTTGAAATGTATAAAACCATTAAGTAGTGACGTAAGGCTTAAAGAGATAGCATACACCGATAAGTATTTAACTGGACAGATCAAACTAAGTAATTCTTTAAACAAATTAGTGATAAAAGCTCCTCGATTTGAATGAACTGCCATTTTCTCAAACTTTCAGAGACTGAAAATTATTCAGATCATAGCTGAACCTTCTCCTTATATTTCTTTTTCAGTTTCCCCAGGGAATCTGCCATTGTTTCTTTACACAAAAATTACACCAAGCTTCTTTTCTTTTCTTTTCTTGAGCCAATTTTAAGGCGCTGTTCTTAACCCTAAATACACAAGCCCACGCTGATTAACTGCCAGTGTCGCTTGGGAACTGCAGGTGACAGATGCAGTCAGAGAGCTCACAGATGTGGACTGGCTGCAGTCTAAGCCTTATTGCAACGAACACACTGACAGAACCCGCAGATGCACATCTCGACAAAAGAGAGTTTTAAAAATCATAATTCTCAATTAAATTTACTTTTAAGATTCTTACTGGCGCTTATCCCGACTCTTGTTCCTGCTCAGCTCTACGCACGATTCACTGTATCTTCCTCAGTTTCCAGATCCTTCTTCACATTTTTGGTGAATACAAATAATAATAAAATAAAGCAGGGCTTTTGGCATTGCCAGAACCAGGAACCAACGAAAGTGCTATTTGGGAGCCTTCCCGCCGCAGCAGAGGCTACTTAAGTTTTCTGGGAAGCAACGGAACCCTAGCATCTTTGAACGATCCCTCTTTTCCTGGGTGAGGGCTCCACAGAGACAGATGGAGAATCTCCCTTCTCCGGTCTTTCCCAGAGGTAGCTAACATGAAAAAGAAAACACCTCTTTCTTATCCTATACCCCGTTGGATAACACTCCCAGGCAGTGACGCCCCACCCCCACCCCGTTATCCCTAATAAGATCCCCACATACCGCCCTGTCCTCCTAAGAACTGGACCCTCCCTCGGCCCCCGGACCAATTTCTCCTACCCGAGCGCCTCTCTTCCAGTCATCCGCCACCGCACAACCCACCCGCAGCTCGGCCCCCGCTCCGCACACGCCCGCCCTGCGCCCAGATGCCCAGCGCTCGGCACTCAGGCCGCCCGGCTGCCCACGTTCCCCCCGCCCAGGGTCGCCTACGGGGTTACCGTGGGAAAAGGTGGCGGTGGCAGAGGACGCGGCGGCAGCAGTGCTGCCGGTTGCGTCGGACGCGAAGGATAAGCTGGAGGGCAAGGATGATGATGAGGCGGGCGCGCTCCCCAGTCTCCATGGAACTCCCGCCCCGGCCCGTTGCTAAGGAGCCCCCGAGGCTCGGGCTCCGTCTTTCGGGCTTTGTTGTTCCGGGTACGGGGCGGCCGCCGCTTCCCGGCGACAATAAATAGAGAAGACGCGGGGGACGATAGAGATAACGCGCGGGGGCTAGAGCGTCGCCGGACAAGGAGCAATTGAATGCCTCGCTAGCCGCTCATTTCCGGCTCTCACTGCTCCCGTCACTTTCCCCGCCCTTTCCCCCACTTTCGCTTCCTCTTTCTTGGTCCGGAAGTCAGGCCCCTCCTGCACACGAGCTTGACGAGGTCGGGTAAGGGAGGGAGGCTCAGCTCTTGGGCTAGACTCTTGCTTGAGAGCCGCTTAAAAAAGGTTTCGAAAGCAAATGCATTTCTTGTGCATTTTTAGCGGTTAGCTAAACACGAATATGTAATTTCTGGAGTAAAGTATAATATAAGTGGACTTTTTCTTTTTCGAAACCTTAGAAATTTCTCATTAGCTCAATTTACAGAAGAGGTCCACCATTCAACATAATTAGCAAAGCTAGTCCTTAACTAAATTTATTTTCTGAGTCTAAGACATTTTTTTTATCTGAAAAAGTCCTTCGCTTTTCCAGTTAAAGGCGTTAATTTACAACGTCTCGAGAAAGCTCTCGAATTAAGGAATTATAATCCAAGTCCTAAAAAAGAGCGATAGGTATTGATAGACGACGAATGAACAGAGTAAGTAGGTAGGTAGGTTAGGTAGGTAGATAACTCTGGGAGCTTAGGTCACACTTCTGTTGCCTGTCGCTTTGAGATTCCTTACTCAACTTGGGTTTGCAGTCAGGACTCTGCCTTGGGAATCGGGAGGCACTTCGGTGGCTTCTACGCCGTGTAGTCAGATTCTGGGAGGATGGGCGGTGGAAGAGGGCGGCTTCAGGGTAGGACTGGGGCGCTAGGCGGAAGAAGCGGCAGCTCGGCCTCGCTGGTGTAAGGGCGCTCACATGGAAACTGGGTGCCTGGGGACTGAGACCCTTCAACGGCTCTGCGCCCAAGTAGCCCTGGAATGACCCGGGGAACCCCGAGGGGCGCACACTTCGTCAGTTTGAACCGCCGCGCTGTGGTCCGTGCGCGCCCTCGGGGCCCCTTGGGGCCGGTTGGCGGGGTGGGGGCGGGGGATGAGGGCGGGAGCGAGACTCGAGTAACTGCCCGGGAGTGCCAGGCAGTGAGGAACCCCGCGGCCCCCAAGGATCCCACTCCCAGGCCAGCATGGCCTCAGCTACTGTGCTCAGCTTGTCAGAAACCTCACCCTGGATGAGGTCGGTCAGTGGGCACGTCTGATTTAATGAAAGGCCACGAGGCGTGCTTATAGGTACCCACCTGTGATTGATGTGAATCGTGGATGAAAAATGGTAATGCCACTCTTCTTTTGAAAGAGACGACATGGGCTGACTTCTGGGGGATTTGGGAGTAGGAAACAATATGGGTAACCATTTCATTATTTAGGGGATCACCAAGGATGCCTCTTGATCTTTTGTTTCCCACTCATCGTTCAGAAGAATGAGCATTTAAAAGTTCTGTAGAATTATGGAATTTCCATTTTGTTTCAGTTTCTGTGCTAAATTATTTTTCAAATAATAGTTACAGCTTGTGTTGGGTATAATGAAGAGAATGAACAAGAAGCTGGGTTAGAAAGTAAAGTCTGTAGTAGTTGGAAGACGACTTTTAGGTCTCTATTAAAAGGGATTGGAGTGGAAGGGGGATGTACATGGTGTTCCAGGAAGAGGGAACAGGATATGCCAAGACTTAGCCGTGCTGGCATATTGGCTAGCATAGATGGGGCATTGTGATCAGAGCAAGAAGAGCCACATGAGATGAGGCTGGAGAGAAGCTAAATCCTTGAACCTTCAATGCCTTAGAGACCGCAGAAGGGTGTTTGGATTTTCTTCCAAGTGATAGAGGAAGTATCACATCTTCTAAAGTAAAATGGGTTAATGAAGATTTTCAGGATTTCTTCCAGCAACTTTTTTCTTCCAAGTGAAGGATTGTAACCTGTAGAGTTACTGATCTGATTTACCAAGGAAATGGAAGGAGAAAGGCTGTATTCCAGTGATTACTGGTACTGCCATAAAGTCAACATTACAACAATGGCGACCAATTCTAAGGTCTTTATGAGGCATTCTTTCCAGGAGACCAGCAAGAAACCTGGTCCAAGAGTGGCAATTACTTTGGAATCCCTTTTGTCACAGATCAGTCAACAATTTGTCTCACTATAATAGTTCCTCATTCTGGAATTGGATTTGGTTTTGCTGCAAACATCATTCTTCATAGACTTATTGAATGTTTATACACCATCAGAGCCCATACACCCACTTTTCTGGCTTCTGTGATTGGTTGGGAAGAGGGTATATGACTAGTCAGGTTAAAGAGTGTCCTACCCCAGGGTGAGGTGCATCTGGGGAAAAAAAGTTTCCTTTTCTGGTAGTGAAACTGAGAGCAGCAGGCTGGTGTATCCTCTTCTGCATGGAACAGGATGATACCAGGAGGTAACAGCTGACATGGAGAGAGAAGCACAGAAGATGGAGAGAAAGGAGAAGCAAGTGTAAAACTCCCTGCATGTAAAGGATCATTGGTATAAAAAAAATCAATTCTTAAATATACCTATAAATTTAATATTCTGATTGATAGCTAATGATAATTTTTAATGAAATCAAATCAGATTTTAACTTAAATCTGAAAAAAGGCAAGAGCATAACAGACATTTTTGCAAAAGGATACTAAACTGCCAGATATAAAAACATTAAAAGGCAATAATACAGTAAAGAACTGTATTAGGGATGGACAAAAATATGAGTGGAAAAAACAATACAGATCATGTATTTAAAGGAATCTAGTGAATGATAAAGGTGGCATTTCACCTCTGTTGGAAGAGGGTAAACAATGGTATTGAGACAGTTGGCTATGCACTTGAAAAATATATATGGATAGACCTTTTATTTCATAAAAATAATTCCACATGGATTAAATATCTCTACTGTCTCTGATTTTAGCTCCATTTTGGAAGTGTTCTTATGACATTTGTCAAATGTATGGGTTTGAAAGATCCTTAGCTCTGTTGGGTTATATCATCAAATCTCTATCCGTACGTTTATTTATAAATGACTGTATAACCTTTTCTGCACAAATGATGCATAAACACATTTTTTTGTAGAAATTCAGACAACACAAACATACACAAAATGTAGTCTCCATTAATTCCCCTTGTGCCATCCCTCTCCCCGCCTCGGAATTAACACTCTAGGGTGACATCTATTTTATATAATTCAGAAATTCTCCATTGTTCTGGTGTTCTGGTAGCGCCCCGACTCATTTTTAGTTCTGCTATGAATTAACTTTTTTGTTTGTATTTCTTCTAATTTAATTGAATTTTGAAAGGTTAAGGAAGAAAATATGTGTTTTTAGATCTCCTTAAACAAAAGTTCAACTGATCATTTGATAAATAACTTCAACTCACAACTAAGATAAAATTATTTGGAAATTTATAAAATAAAAAAATGGATCTTATTCTCTAGAGACAAGGAAATTATTTCTACTTTGGAAATTTTATCATGCATACTTGGCAACTCAGTTAAGTTGGGGGAGTGGGATGAAGGTTGATTCAGGAAGTGTCCTTAGACTTATGTTGTTTGAAAGAAGAGTTAGGTGTGATTAATTTTAGATGTCTTTGAGTTGTTAAATAAGATTAGAGAAATGCAAATAAAACCATGAGATACTGCTGTACAGCTATTGGAATGGCTAAAATTATTTTTAAAATGATCATACAAAGTGTTAACAAGGATGTGAATGAAATGGATCTCATACACTGCTGGTGGGAATAAAAATGGTTAAACCACTTTAGAAAACCATTTGGTAGTATGTTAAATATTAAAATTCTACCTACCATATGATTCGGCCATTCTGCTCCTAGGAATGAAAGCATATGTTTATACAAAGACTTGAACACAAATATTCATAGCAGTTTTTTGTGTTAACAGCCCAAAACAAGAAGCAATCCAAATATCTATCAGCAGGTGGAGAAATAAACAAATGGTGGCATCTTCATAAAATGGAGCACTGCTCAGAAATAAAAAAGAATTAAATATCGATATAGGCAATAATAGCATTGATGAATCTCAAAATAATTACACTGAGTGAAAAAGTCAGGTAAAACAAAGCACTGTATGATTTCATTTATATAAAATTCCAGGAAATACAAACTAATGAATAGTTACAGAAAGCAGATCAGTGGTTCCCTAGGGGTGAGGAAGAGGGGTGAGCAATATCTGCTATTCGTTGGGTACCTAGTTTGTGCCGGAAACTGCTCAACATGTTACATTCATAATCACAATCCTATGTTAGTATATCTCTATGATGAGGAGGAAAAAGTTTTAAAAGTTGGAAAAAGGTTTAGATTGAGTAACCTGCTCAAGTGATGGAACAGTTTGAACTTGCTTTGTCTGATTCACATTTTGTTATACTGTCTCCAAATAAATCTTGAAAGTATAATATTTTCTCTGTAACAGATAATTTGTCCAAAGAAAAATACCTGGATACTTTCAACGATAAGCATTATCGGACTAGGATAGCATCTCTTGTTTAAAAGTGTATTCACCTCAAATGGATGAAATATGTGCAACATGATCAAGGCTTTCTCTCCTGAACAATGCTGCAGAAGACATTTTAAATTCTCTGTCTCCCCTTTTGTAAACACCATAGATAAAAAGCAGGTAGCTGGCTGCTGTTTTTCCGTTAATTTACTTTTTCTTCAGAGGAATTACAATATTTATTGATTATGTATTGGTACTCCCGTCCCGCCTCCGAAACTGCCTTGATGGGTGGTTTTGTATTTCTCCTTTAAGAAACTATTATAGTTACTTCCATTAGAAGTCGATTCTTTCTAGTTTTCCTCTGAAATTTTTATATATAAGGATTGACTTTAGCACATTTTATACATAAGGATTGATTTTAGCACATTTTCTAGGGTATGGAAATTAAACACTTATCACCAGTGTGTTCCAGCTCATAACTTCCTTCACAATCTTCCTTAATTTCTTTTGTTCTGAAGACCCTCAACCGTTCACGAGGTTTGCTGGGCTTGTTTTCTTGTCTTCTATTTTGAAATGCTGGGAACACCTTCACTTCATGCTCTCCTTCACTACTTTACTACTCTGCCTGTGCTTGTTCAGCTTGGTGAAGGTTTTATTCTACCATCCTCTTCCCACAATCTTAGTAGAGGCAGGTTCAGTGTCAAGTCAGCTTTGGAATCATAAGTTAGAGCTGGAAGGGACTTTAGGGATCAATTTGGTTTTATAAATAAGGAAACAAAGGCCCACAATCCTCTTCCTACTAGTTTCCTCCAGAACCAGTTTTTGCATCAGTTGGCTTCTTCTGAAACTCAGCACTCATTCATTAACGATGAGAATCTCTGCTGTGAAAATACAAAGAGGTAATGAGAAACAAGGCTGCCATCATGTGGATGATACTAGAATGGAAAGGAGCATTTTATGCAAAGAAGTGTGAGAACTGGGGAAATTAGGCAAGATGAATTTCTATTAATTAGAACAGCCATTACCAACTTTTGTAATGGTCATTTAAGGAGATTTACAAGAACAGGAAGTCCTCTTTAGACTACATCAGGAACTCCTGGCACAGATGTTAGACATAACTGTGGAACTGCCTGAGGTCTCAGGAATATATTACAACTGATGTCCATGGGTTGAGGCATCTTACCCAAGGCTGTTAGGAATATATTTTTCATCTTAAGAATAGGCCTAGCTATGCAAAATTTTATAAAATTGAATTAAAATAACAGTATTCTTAAAATTCTCTCTATCTACCTTTTTCAGATATTTTTGGCATGAAGGTCATATAAATAATTTAATAGGACTTAATTTAATAAATGATAATGAGGCAAACATTTAAATATTAAATATTTATATTTTCTTTCTTTAGTTATGTAAGTTCTGCCCTAGTTTAGCATCACAGAAATGTGCACTGAGATCTATTTTTGGTTGAACATGAATTGGAGGCCCAAGGGCACTCACTGCTTGGGTTGCATAGAGGTCCCCCTGTGGATATGATGCTTCCAGCAAACAGACACAGGCTAAGAAGCAAGACCATGAAAAATAAGTCTGCCAAAAATATTTACTCTATCAGCTGCTCTCCTCATCCTAGACAATTGCAAATTGCTCATGTCAAGTTCTGCAGGTCTGCCCTACCTCACCTGGAATTAATGAGAATGGGCAAGGGGCACCTATCAGCAACTCTTTCCCTGCTAATCTAACAGGATTAATAATAGGCTGCTCCCTGTAAAACAGTTTAACATTCTTAAAGGAGCCTAATAATCTCAAAAAAGCAATCTCCCTTATTAATCAAAAGCACCTGAAAAATATATTAACCTCATTTTATATTTTTAAAACTTAAAAATTGAGAACATTTGAAATAAAGTGTACAATAGGGCGACTGGATGGCCTCATGGGATGGTCATGAATTTGAGCTCTCAAGTCAGACCTATTTGGATTATAATCCCAGTGCCAGCACTTAGGGAATAACTTTGGTCTAGTTATTTAACCTCTCTAGTCTTCAGTTTCCTCATCTGAAAAAATGGCTCTAGTAATTCCTACCCACTGGGTTGTGGCCAGAATTACACAGAAAAAGACATGCACAGCACTTAGCACAGTGATAACACTTAGCCAGTGCTCTGTAAACGGTAGGCTGATAGAATCCTCCAGCAGTGAAGATGTGTGTACAGCTAGACTCTAAGTGTGCTCATAAGGAAGCTATCAAATTTCATAGAGAAAATTCTAACTTTTGCATTTTTAGGCATTTATTAAAATGTGTCATCCAAAAAGTAACATTTGATTTCCAGCAAGATTTCTCAAAGGCCTTAGCTGAGGCACCACATTTTTAGCCTAGTCCTGAATCACCCTCTCTAGCACATCACACACACGCCATTTGACACACACACACACACACACACACACACACACACAGTGTTGGCAAGAAAATCAGGCTGAGTTAGTGAACAGAACACCTATTTTCTAATAAGGTGGTCTCAGATTCAAATTTTTATACCCATTACTTTCTCTGTGTTCTTAAGCTTCAATTTCCTCATACATTAAAATAAAAAATAGTAGCAAGTACTCTATAACATAATGCATATTATCCTACATCAGGGAGATAATGTATGTAAACATCTATTCTACAGCAAGTCTCCATAATGTTTTTTTGTTCCCTGGGGACTCTTTGATGATGGTGGTGGTGTCTAGAGAAATCCTGGGATTTAGGTGCTTGGGAAGTTGATTTACAAACCCATTTTGTCTGCCAAATTGAACAATAAAAATGCAAGATAATGGTTTTGGCAGTGTTCCAGTTATCAATGCATTGCCTCTCAGCTCTAAATCCACTGTTCTGGAGCTGAATTTTATAAGCATCTCTCATTTGCAGTTGGCACAATGTTAAGCTTTGTCAGTAGAGGGAGCTGAAAGGCCACTGCAAGTAAAAAGGGCTCCTCTTTCTGGTTCACCTATTGTCCTTACAGCAGCCTCCTTCGGGGGGCCAGCTTCTGCTGGCCACACTCCTGCAGTATGTGTGTCAGCTGGAAGTGTCTGGTGGCGAACAGAACACAGCATTTTCCAGTGGGGACCTCTACCCAGGGTCTCCTCTAGTGGCACCACTTGTGGATGGCTTTCTCTTGCAAAATTCCCAGAGGCCAAATTCCCAGTGAGTCCCAGCCAGGGGTCCTAGTTTTCCAGCTTCTGCCTGCCTCAATCCCAAGAGAGTTTTCACAGCATACTAGTCCCTGCTCAATTTCCTTGCTTGCCAGCCTCTGCTCAGGCAAGCTGTGGACCAGTTCTGGCCCAGAATAACCTGGGATCTTCTCCGTACAGTGAACTTCTCCAGTAAGGCCTGAATCCGATCTAGCCTTGCTAAGGGATCCTCTTTCCCAAGTTTGTTCCCTCCTTGGATGTATCTCTCAGCCAGGGTTCTCCCCTTCTAGTTAATCCTCTGCTGTAGTTAACAACCTTTAAATAACACTTTCCTTGTTCAGATTTCTATATGGTTTCTGCCCTCTAACTGATTGTCAAGGTTGATTCTTCATCCATCCTTTGTGAAAACCCGATGAACTCTCTTCTATCATAAAATTACCTTGTGACAAAATTTTTTCTGTCTCTCATATCTTCCTGAGAAGTTTTGAGTATAGAATAGAGATTTTGCTTCTTTATGCTAATTATGTACCTTTTGTCAATCCATTCTTGGCTCAGATATATAAATTTTACTAAACAGTCAAACCAATATTGATGGGAACCTACAAATGTTATGCCACTTCCAGTTATTAGCTGATTTGATCAGGCTGATTTGTACCATTCTAGAATCTGCCTTACTTACACTTCAGCTCATACATCCAAGCTGAGATGTTTGGGAAAGGCTTCATGGAGGAGGTGGCATTCAGCTGGACTTTGAAGAAATGATAAGATTTCACAAAACTGAAATATAGCCATAATCATGGAAATATTTCAGACATAAGTAAAAGGTACAGGGGCATACCTGTTTACCTGGAACAAATATTAAATAGGGAAAGAGTAGGAATAGAGTTGGGAAGAAGGTAGAATAAGATCTCGAAAGGCCTTGAATGCTAGGCAAGGAAACAGAGAGAGATACTACTTTTTCAGGAAGATTTGGTATCAGTGTAGTATAGATTGAATTGGAACATGTTTCTAAGACTGAATCAAAGACACTAATGAGAAACTATTATAATAACCAAGATATGAGGCAATCTAGACCTATAATAGAGCAATGGCGGATAGGGGATATGAAAAGGTAAAAATAGATGTATAAAAATTATATCAAGGAAGAATACACTGGAGACCGAATGGGTGAATATAAGAGAGGAAGTCTTGATGGTTCTAGGTGCCCAGTTTGTGTGTGGCAATAGAAATGGGGTAATAGGGAGAAAGAGTGTTAATTTTTCAACCCACCTGGAGTATGCTGTGAGGAAAAGAAAGTCCCTATAATAAATATAACTGTTATGCTGATGTTTTTCTAAACACTTTGTTTGTTTGTTTGTTTATCCATTCTCCTATTGCCTCTTTTCTTCTATTTGCCTCTTTAAAAAGTATTCAGTAGAAAAAGTTCTTATTTCCCCAAATGAAAATTTGACAAGTCATAACTTTTTGTTGTACTAATTGTTAGATCATAGATAGTTCTAAGTGTCATAGGGTCTCAATTCAGTGATTAGAATGTCCATTCCAAGATATTAATAGAAATTATGGACTATTTTATATGTTAAACCTTAACTCCCCAGCACAAGCCTACCTGAGGCTGAAAGTGAAAAAGTGCCACATAGTTGACCTCATCTCGTCTCTCCTCCCCCACTTTTTTTCTATTCTTCTTACCCTAGCTCAGCCACTTTCTGCCCCCCACGAGTTGAAACAGGAAGGAGTGGGTCCAGAGACTCACAAGGGGAAGGGAAAGATTTTAAAAGAACAGGGTGTCATTACAGTGTACTTTGGGCCTGGCAGTTTAGAGTCAGCCTTTTATGGGCACTGTCCTTTATCCCAGGCAGACACATCTCTACTTCTGGAGGCCGCTTGAGGCTCTGTCTGTGGATTTTAACCTACTGCTTGGGTCTTTCTGCCTCTCCAGGCGGTCTGCTTGGACTGGGCATACAGTGACCTCATGTCTGCTCTCTCTGTCCTATGGGGAACAAGCTCTGAGCATACAGATTCCACTTTTGGCTCTGCCACAAAGGCAGTTAACCTCTAAGATCTCAAGAGGGAACCACCCCCATGTCACCCCAAAATAACATACAGAGTTCTCTGAATAACCCTAGGGAAACTCCACCACCCCATAAGATGGCGGACTCCTCCTTTCCCCTTAGGACTGGGGTGGGATGGAGCTCACACCTTAGCCCCATACCACATACAACGTCTTCTCCTAGGATCAGTGATTCAATATTTTCTAACTCAGTGTTTACAGCGGCTTTATAGAACATAACTATCACAAATAAGAATTGAGTGTACTAACAGATGCCCTAGGGTTTATTCTGTATAGTCTTCTTTCATTGTGTAGGAGCAATACTATTTCCTTGTTAATCAAGACAAATCACTCCAACCTCTTTGCCTGTTGATTCAGAGGAATTGGGACATGAAAGTAGCTGGATGAAAGTCTTAACTTCCAGTTTAATGTAATTGTTGTGTCTCCTGGTGGAACCATTCCTCCTTTTAGAACTAAGACCAGCAGAGCTGAAGGTCATCGGGACAGGTAGCAAAAATTTTGATAACTAATCACTAGGGGTAATACTGTGTGAAGCCATTCCCATTTTCTCCCGTTGATTTCTATACATGCAAATCCTGGTGATTGGAGGCATGACATGTATTGAATGATGATTTAGAGTGTATACAGCCTCTTGGAAGACATTGCCCCAGCCTGGCAAGGTATTGCCACTTAGCTAGTGCTGTAACTGAGTCTTCAAAAGGCCATTCCACCATTCTATCAAGCTAATTACTTCAGGATGGTGGGAAATATGGTAAGACCAGCAATTTCCATGAGCATAAGCCCATTAATGCACTTCATTTGCTGTAAAGTGAGTTTTTTGATCAGAAGCAGTACTGAGTGGAATCCCATGGTAGTAGATAAAACATTCATTCTGTAGGCCTACTCTTGGGCACAGACTGAATCTTCTGTCCACAGGTGGAATTTCTTCTTTATCCAGAAAACTTCAGCTCTGCTTTTAAGGTCTTTCAACTTATTGAATCAGGCCCACCCAAGATTTCCAGACAATCTCTTTTATTTACAGTTAATTGATTATAGATTTTAATTATATCCACAAAATATCTTTACAACAAATTAGTGACTGATTGAATAACTGGGACTCTAGGCTAGCTGAGTTGACATTTCAAAGAGACCATCAGACTATGCGATATAATATATTCATAGGTTCCAGAGATTGGAAGGTGGACATCTTTGGAGACCATTATTCTGTCTACTACATATGGATAATGCAAGGCAGGATAAAAATTAAAAATAAGTGAAAGGAAATATAACAAAAGGATAATGGGAGTAAAAAAGCTAAGATGAATTTTGTGGTGGAATCAGGGCTCCAAATTGGCTGCATGATGCTGCATATTTGCTATGATCTTTTATTTACAATTTGCATATGATCTTTCAAGCGTCCCTGAAAGGGAGACACATTTTATCATTCATAATATTAAGAAGACAAACAAACTGGTTGGCAGGAAAAGCACAAACATACCTGGTATTCTGGAACATTAGTGAAATTGGTAAGTGTATCCTGTTAGTTTCTCAACAACACCCTTAGAATAAATGCAGTAGAAAGGGATAGAACTCTATTTTATGTGTTTATATGTAACCAGAGCAGTTGAGTAAATGCAGTCCTACCCACAATTTGATGTGGTCCACAACTAGTTCTCTGCTGCTCCACCATACAATCAAGGGCAGGTTTTAGAGTATTTGACAGTTGGGATGGATTGTGTATGCTTTTGGCTATTCTCTCTATACATTGATTATCTCAACTGAAATTTACATAGTATACTACTTTGTGTTGTCATTTAAGTGAAAAAAATTGCTTTAACACTAAGCTGTTATAAATAAGAACTTGGATATGAATACATTACTAAATAGAATCCACCTTTGTCACACAAATAATAGTTCAGAAACGGGTCCAAGTATATGTGAGAATTGCATATGTGATAAAGTTCACATTTCAAATGAATTGGTAAGGAATAATTATTTAATAAATTATTTTGGGACAAATGACTATTCAATTGGAAAAATAAATTAGATTTCTTCTTTATATTATACTCAGATAAATTCCAAGTGGAACCAAGATTTTAACATAAAAAGCTATAAAGGTAATAGACATATTTTAGAAAATATTTTAACAATAATCCTATGGTAAGAAAAGCCTTCTTAAGAACTTGCTGAGGTTATTCTATATCCTTACTTATTTTGTGCCTAGTTGTTCTAACAGCTGTTGAGTGAGGGGTGTTGTTTACTCTATCATTGTGGATTTGTCTCTTCTTTCAGTTCTATCTCTTTTTGCTTCACATATTTTTTAGCTCAGTTGTTTGGTGCAGACACATTTAAGATTGTTATATTTTCTTGATGGATTTATTTATGATATTAATGATCCTCTCTGTGGTAATTTTCTTTGCTCCAAAATCTGTTTTTTATGATACTAATGTAGTCACTCCTGCTTCATTTGTTTGTGTAATATATCTTTTTCCATTCTTTTATTTTCAACCTTCCAATATTTTTGAAGTGAATTTCATGTAGACAGCATGGAGTTGGGTTATGTTTTTATGTCCACTCTGGCAATCTCTGTCTTTTAGACAGAGATATTTAGATCATTTAGATTTAATGTAATTATTAATATGTTAGGACATAGGTCTGCTATTTTGTTTTTTTGTTTGTTCTGTTTTCTGTTTTTGTTTTTCATGCCTTCCTGTGGGATACTCGAATATTTTTAGAATTTCACTTTTTATCTATAGTGTTTTCAGTGTATCTCTTTATATAAGTTTATCAGTGCTTTTTCTAGGCATTACCTTGTATATACATAACATATCACAACTACTAGTGTCATCATTTTACCAGTTCAAGTGATGTGTAGGAATCTTACCTCTCTTTATGTTCATTTACTCTCTCCCACTTATAATATAATTGTCTGTCTTAAATATTTCCTTTGCATACATTTAGAACCACATCGGACAGTGTTATAGTAATTTTTGTTTGAATTGTCAAACATCATGTAGAAAACTCAAGAGGAGAATGAAATCTATTGTATTTACCAATACTTTTACTCACCTTGTTTTTACTTTCTCCTTGATGTTCCAGGCTTCCTTCTTTTATCTTTTTTTTTTTTTTTTTGTTTTCTAAGTGAAATATTTTAGGTAGCTCTGCTCATGACAATTCTCTTAGTTTTTTTTTTTTCATGTGACATTGTCTTGATTTTTCCCTTCATTCCTGGAAGAAAGACTTTCTGGGCATGACATTCTGCCTTGACAATTCTTTCTTTCGGCATCTAAAAAATATTGGGTCACTTCTTTCTGACCTCTGTTGTTCCTGATGAGAAATCCACTGTCATTCAAATTGTTTTATCCACATAGCGAAGGTGCCATTTTTCTTTGACTGCTTTCAAGACTTTAAAAAAAAAATTTTTTTTTGGTCTTTAGTTTCAAATAGCATTTAGTCTTTAGTCAAACCTTATTCTTGATTTCTTTTTTCTTTTCCCCATTTGGAGTTCTCTCACCTTTTCTTTAAAAATAATTTTTAAAATTTTTCCATTATAGTTGGCATATAATATTCTATTAGTTTTAGATGTACAACATAGTGATTAGACATTTATATAACTTATAAAGTGATTACCCCAATAAATCTGGTACCCATCTGACACCATACATAGTTATTATAATATTATTGACTATATTCTTTATACTATACTTTACATCTCCATGACTATTTTATAAATATCAGTATGTACTTCTTAATCCCTTCCCTTTTTGCAACCATCCCCAACTCCCCTCCCATCTGGCAGCCATCAAAATGTTCTCTGCATCTATGACTTTGTTTCTGTTTTGTTTATTTTATTTTGTTATTTAGATTCCACATATAAGTGAAATCATATGGCATTTGTCTTTCTCTGTCTTACTTACTCCATTCAGCATAATTCTCTCTAGGTTCATCCATGTTGTTGCAGATGGCAAGATTTTATTCCTTTTATGGCTAAGTAACATTCCATTGTATATATGTACCACCTCTTTTGTATCCGTTCATCCATTGATAGACACCCAGGTTGCCTCCATATCTTGGCTATTGTAAATAATGCTGCAATAAACATATTGGCTCACATGTCCCTTCAAATAGTGTTTTGGGTTTCTTCAGATAAAAATCTAGAAGTGGAATTATTGGGTCCTTTTTTCTCTTGTTATAGCCTTTGTTTTAAAGTCTGTTTTGTCTGATATAATTATTACTACTCCAACTTTTTTTGTTAGTTTCCATTTTCATGAAATATCTTTTTCCATCCCTTTACTTTCAGTCTGTGTGTGTCTTTTGATTTGAAGTGAGTCTCTTGTAGGCAGGATATGTTAGAGTCTCTCTTTTTTTTTTTTTTTTTTTATCCATTCAGCCACTCTATTTTTCATTTACATGGGGACCTAATCAATTTGATGTATTTCCTTTCTTTTATTCAGATTAAGTAATTTTATTCAGATTAAGTAATTCCTATGTTCCAATTCACTGATTCTTTCCTCTCTATCCTTCATTTCTGCCATTGGGTCCATTCGCTGAGCTTTCTATTTTGGTTATTGTATTTTTCAATCCTAAAATGTTTATTTAGTTTTTCATATCTTCTTTCTCTTCCTTTTCTTGCTCTTCTTCTTCTCTCTCTTCATCTGTCTCCTTCTTCCTCTTCTTGGTTGAAACTTCCTATTTTTTTGCTGAGGCTTTATATTTCATCATTTGTTTCAAGTGTGTTTGTAATTGCTCATTAAAGTAATAATTCTAACATCTCTGTTCTCTCTAGCATCTGTTGATTTGCTTTTTAACAAAATACTTTTTTTGAGCGGTTTTAGCTTTGGATCAAAATTGAAAGGAAGGTACAGAGATTTTTAAATACCCCTTTCCCCTGCATATATAGTCTCTTCCATTATAAATACCACACACCAGAGTGATATATTTATTACAGTTGATGAACCTACATCGTTATCATCCACATTAGGGTTCACATTAGGGTTCCCTCTTGGTATTGTACACTCTATGAGTTTGGACAAATGGGTAATGACATGTATCCACCATTATAGTATCATACAGAGTATTTTCACTGCCCTAAACATCCTCTGTGCTCCTCTTATTTATCCCTCCACTGCCTACCCTAACCCCTGGCAACTACTGCAGTTATATGTAGCCATAACTTCTTAAAAAGCAAGCTGAAAAATAAGATTTATAGTATGTTCTAATTTTTTATACAAAAATTGTCTAGTGAAGCTTTTCCTGTTGCTCAGAATTGACAACTAAGGTTATAAGCTGTGGACAAAGTGGTATCAACTATTCTGTTCTATAGTGACACCCTCCAAGGAAGCTTAAACATTTGTGGCTGATATTGCTGTTAGGGCGTATGAACAACTGGGCAGATTAGCTCTGCTGCCTCCAGTCATTATCCCAGTGAACACTGCCTTCCTCCAACCTCAGCCATCACCCCAGTGCTCCTTACAGTTCTATAAACAGAAGACCTGGGAATACGGTAGGGTAGGGAAAAGTCCCTGGAATCAAATGCTATTTATTGGCTTATGTGGAAGCTCTGCTTATTCTCTACTGACTTCCCATGGAAAAAGAAAGGGAGATGCTTACCCCTTTCCACAAATTAGGTAAGGGAAGGAAGGTCAGGATAATTGCTCACAGACATTGAGAGTACCTAAAAACTATGAGCCTTTGTTCCCCAAAGGAATTTTTGGGATTTCAGCTTAAACAGTTAATTCATTAAGCTGCCTGTGTACCTTCATGAACAGGGGGAAACAGAACTGGAGGTAGAATGCAGACAGATAAGAGCTAATGACAAGGTGAGAAGAATGCCATTGGCAAGAAAGCATGGGCCGAAGGGATTGGGAAAGCTAGACATGAAGATGTAAGACAAACTGCACTTCAGGCAACTGTGCTTCACAGCATCCTCTCCCTGTCCTAGGCACCCCCCTCTATAAAAGAGCCTCTCTGCAGAAGAACTTACTCTTGAGCCCAAATGAGAAGATATATTTGTACTCTTGCCAAACATAGAGGAGAGTCATGGCAAGTGGGCAGTCAGAAAAGGAGCATCCTCTCTCACCCTCCCTTTTAACCTCAACCACCAAAGAAATAAGTTCTTGAATAAGGTAGAGGAATAGATATGCCAGATTACTTCCCTTCACTCTGACTCATATCAATGACTGAGTGGTGTAACCAAGGAGCAAATCCACTGCAGATCCATAGAACCATGTGCCAGAACTAGTGGAGAAGGCAAGACTTGCATCAGCTATGAGACCTGAGTTGTAAACTGAATTTGCATTTTAATAACAAAGTGTTGGAAATGCTGTGGTATCTGCTTGAGATATCATTAGGGATCTGCTCCCCACTAAGAAAAGAAGATTCAACGTAGCACAGTAACGGTAGAAAAGTGAAACTTGTTTATGTTTCTATCTCTGTGAAGTTAAAACTGTTAGTCAACATGTGACATGCACATATGTGTATGTATGTATACATACATATTCGTATATGTGTATATATGTTAGTCTATATGTATATATTTTCTCTAAGCAAAGAAGCTGTTTGGAAGGACCAGCTTTTCGTTTTTAACAATGGTCACAAACTAGCATGTATAAAGTTGGAATATGATAATTCATAAATGTTTAATCTGGGAAATAAAGAGGTTTCCTTTATAACCAATGGATCTGTACATTGTAAGTTCCAGCCAGATAAGAACATGTTCATAAGTTTCGTAAAAGTGAAAAAGTCTTCACCAATAGATTAGAATCAATCTTTCATATTTGTACCCCACACATCCCAGTGCAGAGTCCCCACCATCTTGATTAGGAAGCTGTTCTCTTGCTTAGTAAGGTCTCTTGCCTACTAAGCTGGTCTCTTGCTTAGTAAGGTCCCAGGGGTATGAGCCTGTATAGGGTCATCTTCAGTGTCAGAATCTCTGGAGAACTGGTTGGCAGGGGGCAAGAGCTAGGTTGAAGCATGGAGGCTGTCCTTTTGAGGTAATCAGAGGGTTGGTCTCTGACCCCCTTTAGCCAGTGTCAGCTGCCCTCTCCTTCTGGCTCGGTTGACAGTTGTTGCTCTTCTACTGGAACCAGCTTCTTTGAGACAGCTGTCTCCCTCCCTCACATGGGTTTCTGCTCCCTTCTCTGCTGATCTTGGGATAGTTTCCTGGTGTTCTTTCCATGCTAAATATTGGAAATCTGCTTCCGGTGACTTGCTCCTAAAAATGGGGTTCTTACAACACCGTAATTTGCTCTCCTGGGAAACTGTTCTTTCTGTCCTCAGTGGCTCATTCAGTGGATGGTTATGCCCAGTTTCTCATTCTCCTTGGAGCTCTCTTCAATATCCACGCCCTATTGTGCAGTTTAGGCCACTGCATTCCACTCTTTCACGCAAGGTGATGGTTTTCTTTTGGTTTTCTCTGTCCTCCCTCCATTCCAGATTACTCTGGGGACCTGCAGGTTATCAGGTTTGTACATCTCTTAACTCCAATTGTGAACAGAATTCAAATTATTTCTCACAGGACTTTTGAGCTCCATGAAAACTAAGGGGTGTGGCTGGTCATCTGTTCTACATGTCCCTCAATGTTTCATAACAGTAAAGTTAAGAAACAATGTGACCAGACCATTTAGGAAACCTCTAGGGGGTGGTGATGCCTAACTCCAATTGACTGCATAGCTCAACAGCTACCTAACCCAAATGCTACAGGGAGAAATAATTTATCTTTTAGAGTAATCTTTGAGCAATTCTAGGGGCAGAAACTCTAAACATCTCAATAAAATCCATATAAATAAATAAGTAAAGTTGCCAACATGTGGTTTACAAGCAACCTGGAAAAATAACAAGATGTCTTTGACAAAGATTTAGAAGAATAATGTTAAGTGTTCATGAAGATTTGTTGTAATATGCTTTCTTATACACTGCTGGTGAGATTTTGAATGGGTATAGCCTTCCTATAATACAACTTTGCAATATATAAAGGAATCATTTCTAAAAATCTATCCAAAGAATAATCTGGGAGGTAATAATCGGGATGTATAAGGATGTTCAATGTAGTATTATTTATCACTGGAAAAATTAGAAATGACTTAAAAGTCCAAAAATGAATTATGGTTTATGCATAAATGAAAAATTCTCCATCATTAAAAATCACTTTTCTAAAAATTTGTTTGATGTGGCAGAAAGTTTGTAATATTAAGTGACAAAAAGTAGAATATAAACTGCATATACAATTTTGTTGTTTATTAATCTATCTGTCTAAAAGTAAATCTATTTCTAAATGTTTTAAAATAATCATATTATTTTTATTATCAGAAAAAAGTTAACAAAATTTGTTGTAATTCAGCAACAACCTGTTTCTGGGATTCCTGGTTTGGCATACAGAAACCTGTGAGGCATGCAAAGTAGAATTCTGTTTTTAAAGGATCTTAAAGATGGAACAGAAAGGCACAAACTGGAACAAATTTACTCCCTCTCCCAACATTGCACAGTTGTAATAGTTTTTATTTTTTCCTGTTGTCCTTCAACCTTTGCCCAAGAACAAATGTTATTTTTTTTTTTAAAAAAAGATCATAAGTTGATCCCAAAGAGATGATGGTATGAATTAGTGGTGAAGACAGAAACACATTCATCTCATTCTCTTTATCTGCTGAATGTTTTGAATTCTCTAAGAGAAAAAAATAAAAGAAACAAACAAAAAAACAGTTACATTTAAAATTTGGTCCAAGTAATGATTGACAAAATTGCTGGTGGGGTGTAAAAGGAGAATGTATGAAGAGCCTAAAATTGGTCATGCTCATTGGCCCAGAATTCTACTTCTGGAAGATGCAGGCAAAGACCCAAGATGGGCATCATGGCCTAAAGTGAAATGATAACAAAGTCGAGCACAATCTAAATATCTAAAAATCAAGGAATGGTTAGGTAGGCTGTGGGTGGGATAAATAAAATATGGTAAAAATATTAATTCTTTTGAAGATTTACTAAGTCTTCAGAGAGTGCCATGCCCTTGGGTCATCACCTTCTTTTTGCTTTCCCAGCCATTGGTAGAGACAAGCTCCAGATCAGGGTCAGAATGGTAACTAAATAGATGTGAACTTACCATTTACTTTTGAATTTTCTCTAAATATGATGTAACTTGTAGAAAAGGAAATTATTCTAATGAGAGTCTTAGAAGAAATTTCATGTTCTTCTTGGTTCTGATAAGGCTAGCAGAGGTTCCAAAACTTGTCGTGGTATCAACAATTTCTGGGACATTCAGCAACATCCAGTTGATACCGGGTGGGCATTTATCTGGCCAAATACCAGTAGTCTGGCTCAAAAACCACAGGATGTTTTCTCTAGAGTCATGACTTTTTTTTTTTTTTAATGCTAGAAGGAACTTTAAAAATCTCACTAGTGAAGAAACCAAGGCACAGTTAGATTAAACAATTAGTTCAGGGTCAGAGCAACTTGGGGGCACAGTTCCCAAAGCTCAGGCTTATCTATGAGCTTTTGAAAATATCACTTTCTAAAACTTTTATTCTAATAAATTAGAATGCACCTAATATAAAATATTGAGAAAGATAGTGAAATTTAGTAGTATATAATCTGTGAGTTGATTTATAAGATTCAAAAGAGAAGAAAAAGCAAAGGACAGATTTGGGAGACAAAAAGTTTGGGAAATTTATAAATTGTTTGAGGGGAAGGCTCCTGAGATGATGCAGGAAGCTTAGCAAGTGAGAAATTAAAAGCTAAGCTCAGCTATCACATGGTTGACTCTGATGATCTGTCACTCATAGTTTTGGTGTTAATTTTCCAGTAGCAAAGATAAGTTTCACCTATCATAACCTAAAATCTTTTTCTTAAGACCAAGAGCAGGCAGGCATTTGCAAAGTGGCTGGCTATTTCAGTGTAGCAGAATCATGGCTCACCATATTTACTCCATCTGGAAGTGTCTCAAGATCCAATTTTAGCCTTAGGAAAATAAAAACCTGCAGGACGACCACCTTAGATGTATAAAGGAAGCTTTTGAAATCACTTCCCCAGATATTTGCCCACTACTGGGAGATAGGTTAGTCTGGGGTAGAGACAGCTGGGAGCGCTCCATGCTGGGCTAGCATTGTGAATAGCATGCTGAGGTGCCTGTAGACATAGAGGCTTGAGTGTGCCAGGGGCAACCAGCATGTCCTCGTAGCCCACCTTTCTGGAAACTGGCACAGTTGGTGCTTTTCAGAACACAAGGTTGCCCTATCCTTCCAGGTCTTTGCAGAGGTGAGATTCTGCAACTACGGGGGAGAAAGACCAAAGCTGGAGGTCAGTGTGGAAGGTGTTGTCTTACTCACCTATTTCCAGTGTATAAGGTCCTGCATACAGTAGATACTCAGTGATGCATAGAATGAAATGAATTACTGTATATCATCATTCTAAGATGCATTTTTTTCCCCACATTTACACATTTCTAAAATTGGGATGCATTTTAACATTGGCCTGTTCTTTTGAATTATCTATATTGTTGGTATTACCCATGCTGAGTTTAATTGTCACTAAAAATGTCTTTATAAAGATTATACTCTGAGCATTGGAAAAAATCTGTTATATAAATAATTTATATATGAAGTGTTATATAAATAATTAATAGAAAATGTTTTTCTGTTATCCACAAAAAGGCATGGAAATAGAAAGATAGTGTATAGGAACAAAGGCATTTGTCACTGAAGGAATATCTATAATTCTGTATTTTATTACAAAATAACATCCAAGTGCTCTACAGAAGGTAAGAAAAGAAGTAAACCATAAGTAGATGACCATGTTACATTTTGTTATTGAGATACATGCAAAGAATTGCCTATCATATGCTGTATTAGTTTCCTGTGACTGCCATGATAAATGACCACATACTTGGTGCCTTAGCAAAACAGAAACTTATTTTTTCTTCGTTGTGGCCGGAAGTTCAACATTAGTTTCACTGGGTCAAAATCAAGGTTTAGGTATGGCCCTATTCTCTTTGAGGATTCTAGAAGAGAATCCATAACTTGCTTCTTTCAGCCTCTGGTGAGTGTATTACTCTTATCTCTACCTCTGTCTTCACATCACTTTTCCTTTTCTGTGTGTCAAATATCCCTCTCCCTTTCTTGTATTAAGACATTTGTAATGGCATTAATACAAGAATGCCACAGAAATATGCACGGATAATCTCTCCATCTCAACATCCATAACTTAATAACATCTGCAAGTACCCTTTTTCCAAATCAGGTAACATTCAGTTTTCAGGGATTAAGATCTGATACCTTCCGTCTACCATTCAGCCCATTACACACGTCAAGTAACACAACTAGAGTCAGAAAAACCTACAAATTTCTAAGAGTAGGTGAAGGAAAGGTTAGTGTAACTAATTTATGTTATTTCTTCTCACAAAATCAGGAAAGGGAAGCGCTGAAGCCTGCAGAACAGGTATCAGTGACTTGGAAGAAAATCACATTGACAATAGAGGAGAATTCTTCTAAGAGGAGTCTCTTAGAAGATTAAGAACTCTTCTTAATCAGAGGAGAAAACTGGGTAATAAATCACTAGACGTTGACAATTTACAGTAAAAAATGATTCAGAAGGGTTAGACTCTCAATATGAAGAACTTTTAGTAAAACCTTAATATGGCAAATTAATTTTAAAAATGGTCCCGAATCTCTATATTCCTCTGTATTCGTGTTTTATTCAATGTAACTTTGCAGCTTCTCCCACCAAGAGGTGGACTGTATTTCCCCAGCCCTTGAATATAGGATGTCTGTGTGACTAGCATTAGCCAATAGAATACAGCTGGAGTGATGTTATACCAGTTCTGAACCTAGCTCCAAGAGACCTTCTGAGTTTCTGTTCCTTCCTTAGTCTCCCTGTGAACAAGTACAAGCTAGCCTACTGGATGATGACAGCTATGTGGATTAGTCACCTTCATCACTCCAGCCAATAGACATCCAGCCACCAGACATGAGTGAGGCCACTCTTGACTAGCTAGCTCTCAGACAAATCACTAGCCAACCACAGATACAAGTCCAGTGAGAACAGCAGGGCCTGACCCAGATCAGCAGAACTGCCCAATTGACCTGCAGACTCATGAGCAATAACAAGTGCTTATTCTTTTAAGCCATTGGGTTCTGAGGTGATTTATTATATGACAAAAATTAACTGATACATGATGGTGGAAAATCACCAGATTTTAATGATACAGTGAATAACTAATTCAGAATGAGTTGGACTCTGAAAATAAAAACAGTTTTGGGGATATTTTAGCTAATTTGTTTTCCTTATAATTTCAATTTTTTTTGTGTCCTAAATGGTCATACAGAATAAAAACATACTTATAAATAAGTCTAAAGGAGATCTTTAAATAAGTATAAAATAAAATTTTATTTTATTTTTTAAAAAAGGCATCACATCATACTTTTATTGGAAGCATTTCTTTCTTTTTAGGATTATACCTGTCCTTAATTTCTTTATCCTGGGAATTCCCCTATGTTCAAGACAGGAGAGCATTTTGGTTTCAATGAAATATAATAATTCTGTACTCAGCTTTCAGCCACTTATTCACTATGTAACTTTTCATGATTTACTTCCCCTCTCTGAGTTTCATTTACTTATGGAAAAGTAAGGATGATAATATCTCCTGGTTAGGGTTGTTTTGAAGAAGAAATATAGTAGTGTATATGAATGTGCTCTGTGTAATGCAAATGGATGAAGAAAATTAAGAAAAATCAATCTCTGCTGGTATTTCTTAAACTTACCCAATAATAACATTTTAGTGGCTAAAAAGTAGTGGCGATATTTTCAATAAAATTGTTGTATCCCATAAAGTAGATTACTTAGGTTATATGAATTTGTTTTCTTGTTGTTACCTCTACCATTTCTCCCTATCATAGACATAATAAGACCTGTGAATGTGACCCTTTCCCAAACACATGTTGCTCACCATTGGTGTAGCAGAATAAAATCAGGTGGGTCCAAATGCAGAAGACCCAGACTTGATGGCAATAGATTGCATTTGTAGCAAACAGATTTGAGATTCTTTTTGCATCCAGAGCCTCCATCTCAAAAAACCTGTCCCAGCCAGCAGCCAATCTGTCTATCCATCCCCAGCCAACCCACAGATGATAGGACAAGAGGCATCCAACTGACCTGGAGAATATAATCAGAGCCTCCTAGAACACATTCATAATTGTCCCTGTCTTGAGAATTCAAATTAAGAGATGCCGAGGCTAAAATTTTGGATAGGGGAGTCGGCAACTGAACGTTCTTGTAGAACTAGGTCTGTAATTAGCAACCTAACAAACCCACTCCATATGAAATAGAAAGTTTAGGAGGAGTATAAAGTGATCCAGCACAGAAAATCAGATTGCAGAGCAGAAAACGCAGAAGATTGGCAGAGGTAAGGGCCCAGAGAACTCTAGAAAAGAAAGAGGGAGTTTTACTCCTGACTTTCAGTTTCCTAACAGTTTCTCTAGTGTTTATTTTCTGCCTGGAGATGTCAGCCCGAATCCTTGGACTATCTTTACAATGCCTTATTCCCCTTTTTTATTTGAGCCATTTTGAAGGAATTTTTGTTTCTTGTAACAAAATGACCCTTGCTGGTTTGAAAAATTTCCCTGGGTTTAGAGATATCTTGGATTTCTTTTTAGTCCTTGGTGAGGAAAGAAAGAGTGCTCATAAAAAAAAAAAAAAAAGGTAGAGGAAGGAGCTATTGAGTGGGTAAAGAGTGCCTGAAAGAGAGTAGAGGGCAGCAGAAGATGGTGGTAATTCACGTGAAATACAAAAGAAGAAAAAATATTCTAATGAGATTCATTAGCAAATGATCCCAGAAATCAAACAGAAAAGCTTAGGGACGACTGCTCCGGACAATGGTAAGAATGCTGAAGGGAGACACGTCGTTTTGAAAGACAGTGTTTAACATGAACACTTTCCTGAGATGTAGTGCTAAAAAAACAAACCACGTGTGGTGAGAACCATTGTTTCAGGTTAATTCCCCTTAACAGAACTGATGGTGATTTTTTCATTACAGATTTATTTTTACTATAGAATAACAGTCCATTAGTAAATTCTAAAATTAAAATTAGACAATATATTTGAACCAGCAAGTGGTTATAGCAATGCAACATGAACTTACCTAGCAGACAGAGGTATCTCCGAGAAGCTTATTATTAAGTTTTATGCATGTGTTCTTCTTAAGTACTTACTATGTGACTGTCACTGTGCTAGGTGCTGGGGAAAGCAAGGTGAACTAGCGAGACACGGTCCCTGCTCTCATAGAGCGGATAGAAATTGATAAAAACAAACTAAACAGAAAGAAAAATAAAAGAATGATGAGGTGATAAGTGCTGAAGAACAGGAGTGGGATTCCACTGCAAATAGGGTGGTAAGGGCTCACTAAAGAAAGATGGGACCTGAATGAAAATCTGTTTTTAATCACACTCAAGAACTCTGAGAACATTCTAAAAACGGTTATTCTCCTCGCCCTTTCCACCCCTTTCTCCTCCTTCTGCCTTGAGAGATCTTAAGCCTAGTCCTCCGGGTTAGTTAATCCTTCCGAAAGCGTGCGGAAAGGTGGACCAGCGGAGCCAGCACAGATCTAAAAACCGAAGGTGCGAGGAGCCAAGACGCCAGGCGGAAGCCAGACGGCCTCTCAAGAACGCCGTGGGCACCACGCGAGTTTCCAAGGGCATAGGCAGCATTTGGAGGACAGGATGCAAAGCTAAGAAAGGAAATTCGGCTCGCCAGCTGCGTGGGGCCTGCGAATCTCCTCCCTGATGGTGCGGAGTCGTAACCTTAGAACTTTCCCGTGCCGGCGTCTCTGAGAGCAGGGCGGGTTGGCAGCCACACATTCAATGGAAAGGACAGGAGGACCCAGGAGGCTGTGTTCGCTGGGGCTCAGACCTCGAAGCCTCCTTCCTTCTCCCGCCTACTTCCACAGACTCTTCAGTGGGGAGGGGAGAGGAAGTGAGCAGAAAAGCCTCAGAGGAGTCCTTCCCTATTCTGCTTCTCTGCTCAGGTCCCTCCCCTGCCCATCCGCTCCACCCTGTGCTCTCCATACGCTCTTTCACCCCGTGCTCACTTCCACTCCCCTGCCTCTGCACCCCAAGTCCAGGCCGACTTCCCAGGAGCCTGACACACAGGAACTCGAACCAGAACGAACGCACCTGCTTCCACTTGGTTGAAGGGGAAATATTTGCCGGCCTGGACCGAGGGACCCTCTGCACCACCAAGAAGTCGCAAGGGGCGTGAGTCTCGGGTGCCCAGATTTCTCTCCCTTTTAGGCGTCGCAACCGAGCCAACAGCAGCAGGGGCCTAACCCACCCAGCTCTTTTATTCCTCTCCTGATGACTGAAATTTGACTTTGAGCACGGAAGATGAGCACACACATGTCCACACATTCAGGTAGCACAAATCTTTTATTTTTCGAGGACAAGTGGTTTGATTTCCCCAATTCTCATTTAAGTATTAAGAACACAGCACGTGCTATTGTGAAGTGAATAGAAAAGTAAGTGAAACTTGAGCCCAGAACATGGAGCCTCTTAATTTTTTCCCCAAATATTTTATTTCCTTCTGCATTAACTTCTTTTGTTTCTCTAATAAGACAGAACCCCACCCCCGCAAAAAAAAAAGTGATTCTCAAAGTTTAATCCCTGGAACAATAGCATCGCCTTCGCTTGGGTACTTGTTAGAAATGTAAATCTGGGGCCCCACCCCAGATCTCTTGAATCTGGAACCTGGGTGGATGGAGTCCAACTATCTACTGCCACCAGCCGGCCAGGTGATTCTGATACAAACTAAAGAACCACTGGCTTATAAGCTTCCTTGGGCAGTGTTCCCCACTCACCACTAGATGTAACCAGCAGGTACTGGGTACTGGACCTTGCTTACCACTTCTCTTTTTAGAAAGAAGTCTCCAGTGTGACAGAAAACCAGCTAGACGCACAATGAATTACTTGTAAAAAAGTCGTACACGCAAAGAGAGAGAGAGAGAGAGAGAGAGAGAGAGAGAGAGAGAGAGAGAGAGAGAGACTTTCCCTTCCCCAGCCACAGTCGTTTCAGTATTTGCCCACTCCTCCTGAGAACTTGCAGGCACACACTTATTTGAAACACTTCATTCTCCTTCTGAAAGCACCTTCCAAGATAATTTTCACAATCAAGAGGTCACAGACAGGACACTCCCTATCCCTCACCCCTAACTATATTGACTTGTGGCAACTGGGGTTCCTCTTTTCTTCTCAAGCAGCTGCTAGCCTCCTATTCCAATCCAGACACATCGAGTGCCTGGGCTGGGCACCGGTAGGCTGGAGCTTGTGCCCTGCTGGGACAGACAGACTTCTGGAAAACAACAGACACAGAAGAGCGTGGTGGGTGTAGAGGTGCTGATGACTTGGTTTAAGAGTAAGGTCCATGGGGAAGGAAAGATGGGTGCGGAGGTACTGATGATTTGGTTTAAGAGTAAGGTCCATGGGGAAGGAAAGATGTTCAGACTGTGGATGCGTTTGTGGAAAGGTATGGGGTCGTCTGGTTTTCATGTTCATGGGGTTAGTGGTAGCCACAAGCCAGTAATTCCCACTGTGTTGCTTCTTGCTCCTTTTTGTGGAGCAGAGAGTGCGCCCAGGCTAGGAGGCTGAGGGCCCTGTGGGCAGGGCTTCCCAGCAGCCAGACACCAGTGTAGCCCTTGGATTTGCTGGTGCCAAGGCTCGATTTTTGCTCTCTGAATTTTTCTGGATTCAAGATTTCCAAGAAATCACATATGTGGAAAGCTCTGGAGAAATTTGGAGAACATTGGGGGAGGGTAAACGTGGGGGGAGAGAGAGGGAGAGAGAGAGAAGAAATTGTGATGATAAACATTGCATTCAAGAGCGGTGTTTTGATTCGTGAGAGACCATCGCCTGTGCATTACAAGCATACACCCTTTTGAGCTTCCTGCCTGAGACACTTTCAGGTCAGGCCTAGCAGAGACAGCTCACCACACACAACTTGATAAAAGTAACCAATATTTGCACGGATCTTTTCTTTTACAAATCAATTGCACAAATATAATCTTATTTGAGTCCCACTAAGTCTTTGTGAGGCAAAAGACAAAAAGTGTATGATTATTATTATCATCTTTCTCTCCATCTGCAGAGATGAAAAAACAGGATCCAGGCCCTTTTAGGAAAAAGCTGGACACAGAAGTAGGGCTTACTCTACGTGTTCCACATGCATAGCCTCATGCCTTAGGCTTAAAGCACAGCTTTCAAATTATAGGTAGATGGCAGGAGGAATTTAAAAAAGAAATTCGTTTGCAGTTTGTGGTGGTCAGAGAATGAGCAAGAAGAAGTTTCTTCCATATGGGGCCGCCTGCATCGGGCGCTCAGAATTTTGAGCATTTGGTTTGTAAAAACGTGAGTGAGAGCTTGAAAATTTACTGAACTGAAACACAATAAACTGAATCATGCTGAGACTCATCTCTGCCTAGAACTCCTGATCAGTGAAGGCCAGGGCAATGACCCTCTTACAGGAGTGACAGAGGGAACACGAGAATCTGGGGAATAAAGAGGTGGCCAGAGATTGAAATGCACTCTTGAAGGTCAAGTGTTGGGGTGCGGGTGTGGTAGAGTAGACTGACATCCTGAGAAGTCCTCTGATGTGCCTAGGACAGACAGGTAGATGAAGAGCTACTGAAGTTCCCCTGAAGTTCCCAGCCCTTGGAGAATGAATTGCACTTGTAAAGTGGTAACTGTCACTGGCAGAGAATAACCCTGTTTTAGACAAGCTCCTTCCTTGAGGGACAAGGTGAGGGCTCCACTCCCTACAACGCCTTTGGGTTTATTTGGAGATAAGCACGGGAAAGGGGTGGTGGTGGGGGACAGATCTTACTCCAGGTACCAAACAGCCGAGGAAAAGGAAAGAGATGGAGAGAGAGAGGAAGGAAGGAAGGAAGGAAAGAAGGAAGGAAGGAAGGAAGGAAGGAAGGAAGAAGGAAGGGTGGAAGGAAGAAAGGAAGAAAGAAAGAAAAGGAAGGAATAAGGAAGGTAAAGAAAGAGAGAGAGGAGAGACAGAGAGAGAGAGAGACTAAAAGGAAAAGAGAAAGAAAAAGAAAGAAAGAAAGAAAGAAAGAAAGAAAGAAAGAAAGAAAGAAAAAGAAAAAGAGAAAAAGAAAAAATGAAGCGGAAGTTTCAAGGGTCTCTGCGAGGAATAACAGTATAAATAATCGAAGACGTCTTGTAAACACTGCGGTCATAACCCCGAACATTAAACAGCCCCGGTGGCATCTGGCGCTTCGGCCGCCGCGGGCTGCGCAGGGGCAGCGAGGGAACCCGGTCCCAGGCTCTTCGGCCTCGCCTCTCTGTTTATCTCAACTTAATCTTCCCCAACTAGCTGTTCCGTAGCCTGGAAGATGTTTAAATTAAAACCCAGTCCGCCGGAAGTCGTGGCGGGTTGCAGAATGCACTGGCTAACCTTAACCTTAACAGACAGCTACGTTGCTATAATTAATTAATTAATAATAAGAAACACATAACGTATGTTGCAGCACTTTGAAAATCAAAAAATACGTTCTAAGGATTATGAAATTTACATTTTCCATAGTTCCCATTATTTCTTCACTGGTTTGCAGCCACAGGTTGTTTGGGTTCACGTCCATGCCTGGAGAGTTATAAAACGCGGAGTTTACCTTCCTGTTCATGTCAGCAGTTATACTGTGGAATACATGAAAACCGGATTTTCCTTTTCTGATGTGCTTTATTCTCTTGAACTGTGTTTGTAATTGTTAATAACTTCAATCCTGCCCTGTCTTTGTTTACAGGTGCATTATTTCTAATTGTCTCGAAAGTAACCTGCAAACCTGAGACCAGAGGGTTTTTTTTTTTTAATGTGTCAGTGCAAAATATGATCTGCACCTTCATAGTTGAATTCGTATTTAATTTTTTTCTATCCCTGGAAGTTTGGATTGAGGTTCGAAGAACCACTTTTATTATCAAACTTCCCCATAGTGCTCCACTTTTCTATTTCAAACAAAACTTTTAAAAATCACACCAATCTCAGGGCTTTTAGCAATATAAAGAAAGATTTATTTTCGAAAGTAGCAAAATTTGTTTGAAAAAAATATATATCTTTAAGTGAATTACTTTATAAATGTGACTGTCAAAGTCAGCTATTCTATGATCTACGTTTTACAACATATTGTACAAAAGATACACGTTGATAGGCTCTTATTATCTATTCATATATTTATAATTACATATTGCACTTGGACCAGCAAGGCTCGCAGAGTCATTCACGGTAGAAGTTAATAAAGTTAAATAGACGGGAATCTTTGTAAGTACAATTGATCTCCTCTGGTTTGGAAACGAATCTCCTCGTCGCTGTAAAGTGTTCTCGCGGGGTGGGCAGGGAGAGGAGCTTTGCAGGGAGAAGCAGAGACAGAGCAGGGAGGGCAGGGGTCGCCTTCCCGGGGCCCGCTCCCCCCCGGGAGCGCGCCTTTCCCAGACTCGCACCTCCAAGGTCAGGACGCCGTGGTTCCACATAAGCGGCTGGCGGTCACCACTTCTTTCAGGTCACTCTCGGGCTTCCCGGCCACCATAAAGGGCCAAGTCTGCAGGAGAAAAGGGGGTGGAGGAGGTAAGTGGCGGTGGAGGAAGGAGGGGAGGGGTGGGCTCCCGGATTGAGACCAAAGGAGAGGGCGCACTGTGGGCAAGCAGTGAGTTGGATAGACCCGTTATATCTGCAATTAACTCGGTGTTCCAGTGAGCCTCGTGTCTGGATAAAGCAAAAAGTAACGTTGGTGCTAAGTCACTCTTCGTATGGTACAGCAAAGAGGGGATTACTTCTTGGGTTCGAAGTGAAACCCAAGAGACGAGGCCCTTGGAAAGCCCAATGTGGCTCGTGTAGTGGCACAGCCCAGAGGAAGATGCCACGGTGAAACTGAGCAGGGAAACCCAGAAGGACCTCTGGCCACGTGGACACCGGATTTGAGGCAAAGCGCCCTCTTAAGCCCCTCTTTTGAGGTCGTGGTTGAGTTTCCCGAACGTCTGCTTTTATCCCCATTTATTTCCCTGCTGCCAACTTTCGTTTCCTCCATCACAAATGAAGGCTTTGAAAACAGTTTCTAAATTAATCGCTACTCCCTAAGGAAAAAAACAATGATGCTAACAAAAGAATATACATGCGTATTTTATTAAGATCGTCTTCTTACTGGGCTGAGCAAGTGTAACTTTCTCTTCCCCTCTTCGTGATATTTTATAATAAAGCTCACTTAAGTTTCTTACTCAAAGATGAAGGCAGCAGCAATTGTAAATGAAGGAACTACTTTCTTTGAGTCATAGATTTTAAAAAAGCTATTTACTCATCTCATTCGAAAAATAAACTTAATTGGAGGAAAAATTATTTTTCATGACAAAATGTGGTTTTGCATCCCCTCCCCCAATTCCTGAAACTAACTCAGTGAGAAGACAATTCAAACCTTCAAACCTCTCTCACTTCTGCTGGCCGATAAGACGACTTTTAAGAGGAAAACCTGTCTTTCTTATCATATATAAACAGAGGTGTTAGTAAGTTGTTTTTCTTTAGAGCCTGGAAGTTTTAACATTAAATCAAATGAAAAAGGAATTAAATATATTTCTTAAACAGTTAAATGCATTTAAGAAGAATAGTAGGCTTAATGAGCATTACTTTTAAGCTAAAAAATAAAAAGTTCTTAAATTGGGATGAAAGTGACTTTTTAATATTATCAATTACACTAATACTCGTGAGAATGTACTAATTATGCTGATATTTGCTAGAACTTCTGGGATTTAAAAATGTCAATCTGTCTATAGGAAAAGTGCAGAATATTTAAGTAGTTGGGGACTTATATGACAATTATGGGGGGCATGAATGTGTCCATATCTAATGGTCCTATATCTATATGGGAAAGAAGCAGAGTGGGGTGTTTTTATTTACAAGAATTAGAGGAAAAAATCAAGTTCTACTCTTTCGCTAAAAGAAGAGTGAAGAGATTAATAAAATGCCTTCTTGCCGCGCAGCATCTTGTCAGTGATCCCCGTCCTGCACCAACCCCTCCACTCCAGCCCTCATGGCGCGGGTGCAGGGGATCCTCCTTTTTGCCAGCTCAGTACACTTGCAAACTCCTAATTGGGCTGCCACGTCAAACGCTCGTATAAATCATCCCAGCTCTGGCCTCCTGTAGAGCAGAGAGAGAGGGCGGCGTGGGGATCTCCTGCAACGGTCCCCAGAGGCGCTGGGCTGGTGGTGGCCGAGGTGCGTAAGTCCCAGCCGGGCGCGCGCACTCACGTACCGCGGGAGGACTGCGGGCGAGCTGGGCGGGGGCGCCCGCACCGTCGCAGCCGCACGGGAGAACTTACCAGGTTGACCGGGTGGATGTAACCGTTCTCGTACTTGTCGTTAGCCAGAATCTGCCTCAAGTGGGCGATGTAGCTTGACGCCAGCCTGAGCGTGTCCAGCTTGGAGAGCTTGGTGTCCGGGGGGACCCAGGGCAGAGTGGTCTTGAGCCTGGAGAAGGCCTTGCTCAGCACCCGCATCCGGGCCCGCTCGCGCGCGTTGGCCGCGTTGCGCTGGACTTGCTTTCCCTCCTGGCTGACCCCGCTCAAGGGGCTCTTCTTGGTGGGCGCCTTCCTCCTCTTGCCCAGGCCGCCACGGCCCTTCTGGGGAGATCCAGTCTCGCAGTTGGAGCTCTCCTCGGTGCTCTCGTTGGAAGTCATGAAGTCCTTGCTCGAGTCCATTTTCAGCCCGTCGCAGTCCAGCATCTCCACCTCTTGAAGGTCCTCCACATCGCTGAGGGAGCCGGTGGACATGTTTGCGTGAGAGGAAGAGAGAGAGAGGGAAGGGAGAGAGGAGAAAGAACAGAGAGAAAGAGACCCCGTAACCAATGGGTCCCCCAAGTGTGCAGTGCGGAGCAGCCACCTCGTGTTGGGAGTTGGAGTTGGGGTTCTGGTTGGGTTTCACACCGCTTTCCCCTTCGCAGAGCTGTGAGAAGGAACCGCCAGAGCTTCTTAAGGAAGGAAACCGATGCTCGGTTTCCCCACCCCCGTAGTCGTGGCCGTAGAGGAGTGTGAGAGAGCGCTGAGGAATTTGGTGGACACTAGGAATTTATCTAGGGAATAGAGAGGCGGATCCTTGCAGCCCAGGGGAGGGGCCTGCCAGGCCCCAGCAGGGCTATTAGACCCCTTTCCCCAACGAAGGGAAACTCGCACGCCCAGGCCTTGATTCCAACTTGTAATGTAAATCAACTCAACTGCAACACTTAAATACCGGTCACCTTCTTCCACTTCAGGCCTGGCCAAGGAGGAGCAGGCCCCACCCACAGCCCCTCTCCCGGGCCCATCTCCTAAGGCCTGCTTTCCCTCTTAAGAGTTCATAGATGGTTGTCTGTAGAGAACTTTAGGAAAACGACCAGATCCTTTCGCTCTTTTTGGGCCTTCCACCCATAAACCTTACAAACTCTTCCCCTGGCTTCCCTTCCCCCCAAGAAAACACCAATTAAAATCCAGGCAGAGATCAACTTACTCCCTACAAGACCATGCCAACACCCATGGCTTTACCAAGATATCTTCCCATATTAACTGGGGTAAATTAAGAAAAGAAGTACTTCATAGAATCTTTAGGGCGAAGGCAGAGAAAGTACCAAAAACTCCACCTGCACTTGGTTGCTTTAAAGATATCAAGCAACTGCCTCTGTGTACACAATACATCACCATTGCACACCCAGACACAATCACACACAGGTTAGTGGGAGTGGGGAGGATGAGATAAAGTAATGAATTGTATGGGGAAGCATTTCTTTAATTGATAATATTTGCTTAATGGAATTAAAACTTTCCCTTAATTTTTTTTTCTAGAAATGCATTTAAATCTATCTTAAGAATCTTAGTTGCTCTCAGACATCACTTTGCCTGGGACTTCTTATTTTTATGTCTTTGCTACCTCTTTGCTACCAGGGTTCCTCATGTGAAGCTGCCATTACAAAGCATTAAGAAGTATTGTCCCTTTGAAAAAGATTCTTTTCCATTCCTAAGCCCAGCTTGAACCATCACTTTTCCTGGAGAAAAAGAAAATCTGGGGAGTAAGTAGGAAAGCAAAGGGAATGAGACCAAGCGATTGAATGCAACTGATGAGATAAATTAGAAAGACTGAATGCAAGACTCTCTCTTAGTAGTTCTCCAGGTTTTCTTTCCTTGCAATTAGGCATTGAAGATGAGAGGGTGAAGCAAAGTGTAGGAGTGGCATTTGAGATTTTGGCTGGGAGCCTGTACCCCCTCGCCTACATTAAGATATCATATCTCTAATCCTGGGCTCAGCTGGGAATTCACTAACCTCTAACGTTTTGTTTTGTTAACAGGCACTTGTTTGCTTTCCCCCTATGCTGTAAACTAAACAGATTGTCAGCAAATCAGCCTTTATTAATGAATTAGTGAGAACCGCACCCCCCCTTCACCACCATAATATCTTTGCTCAGGATTCAAAATTTGTTAATCACCAGTGTAGAGATTTATGAGCTCTCTTATTTTCTGTTGTTTGTGCAGGTGGAGATTTAAATGACCATATCCACCACCAAGATTTATTGCAAGAGTGATTGATGTTATAAACCAGGAAAAGGACTCTTCCCACAGCATGGATGACAGAAATATCAAGTTGAAGTTGCCTTTGTCCTCATGCACAAATGATCCAGTACTGAAAAGCAGATAACATAATAATTTAATCTAAGATCCAAGACAGCATTAAGAAAACACCCAGCAGGCCTGTTAAACTTTTCCCCACTGATTCCCAAACTAGTTTTCTTTGATTTGCTCTTCCTTTCCTCAGTCTTGGTAAGACATAAAAGTTAAAGTTATTTTTAGACTAAAAGAGCTATAAATGGGCATTGGCCAATACTTTGCGAAACATGTGTGTGTGTGTGTGTGTGTGTGTGTGTGTGTGTGTGTGTGTGTAGCTACTGAGACATCTGCAAAATAATCATAAATAATTTATTCATTTTGACTCTGGAATGGGATTATAATTAAGAATCAGAACTATGGTTTTACCACATTCCAGGCTATTAAGCAGTAAAGATTTTGTTACTTGGAGCCACTCTTTTTTGAGGAAAGGGGGTGCTTGTTTTTCTGCTACACCTTAGCTGGTAGGCTGCTCAGGCTGTTTGGGGATAATAACAATCATAGTAATACATACCACTGAATAGATTTCTGCTGTCTGTCTACTTTTTCAAGATCTGCAACTTAAAGCTAAATTTCTGGCAAGGAGTAAAACTAGCTTCACACTATAAGCTGATTTTTGTGCTTAGCGATTATTATTATTACTACTACTACGACTATTATTTTTTTAGATAAGCAAGAATTAAGTCCACTTTTTGCAGTGATACTTTTAGGCTAGGAAGGGCTAGTGGGTTGATAATGAACTTTGGGGTATTTGTAAAAATTGTCTAAGAGATGGCTACCAGTTTGGGAGTAAGAAGTGAAGAAGGCTGTTATTTAGGTATCTTGATGTGAAGTCTTGAAGAAAGAAGATTGATATAAATAATACTTTTCTTCTCTTGATATTTTGTGTCTATCTCTGCTAATAACACTACAGGGCCAATGGGTGGGGGAGATGACTTATTGTTGGATTCTACTGAGAAAAGCAGTGAAGCTGTAACTTAAGCTGTGCCAATTCTCCCAAAATATAAACTATATTCTGTGAGAAGAGAAGCACTTTTAAGAAACTATATTAACTCTTTCAGAAACAAGAGAAATGCTTTAAACATTACTGTTTCAAAGCACTACATAGAAAACGTGGTTTGAAAGCATAAGGTAGTTACTAGAAGTTCTCACCATTTTTTAAGAGAACATTCATGCCCCAGAGACATCTGGCCAATTTGCTACACACTTCTAACAATTTGTTTTGCAAGAAAGTCTATCTTTGAAAGATTTCAGTGCAAAGAAAAATTTATCTCCAAAAGTTATAAAATGAAGATTAAGCATGGAATGTATCCTTGAACTTAAATCCTGGTTTATCAACTGATAAATGTTCAGGAAGTTCAAATTTGATTCCATTGTACTTGGATGGAATAATTTGCTTCCTTTTTTATGAGAAGGAAAACATTATAGGCTTCGTTTGAACTGATTTCATGTGTCATCTCATTTTTTTTCCCCAGGAAGAAAACTATATCTTTAAATTCAAATTTTAATCCTTTTCTCATACTACCCATTATTTGGCCAGGAGGCACACAGGCTGGCAAATTGGCAAAACTGTCAATTCTCACCTTTGTTTTCTTCTTCTAATTAATACCTCCAGATGTGTTATTCTTTTTATTTGATGGTAACCAGGACCACTGCAACAATGTACTGACCCATGAACATCAGCGCATCTTTCTCTGTTTGACTTAATTGTCACTATACCCTTGGTTTGTTGCTGACTGATTGGTTTCCAACTTCTGCTCATAAGCTCAATGAAATCTGACTCTATTTTTTAAATTTTAACTTTATTTTATAAAGTGAGCATTAAATTATAATGGTGCTTGCCTATTATATTTTGGCCACCAAGATGAATATAGATAGCACTAGAGAGTGAGATTGGTGGCTGCCTAGAGAGCTCAACGGTGATGCAGAGCGCTGCTGTTATCTTTACCTGGTATCATTTTGATCAATGCATCATAAACCCATTCAGTTATCAGAAGTCCTCTTGGTATTCATCATACTCTAACCTCTTCATTTCACATTTAATCCAATGAATTGTAGATCAGTTGCCACAACACTAAGATTTAAAGCTAGCGAACAACAATAGTAGAGTCTAAAGAAAGACTCACCATGATTTTTTAGATCCAAGAGATAATTTTGCCTGCCACATGCTCTGTAATGTAACTTTGAAAGCAGCCAAGCTTTGCACCTGAAGGACAGAGTTTACCTCAAGGAGCAGGTGTGCTGAAGGAAACTCAGGTAAATAGTAAGAGGTGAAAACTTTACAATGTATGCCAGAGACTTCCATGATAACAATAAAGGTTTAGAAAAACTTGCTTGAGTGATGATGTTTCTAGATTTTAATGTAAAGCCTGAGAGCAAAGCCTTCCAAGTTTTCCTAAAAAGAAAATAATCTTGTGGATTATGTGAGAGATACCTGTAAAATACTTATATGTTAAATATGGTTTATTGATGGCTTTAACACAGATGGAAGCCAACTTGCTGTAAGCCTCCTTCTTGTCAGGATAAGAGAAGGTGGGCATTAGAATCAAAATTTCCTTCTGATGATTATCTTTTTGTGATTATGTCCTTGTGGCAGGTGTTTTTAGCCTCGAGGAGCCAAGAGTCATGGACTTTAGCTCCTGAGACCAGCAGGAAAATATGGAGAATGTGAATTTTGCTTTTAGGAATATGAAATATTTCCAGGTGGTGTAATATTTTAAATAGAACTCCTGAATAATAAGCTATCAGAAATAGAAGGGGTTGAAGACAAAGGAGGCACTAAATAATCAAGAATTCTGTGCAGATTCACATAAATCATCAGTGACAATATTGCCTCTTCAACCCGTGTCCTGATTTGCCTTGTAATACTCCTACTAAGCCAGGTTGCTTTTAATTGTTTTTCCCATTTGAATAAGAAGAAGAAATGTGTAAGCAAATTTATATTCTGTTATCCCTCATTTAGTAACAAGAATCTGTAACAATTGAACCCTGAATTATATAAAAAGAGATATAATTGAGCCGCCTTGGGATATAATGGTTAGAACCCCGTCTAAGGGGATTTAAATGATGTAATTCCAGAAAGACCTTGTGAAAATAAAATTTCATCTCTACCATGAGTGCCCGATGAGCAACCCAAGGGCCACTCTTTCAATGAACAGTCCTCACATCTGTTCTCTCCATCTTCTCTGCAAAACTGGTTCAAGTCAACTAACTATTTTACTCAAATGTCAACTAAAGTCTTCTAAAGAATCTTTTTGTTTTCAGTCTTGTTTCTCTAAAGTCCATTTCCAATCGAGTGGTCCAAGTCATTCCCTTGCTTAAAATTCCTCAAAGTTTCCCAGTGTACATAATAGAAATTTAAATTCCTTATCATAGATGCATGATCCTTCACTCTGCTTACTACCCTCCAACCATACTGGCCATATCTGTGTCCCTCAGAGACACTGTGTCATTGCTGACCCCAAGACCCTTGTCCTTGTTCTCCTCCCTGTCTGGATGCTCCGATCTGGCTCTTTTCATGGTTGGGTCCTTATTTTTTCAGATCAAAGCTAAAGTGTCACCTTCCATGTAAGAACTTTCCCGAGCATCCACTTAAGAATATTTCTGTTTCATCATCATTCTTTTATTTATTAGTAATAAATAATAGTAACTAACATTTTCTAAATGTTTACCAAAAACTAAGCACTGTCTTAAGTACTTTCCAGATTAACTCATTTAGTTTTAATAACAACTTTATAGATAAGAAAACTGAGGCACAGAGAAATTAAGAATGTATTTAATTCACAAAGTTGGTATTTTAGTTATCTACTGCTGTGGAATAGCCCAAATTGATCACTTAAGTTATTATTGTTTCTCTTGGTTCTGCAGGTTGACTGGGTGACTGGGCTCAACTGGGTGGTTCTCATGTGGGGTCTCTCATGTTGCAGTTAGAAAGCATTTGGAGCAGGAATCATCTGGTCTTGATTAGGCTGAACATAACAGGTGACTTCATTCGCCCAAGTTTTCATGTGGAATAGCTAGAAGAGCTAAGGCCTGGCCAGGCCTCTCTCTCCATACAGCCTTTCCACATAGTTTCTTGAGCCTGGCAGTCTCAGATAGTTGAACTTCTTACATGGTAGCTGGCCTCCTTTTGAGTGAACATGCCACTAGACCCCGCTGGAAGCTAGAGTCTTCTTAAGACTTAGTCTTGGAAGTCACACAGTATCACTTTGGCCTCATCCAATTGGTCAAAAGCAAGTCATGGGGCTGGCCCAGATTCAAGGGGAAAGGCCTATACAAGAGCATGAATACCCGGGGGTATGGTTCAGTGGGGGAGGGGGTCATCCTTAGAGGCTGATTACTGCAGTGACTAAATGGCAGAGTTTGCGTTTAAACCCAGACAATCTGACTCTAGAGCCCTCACTAGACTACCTCATTAGACTACTGTTACTGTTCTGAAATTATTTTGTTTAATTGTGTTTACTTTGTTATTGTCCCTCTGCCATTCTTCTTCTTCCCTCACTTCATCAGTACAAGGACTTTGTGTGCCTGGCATAGTTGTATGACCAGAGCTTAGAGCTTGGCTGATATATAATATGTACTTAAGAAATAGTTGTTGAATGAATAGATGTTCTAGACCATTCATTTATGTTGACTGAATGGATGTTTTGAGCATGTGGAAGGTATACTACACACCATAAAATATGCACACTATTTAGAGTACTAACACAACTCTAAAATACAGTGGCTCAGACAAGCCACAAATTTACTTCTCTCTTACAGACAGACCTACGCAGGTGGTCCAGGGTGGATGGGTGACTCTCCTCTACAAAGACATCCAGGGACTCAGGTTTCCTCTATCTCGTTACTTGGTCATCCTTTCTGAGGTGCTTTCACATACATAGGTGAAATGAGCTTACCCTTATTAGCCCTCAAGAAAGGGGAAAAAGAGGCTGGAGGGCAAGCAAAATTTTTTATAATAAAGGAATTTAGAAGTTATAAATATAATTTTTGCTCCCATACTATTGGCCTCTTTAGCTTCAAAGAAAGTTTAGAATGATAGTCTCTAAATATACTCTACTAAAACTCAGAATTGGGGGGCGTCTATTAGTAAAAAGAAGGGAGCCAATTCAGTCTCTGTCAGTATATTTGTCGCATAAAGATAAAGTTAACTGTATATAAAGTAGAATATTTTGTTCGATTCTGATAGAAAATGCAGATCATAAGTTTTCTATGAAGCTTATAATTAGTTCAAATCAAGTACCAGTGGTCTTCATTTTTTATTTGGAGCTCAAAAATAGTTGAAATATATTTAACAACCTACCCCTGACTAAATATCAGAGAACATTCATCAATGTGAGCCATTCCAACTAATGTTGTCATTAACTTAAGCTTGGTACAATGGCTTAATAAAGTTACTATTTTTGAGGACTGAACAATAAAAATGTGCAGGTTGCTAAGGCTATTGACTATCATTGGCCCTCACTAAAGCCCTCTAAGTTGCTTGTTTAATTTCTATCGACCTGATCATGCAGCAGGTATAGTTATAAGGGTTTAGAGCAAGTAGAAAGTGTTTTTAAAAAATAATTTCATTTTTCTGTTATACTTTAAAGATTTGATAGTAGTCTACGGTCTTAGCTCGAGCTGCAATAGTAAAATACCATTGACTGGGTGGCTTAAACAACAGACATTTATTTTCTCACAGTTCTAAAGGTTGGAAGTCAGAGATCAGAGTACTAATGTGGTTGGTTGCTGGTAGGAACTCATTTCCTGGCTTACAGATGGCTGCCTTTCTACTGTGTCCTCATGTGGCCTTCCCTCTACTTATGGCGAGAGAGAGAATCAGACAAAACTTCTTTAAGGCCACTAGTTCTGTTGTATCCCACTCTTACGATGCCATTTAATCTTAATTACCTTTTAAAAGCCCCATCTCCGAGTACCGTCACATTGGGGGTTAGGGCTTCGACATGAATGGAGTAGAAAGAACCACACAAATCAGTCCATAACATTTATCTTTATAAACTATAACTGGAAAAATGTAGGGGTTTTTTTGAAATTTATTATTATTTTTGGCTTTCAACCTATGTAGGATATGCCTAGGATCCTTTGTCATTTGAGAGTTTACTGTACTTCAGTGTCATTATACCAATGACAATGATAACAATAAGAACAACAAACCTCAGGCTTTGTTTGTCTTGGTTTCTTTTTTGAGGAAGCATTAAGATGAAGAACTTTAAATCTAGATTCATGGTCAATGACAAGGAAGGTCATCTGATACTTATTCTTAAAATTTGCAAAGAGCAATCAATCCTCCTAGAGAGAAAGAAGGGACATTCTTTAGTTAGAAGCTCTAAATCAATTCTAATGAACCCATTAGTAGAATAATTTAGGAATTCTTCATTCTATACATTTGAATATATCGTACAGCTCCCATGTAGGAATAGACACAGATTAAATCAATTCAGTAATAAAATTAGGCAAACTTTTTTGGGTTACTCTACAGACAAAACAAACAGTTGATTGACTGTACTGGGGTCCTTTCAACTGGTTACTCTGACATATTTTAGATAAAGCCAGTATTATTTTCAGCTAGAATGTTAGGCAGATACTAAATTGTCTGTCACATACATAAGTTTTTCTCTTTTAAGCCCTTTGCAAAACTGACCATAACGAGACAGTCTTCCCAGGAAGGGTGGAATATAGCACTTCTTAAATTAATTTGGGCAGAAAAGTGAATTAGATGTCGGATGAAAAAAGTAATGCTAACATCCTATTAAATTATAAAACCTGAAAATTCTTAATAAAATTATGATTTTTATTCTTGTGTTTTTCTTTTAAGTTATTGTGGCATAGTAGAGTACCAAGGGACTGGGTCCAAGTTCTGCTTATACAACTAATTACTTGTGTGAACTTGGACAAGTTCCTTAACTTAGCTTCGTTGCATCTCATTGTCCTCCTGTCTAAAATACTGACAACAGGGCTGAGTTCTCACAGCATTTTGGGTGTGTGTTAATTGAGATGATATATGTAAAGTGATTTAGTTTAGTGTTTAACATACTTAACATATAAATAAACACTTCTAAGTGCTTAACTATAATTACATGTGCTTAACTAAATATGTGATTTAGTTTAGTGCTTAACATGTAAGTAAACACAAATATTGGTGGTGGTTGTTGTGACTGTTATCACTGTGGCCTTTTTTAATAATAGAATTCCACTCCTCCCACCATTTTCCTTTTGGGCTAGGGTTAAGATGATCAAAAATATAAGACTTTTAACAACCATAAAGAAACAACTTTCCTAAAAAGTAAGTCCTAAAAAAGTGTGAGGTAAGAGGAACAATTTCAATAACATCTACAATCCTATCATTTGGGATGAAAATCAGCTCATGTCTCAGTCACAGAATTAAAAATTTATTCAGTCTTAAGTTGTAACTACTTTAAGTGTTAATCTTCACTCTCTGATGATTTAAATGATTGATTTATTAACAATCATCCTTTTTTTCTTACAAATTAAATTTATGAAGTCCACACTATGGTAAAATAAAGATATAGCACATTTCGTAAGGACCTCACAGTAGGGGACTGATATCACTAAGTATTTGACCCTGGAGATAAAAATCACAACTTTCTTTGCCATGCAAGTAACTACACTTAAAACAAGAACAAAAACAAAAGCAAAACTATCACCAAAGATTAAAATACAGATACAACTATTTTTATTTGGGATATTTATTATAAAATTAGTGCTGGGTTAGCATCTCTTTTGAATTTTTTGTGGTTTTAAAAAGTGATGGAATTCTTTGAATAAGTGATATTCTCACTGTGGAAGAAAGAGATGCTTGATCAAATAGATACCTATTTTTTAAATTTCTTTTGGTTCTTTTGGTTGGTGTTATTCTACACATACCCTGAAAGGTCAGAATATACTCTCCTTTAAAGATGTTAAAACAAATCTTTAACAGATGACATGAACATGATACAACCAATGAAAATTTGTTCTGGGCACAGGCAAACATCTATATTGTTTGGTCATTTGGTGACAGTAGGAAATAGTGAGGACCTGCGTCCACTCCAGCCAGCTGCTCTGCTCATACAACCAGTTCACTACTCAACGAGAGACAGTTAACTCTGATTTCTGCTCTTTATCATGATGTACCAAAACCTGGAAGTATAGAACATTTTATTCTTAACATTGACAAAAACGAATTAAGAAAAGAATGAATATCTGTTTCTTGTAAAGAGCCATTAATTGTAAAATTGAAAATAGGTAAATCAATTAGTTACAAACATAGTTACAAATGAGAGAAAAGTGTGTTTGAATCCAGGATTTCATTGTTAGAATAAAAGTTTGCAAAACATTAATTTAAGGATCTTCTAAAAGTAAGAGAACAGGTATTTATTTTGATATTTACCTATAATTATGACTTTTATGATAATCTGTTAAAATTATTATTCAGTACAATGTGTTTGATTAGATACTAATCTCAGTGACCTTTGGGACTGATTCCTACAACTTTAACATGGGAATAAAAGTATATTTCTATTCTTTACTTGCAAGGTATTGTCAGGGCAAGGGTCCTTTGTTTGCACTACTGGATTGTAAGAATTATGAAATGCCTCAGTGGTCTAGATAGGACAGGTGCCCATCCCACAATGAACTGTCTGGCTTCTAAAAATTTACATTTAAATGCTTTACACTCTTTTGGAAAATATTAGTCCAGCACATGACCATGATGGTTTGAAGATAGGGTAGGGATAGCAAGCAAACATTTTTCTTCCACAGTTCTCTTTTTATTATGGTGTCTTTGGTGAGATATGAGAGCTAACTTAGGTCCTGAATAGCAACTTACACTAACAGAAATCCACTGAATTGGTGAAGGAAATGCTAAAAGGTGACCTTCATGAAAAATTCTCTAGGTGAACTACTATCGCTAAATTTTTTTTGTGATGTTGGTTCAGATGTGCTCTTTTGAAAAAAAAAATAAAGGTGACATATAAAAAAAATCACATTGTATTAGATTTCCATTTTTGATACTAGAAGTGTTATTGATACATATCATGCAAAACTAGTTAAAAAATAATATTATCTTAAAGCCTCTATAGATATTTTTAATCTTTCAACAATCAAAAAATGTCATATAGGAATAAAACATTCTCTCTCACATCCTAGAATACTCATAAATTTTTAAATCAAGTGGCAAATGTCTATTTTTAAAAAAATATTCAGAGTGCCATAGAAACTCAGACCTGTTGAGAAACTAAATATCTGTGACTAGATTCTTCTTTCTAATGTAAAAGAAAATTGTAAGATGACGGAGTTTGCTGCCATCTTATAAATACCCAACTTTGGCCGTTGGGTATTTATAAGATGGCAGCAAACTCCGTCATCTTACAATTTTCTGTACAGAGAAAAGGGAGAGTGATGTCTTTTTCTGACTGCTGTTTCTAGAAATGTTAAACTCTACACTAACATGTTTTACTTACATTGTTTCTATATAAGCAAAACCATTAGAGTAATTTTCATCATTAAGATAATCCATGACAATTTTTTTCTTCTGAAATGTAAAGATAACAGAGACAAAACTGGTGTTTTGGAAATGAGCTTAAATTATCTAAACAATTACCTTTCTTCTCTGCTCCACACATATTATTATAACTTAAAAAAATTTTTAAAAAGTATTTTAGCTTTCTTTTTTTATATTTTAGCTCTGGATCTGGTCCATATTGAGGTAAAAATGCTCTGTTTCATTTAGAATTATATCCAAAAGAGTGGGATCGACTTGGCCAAGCCACCCTTTTCTTTTTGGCTTTCTGTTGCTGGCTTCCTTTGAAGCATGTCTGGGGCACGATGTTCTCCTTTAATTAACAATTATCCCTTCACAAACCAAGCTCAACTGAGAGTTGAAAATTTGTGGAAACAAAAAACTTCAATGTCTCTGGTCAAAAGAACAAAGGTTTAAAAAAGAACAGGCAAGACATAAGTTATAATGAGCGCTGTAGGTAACTCTATAGTGTAAGTAGCTATTGACCTGTCCACTGAGTTAGTGAAACCTCTCCCGGAGCTGCAGGAAGGAAAATAAAGTGTTAGTAGAAGTTTCCTGTAATCCTTCCTCATCATGACATAGGATCCCTTGGGAAATCTGCTGCTGTTTTAGGATTTTTCTCCTATGGAGTGGTGGTTATCTTTCTAATGCAGTATTTTGGCCCCTTAGCACGTAATCCAATTCACTCGGATATCATCTGCATGAGCAGGTCATCTTCTGCTGTCCTTTCTCTCCCACTCTAGTTTTACTTTAAAATGGACACATTAAACTGTTTATGTAAATGGCACAATTTAGCAGACTTTAAGCTGTTTCTTCAAAAGTCCAAACAGCTTACAGGATGCATTAACTAACTGAAATCAAACAACAACGAAAAAAATCAGATTTAGTATTTTAAAGACATTATGGCAGACAGCATTTTAATTTTTAGCAGTTTATTGAAGCATGATTTATATATCACGTAATTCAATAAATGTAGTAAATTTGTAGAATTGTGCAGCCTTTATAATTCAATAAATGTAGTAAATTTGTAGAATTGTGCAGCCATCACTACCATCCAATTTTAGACCATTTCCACGATTCCAAAAAGTTCCCTCTTGCTGATTTGCTGTTAATCTTCACTCCTGCCCCCAGCCCCAGGCAATCATTGATCTGTTTTCTGCGTCTATAAGTTTGTCTTTTCTAGACCTATTATATAAATTACAAATTATCGAATATGTTATCTTTTGCATCTTCCTTCTTTCACTTAGCATAATGTTTTGAGGTTCATCTGTATTATTGCATATATTAGCATTTTGTTCCTTTTAATTGGTGAGTGATATTTTTGCATTTTAATTTTTAACCAGGTCTTTGGCATAATATGGAAATGCAGACCCAACTAAAGGACAGAAATTTGATTTCAGTATTAACAATTATATTTTAAGTGTTTTAAAGAAAAACAACAAGATAAGTACTTACTGTTCACTTTTTTTTCTTTTCTTTTTTTTCGCTTCTGGAACTGCAATGGAGTATGATAACTAAAATAATTAGAGGACTTTTCCTCATAGTTTTTTTGGAAAATTTCCCCATAGTTCTTCATAGTTCTTACCTATGTTTTTTATGAAGACACCACTGCAATTTGTTCTGGAAGGGCTATAACAAATGGAATTAGCAGCTTTTCCTTTATATCAACAATTCCTGAGAAAGAAATAATGTTCCTGCCATGATCTTTTCATACAGACACTGGCTGAGATATATTTTTCCTATACATAGTCCTCCAGATTATATTAGGAATGAAGAAAGAGGGAAAAAATGTATAAAATACAAGATAGCAAACAAGGGCTTAATATTATACAAGAAAATTACATGAACTACATCTATACTTAACATTAGAGATAAATCATAGGAACATAATGTTGAATGAAATATCAAGCCATAGAAGACTACATATAGTATGAATGTGTGTGTTTATATATATATATATGTGTGTGTGTGTGTTTATTTATATATATAATTAAACCATATGTGTGACGAAACATATATACATATATACATATAATGAAACTATATAGAAACATAGGGAATGTTGAACGCAAAGTTCAGAATAGTGGTCTTATCCTGGAGTACTAGGGGGATGTGACTGGAGGAGCATAAAAATGGATTCACTGGTGTTGGCAATGTTTTAGTTTTATGTTGAATGGTGGTTCTAGGTGTTTGCCTGGTCCATTTGGGCTGTTATAACAGAACATCATAGACTGAGTGGCTTATAAACAACTGAAATTTATTTTGTACAGTAGAGACTGGGAAGTCCAAGATCAAGGTGTCAGCAGATTCTGTGTCTGATGAGGACTCGCTTCTTGGTTCACAGAAGATGGTCTTTTTACTGTGTCCTCACGTAGTGGAAAGGGCCAAGGAGCTCTGTAGAGTCTCTTTTATAAGGGCACTAATCTCATTTATGAGGGCTCTACCCTCACGACCTAATCACCTCCCAAAGGCATCACATCCAAATATCATCATATTGGGAATTAGCTTTCAACACATGAATTTTGGGGGGAAACATTCAGTCTATAACAATATTTTTTTATTACTATGTTTCATAACATATATATTGCAAATATTTCTTTTGCGTGGATCAAATATTATATAATTATATCACATGACATAAACCATAAAACAAGCTTGATACAACCACACAAGTTGTAGGAAGCCTTAACTTATGTCCTCTCAAATAATGTAGATTTCTATTTCTAAAAAAGCCATTCTTTTACAGTACTGAATATTTCAAATGTTAACATTCAAAAGAAAATCTACTGTCTCCTCTCCAGAAGTCAGGAAGAACTACCTGTGATAACTAAAGTGAGGCCAAACAAGTTTTTACTCACTGGACTAAATATCTTTGGGGTTCACTACTTTAGCCTTTGGGATTGATTATCCAGTCTTCTTCTCATTCACCTTTTGGGACTTTTCACTACTCATTAAGCACCTCCATTAGAGAGGAGGGAAAGAAAGAGAAGGAGAGGAGGTGAAATTCAAAACGCCTGATGTTATTTCAGTGTTGGTTAGCAAGCTGTGCTGGTAAGGGCTGTGGGACAGACACTGAAATTAATGGCCGTACTAAATATTTTTTTGGTTGTCTTGAGATTCACTGTAAGGTGTCCTTTCTTACATTATTTAGATAGAGTTCCAAATAGGAATAGACCTTTTGGATGGGTTCTGCATCAAGTGACAGAAAACCCATTGTGATTTCATCAGCGAAGGGGATTTATTGGCTTCTACAGTGAAAAGTTCAAGGATATACGGTAGTAGTTGGTTCAGCACATTAGGGTTTAGCACTTACATTCATCATTAGAACTCAGCCCACGTTTCACCTCTGCCTTCTGCTGGGTTGGATTCTGTATCAGGCTCCAGATGGAATCAGAACTGCTGCCTGAAGGTCCAGACATACCTCCTCCCACATCTAACCTTGGTGGAAAAAGAGGAAATGTTCTTCCACAAATCCAGCAAAAGGTCTCATGGCAGCTCAGTGGCTCTGACAGGCTCACTGGGTACTGCACGGACTTAACCCTGAAAAGTCTGTGGTTACCTGTTCTCGTTAGTCTTTCCCCAAGGCACAGATAACAATCTTGAGAGGATCATACCTGTGATCCCCACTTTCACCTATTCTGATCCTTGTAATCAAGATTGTTTCCTCACCACTATTCTGAACTTGCTCTTTTAAGGCTACTATTAGATTTCTGATGATAAAAACAATGGCTTTTCCTTTGGTTGTCATCCTTTTGTCATCCTTTTTGGTTTCTTCCAACAGCATTGGTTGCTGGCTTATTATTGGTTTAATATAAAAATTACATATAGTTTAACATTGTACCCAAGTAGTGCATAAGTATAGTTTTGTTGTAAAGCTTCAAACAGATCAAAAGTTTCCTAATCAAAATATGAAAGTATAATTTCACACTTTTCTCTAGCCCTCTTCTCTAGTGTAGTGGTCAACCTGAAAGTTCACCAAATACTATATATTATGTATATCTAGCTATTAATCAATCAATTTCGATATGCAGATATGTGCATGAATATGTATCTTATGTATATATCATGCCATGCTTTTTACTTTCCTCTTACATATTTGGAATCACACACTATATATATTTCTGTGACTTACTTATAAATTTAACTATATGACTCAAATTTTTCCATAGTAGCAAGCATAGATCTGCCTCATTTCAGAGGCTGGTGTCACTGAACCATAATTTCCTCATTCGCTGATTGATAGGCATTTAGGTTAATACCTTTTCGTTGTTGTTATTTCAAATAATGATACATCATTTTCTCTGTATATATTTAATTTTTTTCTTTTTGTTTGGATTCTGGGACACTACTTACTTAATGCTGTCTTCACTTTATCTTTGGTCATGTATTTTATCTTCACTCTGTCTTCTTCTTACACAGATCATGTAAATGCAGACATTTCTCAAGGTTCTGCTGCTGGTTTTCTTATTTGTTCCCTTTAGATTTAATGATCACATCCATTTTCAAGTCTTTCTTATAATTTCTATACATATGGTTCACCAATTAGATCTTTGCTCTGGATTTAATTCCTAAAGGTTAGGGATGGATTTTCACATGGCCCTTGGTCATTTTCTTATGAATATGTCTTACAGACACAGCATGTCCACAGTTAAGCTCTTTACTTTCTCCTTCAGACAAACTTTTCTGTGTCAACACTGGTGATCGATGAGAAGGAAGAATTGGGATTACAGTGAACCAGACTTTTCAAAGGCTTCCAGTCTGATCAAACTAGTCCAGACCCAAGTTAGGCAAAAGGATGCAAATAAGGTTTTATAATGATGATAAAGCAAAACCTTAAAAAAAAAACCCTAAAATACAAGCATCAAATAGAGAAAATAAGGTTGTGAGAGATCTAAATTTATCTGTCAGAGCCTATATTCTTTCCAAAAATTATGGTGGTCTCAATCTAGCCATCAAAAGAAGTATAATCAGATCATCTTTGGTTAGGCTTCAAGTCATCTTGGATGGCGTAAACAGACACTATGCCCCATACAGTTGATCAGTTGGTCAATAACCCAAATTAACCTTGGCTGGTCTGAGAAAAGACACTTTCTTCTCTGAGTCTTGTAATATTATTGTAAGAGGGCTGATATTCAGCTGATAAGTATAGTGATGGCTATACAGTGGTTAAAATTAAAATATTTCCATTCAGTTTGATAAATACTCTAACTTTGCCACATTCCTCCTCAATCCTCCCTTGTACTTCTACAGATCTCTCCTGACTTAGCTGCTAAAGAGTTTATACCTGGGACACCTGAAATGGCAGGAGGGTGGGGGAGCTTCCGAGCTTGCTTCAGTACTGTAGGCATTCAGTTGGGCTTGGTCAACAGTAAAAGTTGTTAATATTTTGAATATTGTCTGTCCAGAACCTGGAAAATTACTTTAAAAATGAGAATAAGTATAGAAATGATGAAGGGGCAAATTTAAATTTAAGGTATTAATGCATTTTAATCCATTTAAGTTTAGTGAGAAGTTTTATAATTATTGTGATCATTTGTGTGACTTGTTTGAAGTGTTTACATATATCTAATGTATTAGATTTGTGATTTCAATTAAATGTGAGAATTTCAATAAAGTATAATTTAAAATCAGTGAAACGGTTAAAAATTTTTGTTAAATTACAGGTTTTGATGATTAGTTTTATAATAGTGTTTGCTTTTAATAAAACCGTAAAATCAATAAACTGATCAATGTACAAAGTACAGACAACAGGGATTATTCCTGTCCAAGCAGTACTCTCCTTAAATGTATAAAATTATGCTGTCAACGCCTGTAACAACCCATGCCTGTTGTCCATCCTTCAGGCTTCTTTTTTCATTAGGCAAATGTTTATTAGAATCTTTCATGTGCCAACTAACATACAAAGCCCTGAAGACTTTACTATTCACATACCTCTTGTTCATCTTCATCTCTATTTTATTCATTAGGTTGGAATGTAAGCTGTTTAGTTAGCCACAGCATACTGTTTAGGACACCAGGCTGTACTTGCAAACTGAAAATCAGCAGCTAAAATGTTGGATGGGCTTTTTTTTTTCCCTCTCCTTTTGTGTCACGCACATTTTGAACTTAGGCATTTATCTAACTTAAGCTATTTTATAGATTTAAATTTGTGCTCCAAATAAAAGAATTGAGTTTGTTGACTATCAGATGGACAGGTTTTAAGCAGAAAGCATTCCTTAATTTATTTTGGCCCCTGTCTTCTTTCAGTGAACTGGCCGCTGGAGAGAAATGGGTACCTATGAAGGCAGAATAGCACAGTTAGGTTTGGAGTCAGATATAAATGAAAATTTAATTTCTGGAAAATGTGATATTTCGGATCCATGAAAAAATACATTCCTTAATAAACTATGTTAGGACAAATAAGCTATATCTCTATTTCACTACTCGAACCCTAATAAGTTTTAAATGGACAAAAGAGTTAAAAGTAAAAAATAAATCTATAAAACTACTAGAAGAAAAGTGAGAAACTTTAAAAAAAATAGAGTGTGTTTATGCGTGTGTGTGTGTGTATGAAAGGGGCTTTCCAAGAAAACTAAAACCTGAAAGCCATGAAAGAAAAGACTGATAAATGTGCTTATGTATACATTTTAAATATAAACAAAATCAAAAGACAGGTTTCGAATAAGAAAAATATTTAAAAACATGATAGAAAAGGGACCCATTTTTTAAAAACTGATTAAGAATGACACAAACCAATATGAACAAAGCAAACAATTTAAATAGCAACATGGACAGATGATATGAAAAGGAAGACTTTCCATCGTATAATGTTTTTGTATTTTAAAATTTATATATATGTACATAATAAAACTCGAACAAAAAGGTAGAATACCACTGTCCTGTGATAAACCACTGTCACATATATCTTCCCAAACCTTTACAATGAATATATTTTTTACAAAAAATAAATTATATTTTATAACAATCCATTTTGTTATCTTACGTTAACATTTTTTAAATGACATAATTAAATGGCAAAATGAGTTTTCATGTTGTATATATTTGTTTCCAGGTTTTTTTTTTGTTATCATGAATGTTCTTTAAGTAAAATCTTTGCACATATCCTTAATTCTTTCCATTGAATAAATTCACCAAGGTAGAATTACTAGGTTAAAAGGTACAATCTTTAAAATGTCTTTTGGACATTCTTAGGTTGTTCTAATTTACACATTCTCAAGCAGTATTTGGGAGTAGCTGTTTCACTAGATTCTTGTCAAAACTGGGTATTCCCATTTAAAGAAATTCTGATCAGACCTTTGGAAAAATATCTTATTATTGCTTTAATATTAAATAAATGATTACTATTGAGACTGAATTTTATTATGTATGCATAGTGACTTTTCTTTTGTGATTTTAAGCATCTCTTTAGAGGAAATAAATGCTATGTGTATTTGGCTAAAATAATTATCTGGTCTAGAAACAAATGATCTGATCAAAGGACCTATATATGCAAATTAAGCAAGCAGCCAGACAAGGAAAAAAAAAAATCTGACAGGTCATCACAGAATTAGGGTGGTTCTCCAGTGCTCTTGGTGATGGTAGTGTTTTTACAATCATTTTTTTGTACATTTTTCCTTACAATTTCTTTACGTGCTAAACCCAATAATTTAGACCTCTCCCTTCAGCGGGGTTGGTTTCATTTCCAACAGTCAAGAGAAGACACAAACAGCTCGGTGTTACATTGTCAATTAAACCAGGGTGGAAGAGGGGGAGGGTGGGCACAGTGATAAATGAGCAGTCATTTCAATGTTTTCTTTCCAGCAGAAATCAGAGCCAGATTACACTTTATCTCGCCCTGACTTTTAGCAAGATAGATAGCCACGCAAAATTTTCAGGTTCAAATAGTCTCCATCAAAAGGGGTAAAATCCTCATCTTCTGGGCATACTGAACTTTCATCTTTTTAACTGAAGGGATCCGATTTCTTTTACTGAATATGAAAGAATTTATTCAAATTACTCTCCCAGTCTCAAGTTTTTCTTCAACCAAAATATAGGCAAACAATGAAGGAAATCAACATCGCCACTTGATGCAAAGGATTTTTTTTTAAAGCGATTGTCCAAAAAGAGCCTTTTTAGATCCTGAAAGGAAAGTGATCAGGTTTACTTGACACCAATAGTTTGAGTTCCTGTTCAAAATTACATATTAAGTATCTAGCCTTACATCTTTGCATTACCTGATAATACAGCATTGGCCTTAAAACCGAGGCAACAATAAGTTTCATTAAAAGTAATATACTGTTAGGTAAAATATTTCTTTTGGTTGTATTTCGAATCAGAAATTTACCTATTTATCTGTTGGTCAGTATTTAGTATGAATGTCTTTTTAAAGAACTGTAACGTAGCTCTATATATTAAAGACAGAAAAAAATTAGGAGAAATTAAGTTTAGAAATGTAGAAACAAATGAATTTGGCGGTGGTTTGTCCTTTTCTCGTTAGGTGTGTGAGCTGTAAAAGCAAGAATTGTATGCTGTTGTAGAGGGTCTACTGCAGACTCGGTGACACCAAGGTCTAAGTTATTTTCAATTAAGAACCAGTAAGTACATTATGGTCGCATTCCATATTAAGTGGAATTAAATTTCAGGTTCGAATCATTTGTCAGTGTTTGAGAAAAAAAAACAAAAAACGACTTCTAAACGACCTCTCTGATATATGACCCGGGTCCTGCCAGACCAAATGATTTTTAGCAAGGTGGACCCTCTAGTGTAGGTCACCTGTAGGGCAACCCGGCCAGATCGCAGATTTGATGACCTTCCTGGAACCTGGTGAGAAGGTGCCGCCAGAGTGAGCGAAAATCTCTGAAGGGCCTACAGGCAGCAGCAGCCCGAACCCTCCAGCCAAGAGAGGGCATCCTGGAGGGCAGGGTCCGCCCCGCGGCCACAGGTGGAGACGCGCCTCTCCGCGCCAGCGCGCAGCCCTTTGGATCAGAAGCAGGTGGGAGGATCCTGCTTTCCGCTCCAGCACGGCCCGAGGTCAGAGCGACTGTCCCCTCTTGCACTGCCCAGTCAATTTGTCAAGGCCCGGCATCGGATAAATAGCTGTCTCCCCAGACCTTTATAGTGACTAATCCAAATAAATCGCAGTCACTTTTGCTGAGCGCTTCAGCAGGCAGCCGAGCTTTAATGTTTCTCCCTTCCAGACCTCCAGGGAAGACTGGCTGAGGCCTCTGCTGCACGTCCGGACCCTGGCCGGTCCGGGAGCCTCAGCCTCCTTTTCTGCGACGTGGGGCCACTGGGCGTGGTCGCAGCACGCTGGCACAATCTGCGGGCTGGAGTTGCTTTCTGGGGTCCTCAAGTTAAAGAGCCAGGGCAAAGCCTCTCATCTTCTCTGGTTTTATCTCGTTGGCCCGGTGCGAAGATGTCGCCTCTGGGATCTTATTTACTCCCTACTTTTCCGCCCCCTTTCCCGGCAGCTCTAAGCCTCAGAAATTCGAAATGTCTTCTGCATCCTACTTGAAGCCTTTGAGCCAAGCAGTCCGGATCTTGCCGATTTCCTTCGAGATCTTTAAAACTTTGATCCCCAAACGTACTGTTCTGTTTTCCCCACTTCCATCCTTCCCCTCGGGGATCCCTGTGGATGCTTGCTCGAAATACCTGCTGGCGCCAGAGGAAATACACTTGTAACAGATACCCAGCGGGTGTAAAACCAACACTCCGCTTCCAAGGTCACTTTCCTCCCCACCTCCTGCCCCATCAACTTGTCGCTTATCGAGGGAATTACTGAGAATCCTGAGTGCCGGCCTGGACGATTTGGAACCACGGTAATAGACCCGATGATTGCTATCTTACACGTTGCTCCCCCGGCTCTGCCCGCCTTTGCTCCGTGCAGCCCTGGATACTTGGCATCTGTGAAATTAATGTGAGGCCCAGGATGGACCCACAGATAGCTTTTGTAAAAGGATCCATACAGCAGGTCTTCAAGCAAACCTCAAAATGTCTAAAGAAAAACCGATATTCCATTTGCTTCTAAAATAACATTATTGAAGTTAAAAAAAAAAAAATCGAAGGAAAGCAGCAAATCTCACTCATTTTATTTTGGGGATAGCCGATATACCATTAGAAAGATTTAGTAGGTAACATAATTTTGCAATAAACTTATTTGCAGATATCATTTACTTTTCATGTGAAAGATGAATTGCTCATGAAGAATCCAAGCTACGTTTGAGAAACGATAAATATAAGGGAATATGGACTTTCTTTTCCCAAACTATTGTGAGAATGTCAGGCGGATTTTACTTGAACAAATAAAAACGTTATTATAACATTTCTTTTTGCAAAGGCAGAACTTAATAGTTGACTAATAAAAAATGTTTTTGACTGCTATCAATTTTCTTATTCAATTTTCTTATATAATATCTCATTCTTTACAAATTTTACTGCTTAGTAATCTTTTGATATGCATATGATTATTGTGCAGAGCTCTAGAGCTTTATAAAACGTTTAAAAGCAAGTACATGGTGAGATGGTGAACACTTGTATGTGATTTTATTTGAAAATTCATTGAAAATTGCTGTCTTTCAAAGAAGAAGGGGTGTCTCTGAAGTTAGTTTCTGTTTGGCCCTGCCTTTGTGCTGCTGAGCAGGGCTCTAGGTTCTCAATAGGTGCTCAGAGAACTCATTTCGGTTGATTAAGCTAGAGAGGAAAGCCTATGCAAATGAATTATTCCAACTTCCCTTTTACCTAGGACATTTTGAGGTTTAGCTCTGCTGGCTGTGGTGCAATTTTCAGTCAAGATCCTTGATAATTCATGTTTACTTTTTACAGTGACATCACTCTCATGGTCATGAACATCTGTAACTCTGTTAAGCAGAGAGTTTCCCCGTTTTATAAATCAGTTTTGAAGGATCTTCCCTAATTTGTTAGTCAGAGATGAAGTTTAAACAGTGGTTAAAAACAATGAATAGGAATACACTGGGAGAAAGTAAGGTCTTCCTGGGAAAAGATCTGCCACATTTCAGAGATTTGGAGCTTTTGGTGGTGCCACATAATTTTTGGTGGTGACACATACTTTTTGTTACTTGAGATCTTTCTTGTTTACAGGTTTTTCAGTTTGTTTCTCTGCCAAAAGAAATGGCAGACAATATCAGCACATGAAAAATTTAACTTAAAGACAGTATCTTCTAGGTTCTAGGAAAACTAGGGTGATTTTTAAGGAGACTACTCTATAAATTAGAGCTAGATGAGGGGAGAGGCTAGGGGTAGGAGGGAGTTTGCAGGATTACCAAATTAGATTTCTGAGTTGTCCATTATAGAATTTATCTGACAGTTAAATTGTGCAAGGTTAGTTAACCAATTGAATTTCCTTTTGTCATTTTAGAGTATCGTGGCAGTTGACAGAGCATAACGATGTTGTTTTAGATATTATTAACTCATCTGAAAATAATCAAGCTAAATAAATGACTAGCTTTAGGCTAATGCTGACAAGCATAAAAACAAAACTTTATTTTGGTAAAGCTGAGGCAAATTATTGTAGTATTAGAACAACAACAAAGGAATGGAGAATAAAAGATTAAGGTAAAAACAATGATTTAATGCCAATTGTGATGGCTGTATCACTTTTGATTATCTTCCTTTGGCATAATTTTAAAAAAAGTCTGTCTCACTTTTTAACATTCTCAGATTTTTTAAAAAGAGAGATAAAATACCTCCTTAAAGTAGTTTTGAAATATAGGAATTACATTATAAAAAAGTACATAGATATATATAGAGAGCCACCAGTAATTTTTAAGTGAATCTGACTTGTGTACAAAAACAAGTAATTATTGTGCTTCTAAATAACAAATCTAAGCCTAGATAATCATTCAAACCTTTCTTATACTTTTTGAAAAATAATTTTATTGAGATATAATTCACATACCATACGATTTACTCATTTAGAGTATACAATTAAAAATTCTTTGGTATATTCACAGGAGCATGCAAACATTACTAGAGACTAATTTAAAATATTTTTACTCCCCTTCCACTGTAGAGAAACCTCCTGCCCATTACCAGTCACTCCCCTTCCCTCCTTTCACCCCAGCTCTAGGCAACCACAAATGTACTTTGTCTTACAGATTTGCCTACTCGGGACATTTCATGTAAATGGAATCATGTAATATGTGGTCTTTTGCAATTGGCTTCTTTTATTTAGCATAATGTCCTTGAAGTTTATCCATGTTGCAGCATTTATCGGTACTTCATTCCTTTATATGGTTGAATAATATGCCATTGCATGGATATACCATATTTTATTTATTCATTTATCAGATGATAGGCAATTGGGTTGTTTCCATTATTTTGGACTTTTATGAATAATACTGCTACAGATACTTGTGTACAAGATTTTGCACTCCAAATCTGCTTTGGTTGTACATAGCGTCAAGCACTGCTTGAGCTGTATGTCCATGTGATAGTATGAAAATTTGCTCTCTTCCTTGAAAGAAATAAATTTCTACCCTAAGTTTTGCTGTCCATTTCCCAGGTTGTAAATGGTTTTCCCTGATATATGAATATAATTTATCTCTTAGAAGAACTGTAAAGTAAGAAATTATTTAATTTGTCTATTTATTTGAACCAGTTGGAAGAAAGTCACCTGGAAAAGAGAAAAACATTGTTTTCATTTGCAGATAAACAAATTAATAAAGTTAACCAAATTAAGCTATATTTAACTATTAAGAACCAGTTACCTTTATATATGGGCTTTCTATTTGGTGCAATTTGGATGATATTTTTTTTCTTTTATTGACACTGCTAACCCTAAACTCTTGGACACTTGCTTGCTACTGTAATTCCTATATTTCCACAGATATTCATTTTACGCTTTAGTTGGTATGCTTTTTTATTTGGTAAGCAGAACTTCTTTAGCCTTTTTAATTTGGTTTTATCAGTAAATATTTGACTTTTATGATTGTAGGTTTATTTGCATCTCTAATGGGATAGGTAGAATACTTAGGATGTTCTGCCTAGCAAATGTGATAAATCCGGCTCCAACACATATTTTAAAACATTTATTGTTTCCAAAGTAGAACTCTAAAAAGAACATATGGTATGATATTAGATAGAATGAACAGCTGTTGGCACTTGTGTATATGCTCTGTTAAAAAAAAGGTCATTTTTCATTCAACATTGGTTGCCTGTGAACACAGTGCTAATATTGCTATGTTGATGAGTTTCTTCTATTTTTTAATATAGCTAAGGATTTATATTCTCCCCATTAAAATAGTTATAATACTGCTCAAGACTGGGCCACTTTTGAATTGGGCATCATTTGAGAAAGATTAAACTTGTATAACATATTTAAATATAACTTCCAAACAGCATCAAGTCTTTTTGCTTTAGGATGTTATTTATTGCATAGATTTCTTATATAGATTTATTTATCACATCCTAGAATATCTGAGACCATTTTGGAACTCAAAAATCATGTGGAACATAGTCTGTAGCCCACAACATATAACTGATCTAATTCCAACAGAAATTGAAGTTTATGTTGCACAAAGTGAATTATAGAGCTGGTGGTCATTGTTACATAGTTAATAATAATTAATTATTGTAGATAATTCAGAAAAAGAAAATCCACTTTGATAGCATCAGCAACACTTTCGCAAAAATCACAATGTATATGATGTTTCAAAGGAAATAAAGTAGATCTCATTCAATTTGCAAGAGGAAGTTTTAAAGAGGTAGATTCTAGTTATTCAGCCTCAGCTACGGTAGTAGGGTTAAAATCATAATCTCCTCCAAAATGTCATTGAGTCTTTTATAACCTCAGCAGTCCAGATCTAGGATTATATTTCATTTGGAAAAAAAAAATACCCCACAGGTTTGCCTGAGCTATGGGAGATGTAGTTAATGCAATGAGATTCAATAGGACTTCAGGGCTTTCCAGTTTCCTTTATCTCCTATGTCATTTTGATTAAATGCATCCATGTTCTAAACCCAGACACAATATCCCTAAGTCCCTTTTAAAATATATCTCTAAAGTCCATTTTAAAATATTTGTATAGGCAGGAAGTGACTTTGGAATTGAGTGAGGTGAGTGGTCTGAGAACGAGTTTTAGACATGGCCGCATGAACTCCTGGGGTATGTTGTTCTGATGAAGACTTCCCACTCAACTGACATAATCGGCCAATGTTTTTGATAGTTTGGGCTATTTTGTCATATAGGTTGTCAAGGCTCATGTTCTGAGGAATAGAAGATGAATGGTAATTGGAAAATAAGCATGTATCTTATTGGGAATTTAAAATGTTTATATAAGTCTTTTGGAAATTCTTTGTTGATGTAGAGAGGGCTGGATCATGAAGAAATGCAGAAAAAGGCAAAGCAACTGGGGAAAACACTGATTTCCAATCTTAGGAACCTGTGCTCTTAAGTGTTGCGGAGCAGGCCCTGAACTATAAAAAGTATTCTTTGTGTAACTTCATGAGTTGAAGTGTCACACGTAGAGTGTCACAGCCTAACTAACACCATGACTGTCCAGTAAACTTCAATGATTTGCTTGAATAATTACTGTGCGCCCAGATACACAACTCTTGGAGTGGAATAATTATGTGTGTGTGTGTGTGTGTGTGTGTGTAAATGTGAAACCGTGTGTGTGTAGTAACAATGTGAGAAGAAGAGAAAGGGATATAAAATAATTTAAACTTGCTGCTTTCTAATAACTAACAAAACTAGGCATGCAAGTGCTCAAAAGAAATTTTCTTCTTTAGGATTATTAGTATAAAATAAAAAAAAGAAAATTATTAAGATGTTAATTTTGTAATAGGAGACAGAATAAATTCAGTTTTCACTGTAAGTACAGTGTTCTTTTAGCAACGATCAGTACAAAATATCAATAATACATTTTTTTCCTCTGAGGGGAGGGAAATCTCTTCCCTTTTGTTTTTATTAATATCTCTTTGTTTTTGAGAGCTGGACCAGGAAATTGATGGTGTTTGATCTGCAGAAATTCTTGAGACTTTAGAAATCATGATTCAAATTTTCTTCTTTTTTAACAGGTGCATTTCATTCGTTTAGGAAAAAATTTAAAATGCAGAAAGCACAAAGCAAAGAATAATACAGAGCCATAAGTCAGTTCTGAGTAAATCTCATAATAAGCCTGGCTATCTTTTTTATAGATGATCTTTCAATGTCCAGTTGAGCACTTACCACTTCCTGTGTATTACACATATGATAGGAAGATTAGACATTTTATTGGGAAAAATAGGTATGTAAATGAATGCCTCTTAAAGGTTCAGTTACTTTGCATAAATAAGTAGAGTTGGCATTATAACAAATAGAACAAATAGATAAACACTTGCTTCTTTTATGCTCCAGTTTCGAAATTGAGAATAAGTCTAGCCAGTGGTAGGAGCTATACATTGTTTTTTATTTTGGAGGAAATAAGCCTTTAAAAAGCTATTCATGTTCTTGGTTGTAAAAATTTCAAAATTCATGCTAAAACAAAAAATGATAAATGATTTTTCCTTATAATTCTTTCTTACTAGTAGAAAGAAGAGTAGAAAGCTGAGGAATTACTATTTGGTCCAATTGAAGCTGTCTTATAAAATATAAACTACTGCCATCAAAAATTGTGATTTCTTTTATTTCAAATAACCCAAACCCTCCAGGATAAACCTTGTTTACATTATCACCTAAAGCTTAGAGGAAAAAACATACATCATGACTTTTAGGTTAAAATAAATACCATTTTGCATGCTTTTATATATTATTCGTCAGAATTTTTAAAATCTATGTATCACTGAACATTAGCTGAGCAATTTACATCAGTACGAGACTTGTGGTTAATATTTGCACAAACTTCCAATAATTCAAGTTGGCCTTTGTTTGTTTTTTCTTGCCACTGACCCATAGGATATACTAAAAGAAAACAGATCAGCATCTTTCCTGATAAGAAGAGTAACCAAGAAGTCCATCTACAAGAACTAGGTTGTGAGGAATTTGGTTTTATAACATGTATCAAATATGTTAATATACAGTCCTTTAGGCAGATGAGATGCATTGTTTCTTTAAATAAGTTCGAAGATGTTTGCATAAAAATAGTGAAAAAGAACTCGCTTTTTTGTCTTTTCAAAAGAAAAGAACTAGTAACGTGAAAATTCCATAAATATTTGTTTCTTAGGATTAGATCAGTTTGAATTTTTCAAGTGCATAACAAACCACTTAAAAAAATTTTTTTTATCATTAAATTTAAAATACCAAGTTTTAGAAAATACATGAGAGAAACCTGGATTTAGGGTCTTTAGACCAAGTCTTTGAAGTATCTTAAATCAACTTGAGACATAAAAGACTGTTTATAACTAACAGTTACTTTGTAGAAACAATGTTGACGAGATGTTTTAAAATTTTCTTGTTAAATTTTTATTAGAATATGTGGGTTGGAAAAAGGGAGCATCTGTATTGCAAGATAATTTCATAAAATTAATGTATTTAATCTCAGAAATGGGGAACAAGATGCTTAACAGGGAGGAGATTTATCAGTGGTTTGTATACAGGAAGCAAATGAAAATATGGGAAACTATGTCACCTTTAGGTGGGCCTAATAATTTCTGAATATTAGTACAAGACAAGTGATACAGCATCTTTAATAGGTTTTTTGTTTTTTTGTTTTTGTTTTTTGGTTAAATTGATAGAACCCAATATTGGTTCACCCGACTTTGAGAGAGATAACTATGAGGCTATTGAACATATCAAATCCACTAATACATGTTTTTCTGCAAGTTTTACTTTTAAAGCAATCAGATCTAAAAAGAAAACTTATTTGGAAATAAAATCTGTATTAGTATTTGGAGCTGCTGACAAAGAGAGAATTTTTTCCTAAGAAAAACATTTCACTGTTTGGCTATATTATATGAGGTTTTTTTTTTTTTTTTTTTTCATTTGCTTCGTAACTCTTCTGCTCCTGGCTATGTGCTTTTGTAATATATTCTTTTTCTTCTTTTTTTTCTTTCTTTCTTTCTTTTTTTTTTTGTTAAGAGAAGGGCAAGAAATAGAGGGAGACTCAACAAAGATATAACTTTCTAGAATGTTGATTTCTTATTTCTTAGCTCTGACTTGTCTACTGGTAATTTATTCTACTAATTAGCATTTTCTAGAAAAATGTGAACAGAAATTTGTACCACTGCTGAATCCCAAATTACTTTTTAAAATGTTCTATTAGTTTTAATTAGCAAAAAATTTAGTGAAGAAGAAAGTTCAAAATACTTGGCATTTCCCTTATAATTAACATATACTTTATTAAATTAACATGTAATACATAAATACATTTATTATAAATTTATACATATGAACTATATTTTTCTTGTTCTAATTACATATGTATTGTAGAATTTTCAGAGCTGGTTGTAGTTATCCTCTCGCTTTTCACATCTTCATTCTCTCTAGATTCATTATTCAGACTAACAACTTATATTCTTTAATATTTTGTTCTTATATCTAAATAATATCCCACATGATATGATAAATGTATTTTGATCTATTTTCACTTTAGATTTCTAAGGCTTTATTATTAGAGAGTAATAATTTTAGATTTCTTAACATTTAAAAATTTTTATCTTAAAATTGGTGAGTGATTTGAGGAAAGCTGTTATTTTGTGGGAAGTTTGCTTTGCATTTTGTTTTCTTTTGTACATATACATCTTTTGATCCTAAACACTGTACTCTTAACGAATTGGACATATTTGTGCTTATTTTGTATGAAGTGAATTGAAATTAATTTTATGATAAGAATTGCATTTATACTCTTTTAAAGACTTGCTATATCTTAAATAAATATATTAAGTAAACAAGGCAGTCTACAAAAGAGTGCATTTGATATGATGCCATTTTTCTAAGAAATATATACACGTAGAAAGATTTAAAAGGAGGTACTTAGTGGTACTATGAATGGTTTAAGGAGATTTACCTTCATTTATCTGTATTTTCTACAGTGAATTTTTCTACAGTGAATCTTAGTCGATTTTATAATTAGAAGTGTAAAGTATTTTTTTACATTAAATTAAAAAAATCAGTGTTGTGGAATTGAATACAGAAAGCTAGTCACACTGGGTCTTGATAGATTGAAGTACACTTGATCCTTTGTTTAGCGGTGGGGTCAGAAGCCACCCTCTTGTCTGAGAGCTTGTACTGGATGTGGAGAGGATGATTATAACTCAGAATCCATGGATGTACACCCTACAAAGGACCTCAGAAGTCATTACTAAGGCAGCCTTTTCATCCATCCTACAGATGAAATCACTGGTCCAAGTTTACATGGCAGATGCTGGTGTTGAGAAGTCTTATTCCAGAGGTCACATACTTGTAAAATGTTTGCTGTCATTTCAGGCTTGTAGGCTTACGCAACACTTAAAAAAATTAGAATTGTGTATATATTTAGCAATCAGGAGTAGTCACATATGAAAATCAGATATCTAGGTTGTTTTGAAAATAACCTTGAAAAGCCATGCTTAGTGTTCTTTTAGTAAGTTGACCTATCAGTTGGAACAGTGATTGCCCATTTTATGAGGGCCACACAACTTTTGTTCTCCATTGACCTCATGGGAACGACCTGGCCCTGCAGACCTTTGAGTTTACAATTTCTATATACTGGTCAAAAATTGTTATTTTGTGAGGGTGTGATCCTCATTGACAATATTTGCGATTGTCAAACACCATTTCTAAGTTAGGAAACATGGCTTAAGCATGTGGGTTTGCTAATTCTATGACGTGTGGATGATCAGGGAAGAGAAAGCATCAGAGGTCATGACATTGTCTGCTGGAAGTTCCTGGGACCAATTTTAGAGAGCTGGAGATGATGACACTGCCTCCAAAGGGTCTTGTTTCCTGGACTCATAAATCTCCCACTCATTTATTTTTATAATTATTAATAAATTAACTACACTTCTGAAAACACCATGAAGCAAAGCACATAATGTGAAAAATGCATTGCTAAATCTTGACTTTTGGGATTCAAGAGGATGCTTTAGTTGTGATGTCATTTCCAGACTATCCTTTTCTGAAATCAAATTATCAAGATTATTTAGAGTTACCTACTCATGTACATCTTATTAAACCTTCTAAGATGGAAGTGGATTTCAAGACATATGTTAGCATCATAATTAAGAGTGAGTGGTAGAACATTTTACTCAGAGGCAGAGGAGAGCCATATATTTAAATGGGATGTCAAATATGTGTTTTCACACTTTATAATGCTGACACACATTGAAGGCATTAAAATATTGAATTTGTTTTGAGGTTTCATTATCCGTTGTCACAAAGGTTAAAACTTTTACATGTGTTATAAAGAATCCAAAATATTTTTGCTTATTTAATATTTTTCTAGTATAACTCTCATATGTTGGCTCCGAATGACAAAATACCTTGTTTATGGTAGATTCATCTTCATAGCTGCATTATTTGACCTGAATTCGATGATAACCAGTTTTATTTACAGGAAAACATTCATCTTAGCAGACGCATTCAGAACATGTGTGTAGAATCATTCCTGCTAGTACACATCTATTTCATTAATTTCACTTCTCAACGTCTCACCAAGCTTCCTCTAGTACAATTTTCTTATTAAACTAAGTAGAAGAGTCTTCTTCAGTCCTGTAAGACTCTACATAGGCTGTGGATCAATTTTGTTTGGATTTTAAAAAGTTGTCATAATGATTAAACTGGAAGGCAGTACTTAAATCCATCCCTTTAGACATATTTTTTTCCCTGGTATTATTCCTAATTTAATAATTAGGAAATGAAGAACTGATTCCTTAGTAGTTTTTGGCTTAAAAATGTACAGTGTTTTTTAACACAATGCTTAGCGTGGCTTTTGGCCGGCGTTCATGCCTTGCATGTCATTTGTGAATGCTTTCAAATAAAAAATGTGCAGAGTTGCATTTATTTTTTTGGCCTCATAGACAGCACAAAAGCTGTTTCTATGCTTATTCTAAGCCAGTTCTGTAGAGATGTAATGCTACTTAAATTTTAAACAAGTCAAGAGTCTTAAACAGGGCTGTGTTATGTTATCACATCTGGTCATTCTTTGCGTTAAAAGGATTAGTCTCAGTGTTTTGCAATGTTTTCTACATGGACATCCAAAAAGTCAGTAGCAGAGCAAGACCCTAACAAGTCACTAGAGGGAAGAGATACAGCATTGAAATACACTTTAATCTCCAAAAATTGTTTCCTAAAGTTTGGATTCATGAATTCTTCTAAGAATCTAATGAAAGGTATAGACTCCTCTCCACAGAAATATTTGGGGAAAAAAAATTGAATATTCAGCAGGGCTCATCATGCCTGTAGGCTCATAGATCACAGGTTAGAAACCCCTGTGACAAATGGATATATTTTATATATGATATAGAATATGTATGTATGCACATGTATGCTATAGAATATACATATATTTAGTTTTTAAAAAAACTTTCTTTAAAATCTCCCCAAGTAGTTAAGAGCATGAAAATCTTGGTTGTTTCTAAGGGGATGTTTATCTTATAAGATGCAGGTAGATGTGTTAAATTTTAGGAATCAATATTTTAATAAAATAAAATCATATGTTAAAACAAACAGTTGACAGCTAGTTTATCTAACTGCAGCTGGTGAGAGAGACTATCTTACTTTCATCTCCTTAACAGTGCTCGTCCCTAGTCTTTTTTTTCACATATTCATAAGATGCCAATTTTCTAGATAAGTTTGTAAAAAATGAATGTTCAATCCTTGATTTCTTCAGTAACATTCAGTTTAAGACGTTTCTAATTTTCCTTATAACTCTTTCTTTGGACAAGAAGAAATTTAGAAGCCCATTATATAATTTCAAAATTACTTAGAAATGTGTTATTTAGTGTGTTCATAAATTTTAGATTTTTTTGGGAGGGTTATATATCTTTTGTTATAGATTTCTATTTTAATTCCATTTTTCACTAGAAAACATACTGTGTATGATTTCAATCTTTCTGCCATTGTTGGTTATAGTATTCTATATATGTCAATTAGGTCAAATTGATTAATATCCCCTTACTGATTTCTGTCTACTCATTCTGTCAATTACCGAAACTGGAGTGTTAAAAAATCCCCAAATATAATTGTTCTACTGGGATGAATGTTTTTCCCCCCAAATTCATGTCTATCCAGAATCTGTGAATATGACCTTATTTAAAAATAGGGTCTTTGTAGATGTAATCAAGTTAAGATGTGGTCATTCTGGATAAAGGTGGACCCTAATCCAATGACTTATGTCCTTATAAGACTAAGGATAATAGAACACAGAAACAGAGGATAGATGGCCTTACGATGCTGGAGGCAGAGCTTGGAGTTATGAAGCCACAAGACAAGGAATGGCAAGACCAGAAGCCTGAAGTAGCAAAGAAGGATCCTCCTCTAGGCTTTCTGATCTTGATTGCAACCTAGGCCTTGCCAACACCTTCATTTTAAACTTCTAGTCTTCAAAACTATGAGACAATAAACTTCCACTGTATTAAGCTCCCCCTCCCCCCAAAAAAGATGTTAGTGTGCTATAATTATTTTGACAGATTTCTCTGGAATGTTTTAAAGTTTTTGAAAAGCAAAATCCTTTCCCATGTTGTTGATAACAAATCAAGTAATAGATGCTTTAGCTAGCACAATATTACTAATATTTGTATGTATGTTTGTATGAGGGTATGATATAAAAATTTTCATCAAGATAGTAAATATTTGCTGCATTTTCAATTATAGGGTCAAATTCAAACAAAAGTAAAAACACAAAAATGATAACTCTCACCCAGATCTTGACTTAGATCACTATTTATCAATCATAGAATGACTCTGTGCCAAGTTCTGGGCTGTGTGTTGTAGCTTTTGAGGATTTAAAGATAGAATAGAAGCAGTCCTATTCTCAAGATGCTCCCAGCTTAGTGCAGAAGAAAGACCTATAACCAGTGACATCACAATATAGATGAACAGTATTCTATTCATGCAAAAAGGTGTGATGTTTTGTAAGTACTTCTCAATTAATGTTTCCTTATTGTCTAGCCAAATTTTTTCTCCTTGCTCTTTAATGGATCCAAGAAAGAGGCTGATGGAAGCTACTTGGAAGTGAGGTAATGTCAGATTTCGGCAAGAAGGGGAAAAGACTCCTTCCATCCTTGGAGGAAGGGAGGAGGACAAAGGGAGCAAGCAAACAGGACACCTGTGTTCCAATCTTTCTCCTGAGTGGAAATTCCAGGTCGCGAGTCTCTTAGACTTGTTGTGAGAGAGCTGATAACAGTAGGGTGGTGGCGGCTGCAGCCCAGGAAGAGGTGCTGTCGTGGAACCCTGGGGGATCGCAGGGAGCGCAGAGGTGGGGAGCCCCCACCGAACCCCGACTCGACAGAGAGAATGAGCCAGTGATACCTGGGCATAAGATATCTGTTACAGTTGCAAGACAGCTCCTTCCCTATTAAAGCCAACTCTCTAATCTCCCAACTCCTAACCCAGGAGCTCATAGTATTTATGCAAAAGAGACTACTTAAACTAGAAGGCAAGAAGCTGTTAAAGTTAAAGCCCCTACCTTAAGCCTCCTCCCTATACCTCACTCACGGGGTATGAGTGTACTAGGAAAAATGGAGCAGATTGCTCCTTATATGAGACCTAAAGAGGCCACATTTTCTTCTCAAGTTTTATCAAATCAGCTGGGAGGAGAGACAACTGAGGCACTTGTCTTATATGTTTTCTTTTTCCCACTTATGCCTGCAAATAAGGTCAAGCCTCTGCATAAACAAAATGGAATATTTCTAAGAGTAAAGTGCCTCTGAAATTAAGATTTCTAATTGTGCCCTTCCTAAGGTTGTATTAAAAAAAAAAAAAGCTCACTAGAAATTTCATGATGATTTGCATATTATTCTACATGCATCTCTGTCTCTGTCACTTCTCTCTGTCCTTACCTCATCTGATGATTTGATGATTCCCATTAAAATAAAGTAAAAGGGTATAACCGATTTTGAGTGCAACTGATCACTACTAGAGGAAAAGTCAGCATGGAAAAATTCTAGAGCACCAGCTTTGGTTAGATGGAATTAAGGCTAGATTCTTCCACAGATAAAGACAGATTTCTAAGCAGGGTACCAAAATTAATAGGCTAAAAAGGAAGAAAATAAATAATAGAAGATCAGAAGTCTAATAAGAAGCTGTTTTAATTGTATCATGCTGCAACTACTGTATTGCTTGAAAGATAAAACCATATTTAGAGTTTAACCTTATTTGTATTTTAAACTATATATTTTTGGTGCTTATGTCATTTAAAAACATTTCCTGGCCCTTTGCCAAATAGCATATTCAAAAAAAAAAAAAGTAACAGTAAGACAAGGCTAATTTCCCACCTGATTTTAAGAGGACATCCTTGGTTTTTTTATTAAGTAAAATGAAAATAAAAACATGAAATTTTGTCTGTCTTTTGAGAAAGTGATGTGTGAAGTGCAGGAAAGAATCAGGACTCACTTTACTACAGGCTTCTACATTAATGTTTTCTTTCTTCTTGTGAGGGGCTATTAAAACCACATTAGGAGATGTGTTATTTGGAGCTTTCAAAGAGACCTTTGCTTTAGGGATTTGAGTTTGTTTTGGGAGTGTGTGTGTTGCGGGGGTTGGGGGGAGAAGGGAGAGGAAGATGAGATCCACCTCCTCAGAAAGCGGTGTTGTAGGTCCTAGGAAAGAAATGAAGTATGAGCCACATAACTTTTGGGTAATGGAGCAGGGCTGCGAAGAACCACTAGGCCTCTAAAACACCAACTGCAGCCAAAGGTGTGGAACCACTGCAGTGGACAAGAGTAAAATCCAGATGTGGGATGTGACCAGAGAGTTGATAATTCACATTTATTTTCTCTTTCAGGAGACCAGTTTTTTTCCATACAACAGGGGTCAGCAGAGATAGAAACTTGTCTCAACTCTCTTTCTTCTCCTTTAAAAAATTATATATATTTTAACATATATATGTAAGATAAGACAAGAATATCTATCTATCTATCTATCTATCTATCTATCTATCTATCTATCATCATCATCATCTATCATCTAACTATATCTATATGTATTTCTTTTTCATATGGCTTTCCAGTGCCTAGTAGAGTGCTTTGCACAGCGTAGCACTCAATTCTATATCAATCCTCTGAGACATCTGAAAATTATCTATGAATTTTGCTATTCTGCTTTTTAAGGTGATATTATAAAACTTTACAATGTACAGTTATTTCAAAACAGCCAACGAATTAGTAGTTGATAATGCTGGATGACCTGTTAAGTGCTTGCTGTACTGAACAACATACCAAGTACTCCACATATATCATGTCACCTGATTCTCACCAGCCTGAGAATATTAGCAAGTATTGGAGCTTTCTATGAGCTAGGCTCTGTGGTAAGCACCTTGATGATATGGACTATGTAATTTAGTTTTCATAACAATCTTACAAAATAGGAATTACTATTAATTCTATCTTAACCTGAGAAAATCGAGGCTTCGAAAGGTTAAGTAGTTAGCTTAAAGTCACACTGCTTATAAGTAGTGGCACTGGGATCTGAGCAGGCAGTCTGACCTTAACCGCTCTAATTATTTTTCCCATTTTACAGAGAAATTAGTTGAGGTTTCTATTTTTCAATTACAGTTGACATACAATATTGTATTAGTTTCAGGTATACAACATAGTGATTAGACATTTATGTAACTTACAAAGTTATCACCCCTATAAGTCTGGTGCCCATCTGGTACCGTACATAGCAGTTGAGGTTTTTAAGAGCTGAGTCAAATCATGTAACTCTTCCAATCAATACCCTCTAGTGACTTCTTTTTCAATCAAAGAAAAATCAGAAGTCCCTATCATCACACACAAGACCCTCCATGATCTAGTTCCTTGTTACTCTGACATCACTTCCTACCACCTGCCAGCTCTCCACCAGCTATAGCTGTCTCTCTGTTGGTCCTTCAACGCTCTAGGCAGTGCCCTCCTGTCTCCAGGCCTTTGCACTTGTTGTTTTCTCTGTTGGGAATACTTTTTCCCCCACATATCCACATGGTTCACTCTCTCACCTTCTTAGGTATAGTCAAACATTACATCGGGTGATTATAATTATCTCATTTCAAGTATCCACCTTTCCTCCTACTTCCAATTTCAGTACTTCCTATCCTTTATATTTTTCTTAGATATCTATGCATATTTTTAAACTCGTCTATTCGTTAATGGTCACCTCCCTTCCCTAAAACATAAGCTTCACCAAAGGCAGGTATTTTAATTTTTATTATTTTTAATTGCAGCACTAGCATGTAGAATAGAGCCTAGCATAGCAACGTGTACTCAATAAGTATTTGAATGAATTACAAGAGAAACTCACCCAAGAAATTCACCCAAGGTCACACGTTTAGTGAGGCTTTATTACAAATCCAATTTTGAGTTTATCTACATATCAAATGCATAAAGTATCTTCCTGGACTCTTCTTCTAAGTCCCTTGGTCTTTAATTATAATAGGTCGGGGGAACGTGAATAAACAAACCAAACAGGAAAAAGGCAGCATTTGTTACTGTCTCTTAAAGTGGGATACTTTAAAGTGAGATCAAATCAGAGGCCAGGTCAGGGAAAGGGGACACTGGTCTTTAACAGAAAGGGAGTTGACAAGTGATGAAGTAAGGAATGTGCTGATGTTTCTGGGCTGCATGAAGGGGCAAAGTGTGGGAAGGTCCTGGATTGAGTTGGTGTTGGGTTAATTAATTAGGGTGGGATGCCTGCACATTAAGGGGAGGACGGAACCGAAGGGATTGATTTGGAGTAAACTGGAGTCTCAAGTAGCAGTTACAAAGGATCCTGGAGGCACAGGAAGGATGGGAGAAGTGCTGGGTATAGCTCAATTTGGCGAGTGGCCAAAAAAACATGTCAGATATTAGTGAAAACAGGCCACAGCTGCTGCTCTTTACAAGCTACATGTCTGGCCTTCCCTTAACCATGCTCCCCCTCCATCCCACCCCATCTTGTGTCCTGTAGTTGTCATTTTCTTTCTAAGACAACCAGTCATAACTCAGTTCTCACTTGAGAGTATAAGAGAAGGCAAGGGATGCTCAGAAAAAGGGATCCCAGAAATAATGAAAACTCAATTTCTCCTAAAACTGAAAATGTGAATTTTAGTGTATTGAAGGCCTACCTCTTTCATTCTTAGGATAATTAAAAATAATTGTGGTTAATATTTTTAATCTAATGATATCTAAACTTGTAATTCCTAAGACTTCTGGAATATTTACAAGTATATTTTACTCCTTTCCTCTTCAAAATGTATTTCTATAGTTTGTATTTTTCCATCTTAGAAAAAAGATTCTAGATAGTTTAGAGTAAAGCATATATGTATGTAACTACTTATATATAAACACACTTATACACTGGATAGCTTAAAGATGAAAAGAATGAGAACATTCAAAGGTTATACATATTGTTACTGAATAATAAAATTTGGCTGAATTGCTTGGTAGCTTCACCACCTCCCCTCCCTCGCCCTCTTCCCCAGTATGAAACTTAGATAGTGATCAAGTGCATGGATTCTGGAACCACATGGGCTGGGTTTAATTCCAGGCTCTGCCACTTCCTAGCTATGTAATCATGCCCAAATTATTGACCCTTTATATTCCTTAATTTTTCTCATCTGTAAAGTGAGGCTAAAATAATTCTTAACTAAAAAGTTTTTAGTAATGTTTAAATGAGTAAATATATATAATGAAACAGTATTGAGATGTTAAATATCACTTATTTATAGTCACTATAAATACTTAAATGATTTTTAAGGTTTCTTAACCTGTTAGGTATAGCATTTAGAAAAGAACCTGTAAAGAATTTATTAAATACTTCTTATCATGTTGAGGCAATAAAAATTTGTTAAAATTATAGTTCTCACCAGTCGATATTTCTTGTTCTTGAAATATGCAAATGGATATGGCTTATGGGAAACTTTTCTATTTAGGGAAATAAAAGTCAATGTAAAGTAAGAGTAGGTTTAACATTCAATAAGTGAATTCTATTACTTTTTCCTATTATCAGCTTTTCTTTGTTATGCTGCTCAGATGCTGAGTGCAGTTGTTTCTTTGACTAGCAATCATTTGCATTCTGAAATGATAGAAGGCATAAGGAACGCCACTCCAAAGAGCTGTACACTGTTTAGGGATGGGGGAGCTGATGGTTCGTCAAGCACACCTGCTAAAATGAATCGATCCTTGGCTTTTGAGGGTATCATAAAACATGGATAAATGTTGTGAAAAATGTTAAAGACAAACTAAATCCTACATAAGTTTTCAATGAGTAAATTTACCTCAAATTGCTTATTTTGAGTGCTTTGTTTTTTGGTTATTCTGTGGTCACTTTAGTTAAATGAAAATAAATTATTGAGCACTAATCTGATGCTGGACACTGTTACAGGGGCTGGATACAGAAAGTTGAATGAGAGAAGTCATGGCCTCCGTAGGAAGCACTGTGACAGAGGAGAGATGCAAATTATTTTCATTTAATCATAAAGCATGTGGTAATACTATTATATCAATGCCAATATATTAGTAGGGGGATGCTAAAAAGAGAGGGATTACTTAGCCTGGAGGAATGAGGTATGGATGGCCTGGAAGGATGCCTAGAGATAACAAAGTCTCAACTCAAAGGGCAGCAAATAGTCTGTTGAAGAAAGAATATAGGTTGCCAGGATGTGTGGCTGGAAAGGGGATAAAGCTTTAAACAAGGCAAATGACAATGACAATGGAGAGGAGAGGGTTTATTTGACATTCGATCTACAAGACAATGACTAATGACTGTATAGGTTTAGAGAGCTAGGAATTAGAGATGATGTGGCTTAGGTTTGTGACATTAACTGAGATAGGAGACAAAGCATAAGATTGTTTTCATTTTGTTTTGTTTGGCATAAATGTATGTGTTGATAATTCAGATTGAGGTATTTCGAGTGACTATTTTGTTACTGTGCAATTAAAACTTAAAACTACTTTGGCCCTACTACCTCTGACATTAAGCTAGTTGCAGCATCCTCTTAACTTCAGTTTGCACTATGCCAAGCATCTCATGGTTTCTCTGGCTCGTTGTTCCTTCTGCCACAGCATGTTTTCAGAGCTCTTGTTCTTGAACTCTGGTAACAAACGATAGAATTGACTACTACTAACCCAAATAAAACGAAAACAGCTTTTTTTTCTATGATTCGAATAGGACACACATCTAGATGTAACCTACTTCCCTGGTACAGTGTTCTAGGTGACTGTTTTGTGATTTGCAAACTTCCAGATCCCTAACTAACTAGGCACAAAAATTAGCAAAGAAAAGTAAACCATCTGTTTTAGCACACCAGGAAACTTCTCTCAAATCACAGATACATTCCTATTCTTGAGAATTATATACAAGTCAATAAAGATTAACTGAACAGTTGGAAATGCAACTAAATAAAAGCTGAGAGTTTAAAAATCACTCAAGAATATGAACATTGTGAGAAGTTTGGCAAGAAGCTCTGCATGTTGCTTTTTGCTCTATTTCCTAATACAGTTTCTTTAAAAATCAGCTTTGGCAGACGAACGAACATCTATTAATGGCTATTTGAAAACTTGGGCTGTGTTCACAGTTTGCTTCTTAAACTCAAAGTCTCGATTTATATTACCGATGGATGAGTTATTGTTTTTTGGTGAAAAATCACTTTTTAAATTATAATATCAAGTGTAAACATGTAAAAGTAATATATATGAACAAAAACATATTTCAAGAGTTTTTGAAACAAATGAAGGCACATCTTTTTTTGTTTGCCAATTTATATTTAGATATCAGAGTATTTTAAAGTACATATAATTGTGACTAGTGCATAATTTTAGAAAATAGTTATCCAATTTGTGGACTCAAGAGATCAATGAATTTTTTAAAATTTCCACTAACTTCTTACTTTTAGTCATGTTGTAATTTCTTTGTACATTTTTTTTTCAGTGAAGATAGGAAATGAAACTCAAATCAATCAATTTTATTCCTTGAGTACAACTTCACTACTAAGATAAATGATATTTAGAAGATTTAAATTACTCCATAGACTGGAATAAAGTTTCTAACAATATATGCATTTATATTTATTTATGTGCCAGTTTCCCTAATTACTATGTATAACAAAAAAATGGATTTAAATTATAGGAACCATACATATTTCAATACTAGAATGTTTTTATTGGAAAGAAAGAAATATAGAATAAAATGATTTGATACTGTACCTTTTTATAAGTAGTTTAAAGTCTGTTTATAATTACCAAATGTTTAAAACTATCTATAAAAACTCTCATTTTTTGGTTTCTAAAAGAATTAAGCCAGCATTTCTGGTTGTTCAGTTCATATAGGAAGAGTTTCTCTCTGGCATAATGTTCTCTAATAGTTTTTTTGTTTAAACATTAAATCTAGGAATTTAACAATTTCCAGAAAAAGAAAACAAATTTTTTTTAAATTATTTATTTTTAAAAAAGTTTTAATCCTTGAGGAGCTCATTTAAAAGTAGATTTAAAAAGGATTTCAGACTTGAATAATGTTCTTTTGTGTGAGTTCCTATTAGTTTTTAATGATTTTACTTTCAATTATTTAAAATTTAAACCATATTAGCACAGATCATAATAATAATAAAATTCATCTTTTAATATTGGATAAAAACTGTCATATTATTTTTAATTGATTATTTCAGTTTTATTTTTTCCTCAGTTGATGTTACTGTGCAGAATGAATTCTAGATAAGTTGTAGACAAATGGAATTTTTTTCAAAGCATTCCATAGTGTGTGTCATTCATTAATTTATTCATTAAATAAATAAGTATTTATTGAGTATCAGCTGATCCAGACCTTGTTTCATATGTTATTGTCCTACAGTAATGAACAAAATAGACAAAAATCCATTCAGTCAAGGAGTGTATATTCTAGTGGAGTGAGCTAATAAAGAAATACATCAGAAAATTAGATAGATATGAGTGTTACGGACACAGTAAAGCAAGAAAAGAGAGAATAAGTGTCATGGTGAGGAGCTGAAAGAGACTGGCCAGATAAAAATTTACTAAGAAAGTAATATTTGAGTAAAACTTGAAGAAGACAATGAGGGAATGAGCCATGTGGACATCTGAGAAAAGAGGAAACTATGAGAACAAAGATCCTGAGGCTGGAATGTACTTGGTAAATTTGAAGAGAGCTAGAAGTCCATGTGGCTGGAAGAGAATGAACTAGAGATGGAGAAGAGGGTAGGGAGTTAGGCAACGGATGAGATCAAGTTAGATTTTACAAAGCTGTTCAAAAGACATTGCCTTTTCTTCTGAGAGATGGGGAGCTATTTTGGAGTTTCGAGTAGATGGATCTGACTTGTGTTTAAAATGATCACTTTTGGTGCTACATGGAGAATAGACTAGGAGGGCAAGAATAGAAGTAGAGAGACCAGTAAAGAACCTCTAGATGGTAGTTTGGGCCAGGGTGTTCGCACTAAGTGGTTTATTGATTTATTGATAGATTGGATTTGAGAAAAGAAAAGAGGGGCCAAGTATTTTAGCTCGAGCAATTGGAAGACTGGGGTGGTAGATTGTTTTACTATTTATCAAATATTTCAGTTTCCTTCAATGTCGAGTCCCTTCCTGTGATAGAATAATACACCTCTGTTCTCCTGGAAATGGGAGGTAATGTGACTTTCTTGACCAATAATACATAGGCAGAAGCTTTCAGAGCCAGCATTTGGTTTGCCATGTCATTTTTTCCCCTGCTTCTGCCACAAAATCAGTGTTCCAGCTAAGGGCTGCTCTATACATTTGGTTCCTGGAGCAAAGTTAAGGTGAGTTATAACCGCAGGAGACACACAGAGGATGTGTAACAAGAAATAAACCTTTGTTGTTGAAAACTGGTAAAAATTCGGGTTGTTTATTATAAGAGAATAACTCAGATTAGTCTAACTAATAGAAATGTAGTTAGCATTAACTAAGATGGAGATGTCTGCTAGAAGCACAGGTTTTGGGTATGTGCAAGGCAACCATGAGTTCATTTTTGGTTTTTGAGCTTTGAGGTGCCTATTAGACACCCGAGTGGAGCTATCAAGTAGCTAGTTGGATATAAGTGGCTGCAGTTCATGAAAGAGATATAGGACATATATTTGATAGTCATCAGCCTGAGACTGAACACAATTGCCAAAGTTAGGAGTGGATAGATACAAAATCCAGGAACTGAGCTCTGGACTATTGCAACAGCTAATAAATGAAAGCAGCCATTAAGAAAAGAGGAAGATGTGGGGTGTGGTATTCTGGGAGTGTAGTGAACAAAGTATTTTAAGGATGATTATCTGTATCCTGTGTTGCTGATAAGTGAAGTGGAGTCAGGACTGAGAATTGACCTTGGGATGTAACAATGTGGAGGTCATTGATGACCTTGACAGGAGCAGCTTAGTTGAAGTGGTCTGGAGGAAATCTTGAATCTCTTGAATGAGACAGGTTCAAGAAAGAATGGTAGGAGAAGAGTGAGACAACAGGTGTAAATAAGTCTTTCAAAGAGCTTTTGTATAATGGAGAACAGAGACATGATAACTGAGGTGGAACTTCTGATTGTTTCTTGTTTTTCTCATTAAAACTGGAAGCAAGGGCATCCATGGGGAATGAAGATGGGTAAATTGCTGTTGAAAATCTGACATAGTTGTGTGTTTTCCTCTATTCATGTTCAGCTGGATGTGGGGTAGAGTTGGAGTGTTGGAAAGATGCATTTAACCACAGTTGGAGATTGTTCTAGCAAATCCAACAAAGCAAAGGAGGATAAAAGGTTCAAGACTATATTTAGGGATGTAATTGCAATGCCTGACCATTGAATTTTAGTTGGGTTAGAAAGGAAGTAAGGACTGAGAGACAGTGAAAAAATAATACTCTGAATGGATTGTTGAAGTTGGGGTACTAGAAGGAATAAACCACAAAAATAGAAGCTATTGACTGGAAAATCAGCTGCTTAAAATTTAGCTTATAGAAAGGCTGCAATAATTAGTATAGACAAGATCTAGGGTATATCTATGGGAGTGAGCAACTGAGTAGAACGTAGGACAAGATCTTAGAATTTTTTGACTCTGAAATTGCTCTAGTTAATCCAAATTCTTTTCTAACATTTCCTCTCACTTAAACTTCTCAATTGAACTCACTTGCATTTCTTGTGAGTTTAATGATTATAGATTTCAAGTTATAAAAACAAATTTCGCAATTGAGTTAATTTAAAAATAGAAGCATAATGAAGAATTACTGTGACTTATTTTAGATTTATACTAAATAAAACTTTATAAAGTCAAGTTGAATAAAGAAAGAGTTTGTTGAGTATTACAATAGTTCCCACTTACCTGTGGAGGAATACACTCCAAGACCCGCAGTGTCTGCCTGAAACCATGAGTAGTACCAAACCCTGTATATACTATGTTTTTTCCTCCCATACACACATACCTATAATGTTTAATTTATAAATTAGGCACAGTAAGAGATTAACAACAATAACTAATAATAAAATTAAACAATTATAACAATATACTGCAATACAAGTTATGTGGATGTGGCCTCTCTCTTTCAATATTGTGTTTTACTGCACTCACTCTTGTGAGGATGTGAGATGATACAATGCCTACATGACGAGATGAAGTGGTGTACTCAGAATGGCAAGCAATTTCAAACTTACGAATTGTTTATTTCTTAAATTTTCTATTTCAAGTTTTCAGACTACAGTTGATCACAGGTAACTGAAACTGTGGAACTGTGGAGAAGGGGGTCTATCCTATTTCAGTAATTGAGATGAGTTCCTATCAAAGGTGATCCAATTGTTTATTAAAATCTTTCGATATATTAGAGAGTTAAAAATTGGTTTGAAGCATCAGGACAGCAAGTAAATTTTGAATGTTTAGAAAAAGTTGGTAACAATCGATGAACTTATTTGAAAAAATAATTGCGAATCTTTTAATGTCGTTTCTGAGATTAAAGATGGGCCTTATTCCTAGGTAGAAAATAAATATAGTTATTAATCCTAATCTTACTGACTTTTAAACTGATATTTAATTCATATATATATCTCATACAAACCAAAAATTTGGATTAGTTTTTTTCCAAATGATTTCCAATTAATGCAAAGCCATATGTATTTATAATTTATTGTATTTATCATATAAATTTAATTTTATGCACTGATTTTGAAGTTTTTTAAGGTCTCTGTGGCAGAAATTGTTATCTTCTAACTGCCTTTCTCGCCTTTTTTAATATAGCCACCCGATTCTATCTTAGCATTTTGCAGCTCGGAGTCAAACTTCATTTTCTGGTTCAGTTGCAGCCAGGTGAGACTGTGACTAGATTGAGGAATTTTAAATGGTTCTTCCTAGAAGTCTTTAAGGTGAATATACATACCCCTTTTTTCTCCCTCCTTCTGGCTTCTGGAACTCAAATGTTATGTCTAGTATTCCAGTAGCCATTCTAGATATGAAGCGAAGGGTGTTACTAGCATTAGGATTGGCAAAGAAGAGCTGGAAGGTGCCTGGGTTGCTGAAAAGTTCACAAAGCCACTGTCATCCCATCCAGGACTTTCAGGTTTTTTACTTTTTTTGACAGAATAAAATCATGTTTGTGTAAATCACTATTTTCCTCATCTCCTTTAATTATAGCAAAATTTGATTTCTAACAGATAAAATAAGAACCATTCATTTGCATACCACCCTCATGCCTTTTAAAGAAAATTTTCTCTTATTGCCTGCTCTTTTGAAACTTCTTTGTTTCTCTATAACTTCTTAGGAAAAAAAAATTCTGTTGTCCATTTTCCCCAATTTTATTGAGCTATAAATTACATAAAACATTGTATTAGTTTAATGTATACAAGATAGTAATTTGACACACGTGTATATTGTGAAATGATTTACCACAAGTTTAATTAACATTTATCACCACACATAGTTACATTATTTTTCTTGTGATGAGAACTTTTAAGATCTACTCTCTTAGCAAGTTTCATATATATATATATATGTGTGTATATTATATGTATACATATAATATAGTATTTTTAACTATAGTCTCCACGCTTTAAACCATGCTATTACACCCCTAGGACTGTTATCTTATAACTATATCTTTACCTTTTGACTACCTTCACCTGTCCCCCTCCCCCCCACTATCTCTGGAACCACCGACCTATTTTCTATTACTATATTCATTTTTTAAAAATTCCATATATGTGTCTTTCTTTGTCTGACTTATTTCCCTTAACATAATGCCTTCAAGATTCATCTATGTTGTCACAAATGGTAGGAGTTTTCTTTTTTTATGGCTGAATATATTCCATTGTGTATATGTGTGTGTGTATCACATTTTCTTCATCCATTTACCCATTAATGGGCATTTAAATTGTTTCTGTGTCTTGGTTATTTTAGGTAATGCTACAATGAACATGAGGTGAAGATATCTCTTTGAGATAGTGATTTCATTTCCTTCATATTATATCCAGAAATGAAATTGCTGGATGATATGGTAATTTTATTTTTCATATTTTGAGGAACGTCGATTTTTAATACTGAATGTTTTCCCATAGTGGCAGCACCAATTTACATTCCACGGGGCATTCTTTTTCACTTACAAGGTTTCTGGCCTTGGTCTTCCCCATGAATGACAGTAGTTCAATCTTATGTGATTAAGTAACAGCTCAAACAGTAGTTCTAAATGAGGATGAGGGTGGGGGAGTTATAGAATTAGTTTGGGGAGGTTTTCTAAACCACACATTCCTAGCTCCATTTATCTCAGCAGAGATGTTGATATTCTCTGACCAACTCCCATTTGAGAATCACTTATCTACAGCACATCCGCAAGTTTTTATTTGCTTCCAATTGGCAAAATTTAAAGTGATACTTAAAAAACTAACTAGGAATTTTCCTAAGTGAAAAACTATCTAGAGTGTTAGAATGTTGTAGAAAGGAGGCATTATGTTTTTCGTATTTTGAAATTCACTTTGAGTTTTATAAACTTTTTACTTAAAAGTATTTTAAATCTTAGTTCAAAAAGTCCAGTCATGTATCCATAAGCAACTGTATTTTTTTCTCCACTCAGTTCTTTCTAGAATTACTTCTTCAGAAATATGGAGAGGGAGTGTGGGGGAAGATATTGTGTCATACATCTGTCAAACCACTGTTTTTCTTTTTGCTATCACGCTTTCAGCGCTGCTTATTAAATATTATGGCATATGTGTTGCTGTGCTAGGCACTACTTGCACTTGCCAATGGGAAAACTCAATTATCTGTTTCCATCGAGAGCTCTTCCAGTTCTCTGTGGGAGGAACCAATGTCTCCTTTTTCACTCTCTTAGTGGGTGGCCTGTTGATTCGTGCTGACACCACACAGTATATACTCTTCTGGTTAAGCTGTAATTAGATCGAGTGTGGCATTTCTTGCTTGTCTACAATAAGACTCGATGATAGAGGAGACAAAGAATTGATCACATATATCTGAAATATTGGATGTAGAAGTAGTATGCTTGGGACAGGGAAACTTTTTGAACAAAAACTATTTTACAAAGAACAACAAAAAGCAAAAAGAAAGAGATCGCAATTATATGTAATAAGGAAATGACCATCTCAGACATATAGCAGCAGTACTGCAGATTTTAAAATCGAGGAATAAGTTATAAACTGTCTTGTATTATTAATTCTCCAAGTAGCAAAGAAACTCTTTGAGGTCAGGATGCAAACATACTTGTTTGACTTTTTCTCCTTATTACTTAAGACTTAAGCTTTCAGTAATAAATTTGATAATATGGCAAAGATTGTCAGCTATCTACTAATGTCCAGCCCCTGCTCTGCTTTTAGGGATTCAGGCAAACACCCAGAATTCAATTCCCTTTCTCCCTTGGCTTTGAGTAGAAGTGACCTATGTCACATTTGGGCTGGAACTTTTCAGAAATATGCTTGTGGGGTCCTTCAGCTTCTGCTAACTTGATACAGATGATGACTTATCCATAGAGGACAGAAGGACTACACAATAGATTGAGGAGGGAGGCTTGCTAACTAACATAGATACCAGCCCTGAATTGTTGCACGAGTGAGAAATAAATTTCTATTGCTTTTAATTCACTAAAATTTTCAGGCTTGTTTGTTACAACAGTTTAGCTTATCCTAATCAATGCAGTCTTAGTTATATATTTAATGGTTAAAAATTAACATTTCAACCAACAAAATACTAAGAAATCCTTAAAGTAGAAACAAATTATATATATATATATATATATATATATATGTATATACATATGTATATACATATATATATATACATATAACTGTATAAATATGAACAAATAGAAAATATTATGGTCATTTTAATAGAAGAAAAACATCATAGAAAAGTGAGATTTGAGGGCCAAGCATACAGACAGAGACTGTATCTTAAACAAAGATCTGGATTTCTGGTGTTTAAAATGGCCTGAGTTCTAGTCCTAATTTTTCCATTCGTGTAACTATGTGATTTCAGGAGCCTGTGCGTTGGCGTTCTCATCATCAGATGAAGAATGTTAGACTACTCCTACTTCTAAAGAAGATAAATTTAGGGATGAAACCCTATTTTTGAAACAAGTTGCTTTAGTTTCTTGGCTAATTTGAGAATGTAATTGGTTTTTAATTAGCTTTGTCCTATCATAGCTTGCCCCGTTGTTATATACAATATTCATTCTTTGTGAACTATAAGTAGAACTTTATTAGATTTCCTCAAAAAAATACGACTTACTCAGCTTTCTTTCAGTTTCTTGCTTTAGTATATCATTTTTCAATTTCCAAAATTAGTAGTGCATGAAATACATGTATTTCTATATTTACTAGAATACTGAGTAAATATTTGTATTCGGTAGTATATTGAATACATTTAATAATATTTAGTAACTCATTTCATAAATATATTCTCCCCATGACTGGGTCTAGGTCTTAATGTCTTACCTAAAAATAATGAGCTGGATTATTTGATTTCTAAGTTTCCTTTCTAAAAACTGAGATGTAGTTTTACAAGAAATTTATCCAAGTACAGTAACAGGGGAAGCTTTGGATAAAGAAGAGCTGGATGGGCTGGGCTGCCACAGGCAAGAATCTTCGTTTTCACAGGAGGATGCCTTTTCACCCAGTAGAAACACTTTTTGGTATTTGTCTTCACTGTCGGTTCTTCTCTCTGCAACTGCCTCCTTCCAGCTGCACCATGCTGGCACTGTCTTTCTAGGAAATACCCTGACTCTAGTGCACAGTTCTTGGCAAATCTTTACTTCTGCATGTAGGTAAACACTGACAAGGCCCAGCAGGCTGAGCATGCAGTGCCTTACTTCTCCAGTAGGGACACTAGCCACACTATATTCAGTTTAAACTGAAAATCCCTTTGGGCCGAGGGTTCAGTTTGGGAAGTAAGTTATTTCTGCATGCAACCACTCTTTAAATACATTTCTATTTTATTTTAAATCCTGATTTTATTTATATAATACAATTATATTATGTTAAACACACTTGTAGTAGTTAACAATTATATTATGTTAAACACACTTGTAATAGTTAACAGTTTTCATATAAACAAAGTAGTACTTGGGGCTCTGAAGTTCTTAACATTTAATTCAAGATATAGGTCCTTCACAATAAGGTTTCTAATTCTTAAGAGCTGTAGTCATCTTTGCCTAAGAATTTGTTGTCCTCATTGTTTGGCCAGCCCCCATCTATCTTTGCTCATTTTTAAAATGGGCATCATTTATATTTAATGTGTTATAAATGAAGCATTTGCCATTATTCTTTAGCTCGTAGTCGAGAGGGAAGTTCTGACATTACGATGACATTACCCATTGTACATGCAGCATCTGGCGGCCTTTTCTTTCTCTCTCACTGCCAACTCACTTAGTATGTATACAGAGGGATGCCCAGGTATCCAAGGCTCATTAAATACACAATAAGAAGTTGCAAAGGAGAAAAAGAGGTCAAATATCTATGTGGGCTCCTCTCAGAGAAGCTAAAAGGCAAAAAGGTCAAAGTTTCCCTGTGTGTGTTTAAAATTTTTTTAAATGAAAGAAGACACTGTTTTTACGTTTCATGTATCCAAGTGTTAACAGGATGAGAAACACTTTTTGTTCACATTCTTCTGTAACCTTGAACTGAGAATGTTGAAGTTCTTGCCTTTCTTTTTCATTGCATCCCACAAAAAGGTTATTCCAAATTCACTTGGCAATATTCAGACAAGCTATTTCCTAATCCTCAAAATAGCTTTTGTTTTGAATGTTTCCCAAAAGCCTTAAAATATGTTCATGAACTGTATATATACTTCATTTGCTAAATTTTTGGATTGAAAACGCTTAAAGGAAAAATAAAACTTGTAGAACAGACTTTTAAATATTGTAAATCTAAATGAGCAGAAAAATACGTTAAAAGATCATCTTCTGCCTAATAAATACAAAGTAGTATAAATTGTACTCAGAAGAGAATATCACAAATACAAGGAAATTTGTTGTTCTCTCTGTGATTCATTCTAATTTCTTGACTTTTAAACCATATAATATTTTTATTTAAAATATAATTACTCATTGAGTAACAAACAAGAAGCAGTATTATGAAGTGATTCAAACTTGAAAACCCTTTTTCAACCATTCTGCAGGGTGTGGATTATTCTCCAAGGAAACATATTCTATTTCCTGAAATGGCAAACTCATTCATTCCTTCATTCAACAAATACCTGTTCAGTGCCAATTGGCGTTGTGCTAGTATTGGTGATAAAATAGTGAGAAAATGACATTAATCCAATAATCACACCCAGGACTATATATAATTAGAGATTGTAATCTGCTTTATGTGGGAAAAAACATGAGGAGTATTGGGAGACCTGATATGGACTGAGCAATAGGGAAGAAACTTGTGAAGGTCAAGCTTAGACAGCATGGATGGTGGTTCTGACGTGGGAGGCAGCACAGCATGTGAGAGAATCTGAAAGGAGGTCAGTATGTCCAGGGCACAGAAATTGAGGGAGGTAGCATCCCACAAGGTAGGCTGGGTCTGGATCTTGGAAGGTCTAAAAGCTTGCTAAGAATTTTGGTCTTTATTCTAAGGCCAAAGTAAATTCTAAAGTATCTTAAGCAAAGAGGTAACTTTGCTTAAAAAGTCACTCTTGCTGTATTGTGGAGGATAAATTAGAGAAGGAGATAAGAGTAGATGACGGAAGACCAGATAAGGACATATTAAAATGGTTCAAGGGAGAATTGATGGCAGTAGTGGTAGAAAGAGAGGAAAGTAGAGACGTTCAAGGGCCTTCTAAAGATAAAATCAATAGGAAAGTTCCTAGAGTTATCATCTAGTGGACTGTAGAAGCATGAGCAAGCACCTAAGTTGATGAGGAGCGCAGCTTCCTCATTGTTGAGGAGCAGTGACATTTATATGACATCAGCAGAGGTGGCTGCTGAAGAAGGTAGACTAGGAATAGGCAGGCCATCACATGGTAAAGTTTCAGTCAGAAACAGGAAAGCCAGAGTTTCTGCAAGATAGCGGCCAAGCGAAGGCCGGCAGTAACAGCTGGGAGTTCTCTTGGGAAGACTTGCTGAATAAAGCAGCAAAGCATGACATTCAATACTGGTTATATATGGAGTGGTTTATGATTTCCCAGGCAGCTCTGCTCATGCCCCAAAGTAACCCAAAAGAGCCAAATTTACGGAGTCACCTGACTTACCTTTACAGCAGTCCCATGTGTTCTCAGAAACATCTCTCTCCTTCTAGGATTCAACACACTAGTCGAGTTTCCTCATCTTTCCCTCACTAAATAGAAAATGGTGTTCTAGAAAGATTTTGGAATGAGGAGTCAGGAGACCTGGAGATAAAGCCTGGCTCTGAACTTTTCTAGTGGTATACATTTTAGAGGCACAGGTTCCCTCATATTTAAAATGTGGTTAATAAAATCTATAACCTTGCAGGGTTGTTGTGAAGGTTAGGTGTGTAAAAGGCACTTCACAAATGGTAGCAACAACGACAGTAAAAATAACATTTTTATTGTGAAAATATCCTTTTCTCCCATTTCTTCTTTTATAGTTTCTCCTTCTGAGATAACTTTTTTTTTTGTCAGCCATAGTTTCAGCTATACTTATATATTCAGCTATACTTGTATATTTAATTTACAAATGTACACCTGTTAGGTGTCTGGCACCACAAAAGTGATGGAAATAAGTGGAGAAAACCAAATTGTCTCTGTCCTCACAGACCTTATACTAAAAGAGAGGAAGGCTGGTCTACCATGTGGTAGAGACTGCTGCTGTTCACCAAAAACGTGAGTCTTTTTTTCCTGAACCCATGGTAGATTACATCTCCCAGCATCCCTTGCAGTTAGATGTGACGGTGTGACTCATTAATGGAATCTGAGCAGAAGTAGTACGTGTGTCACTTTTGGGTAAAGGTTTTTAAGAGGTGAATGTGCTTTCTCTACTCACTTTTTCTCTTTTTCTGGGTGAATGCAGATTATAATGAAGGAACCCAGGAGAAAGACAAAGCCACAGATGAAGGGTACCTAAGTTCCTGATTTACCATGTAGAAGACATCATTTTTCTGCCCAGGAAGATTAGTCTTGGACTGCTTTATAAACAATAACAAAAATAGTGTTATTTGTGCTTGTTTGTTACAGACATCAGCTGCTCTGCTTCGTTCCCCTTCAGTCCCAACTATCTTGCTCTGTTGTAATCGATGGCTTTAAAACATTTCCTTTTTGTTGTTCAGAAGTCATCTTAATCTCAAAATGTCTAAAACTGGTTTTAAAATCTCACCTCCAAAGCAGCTTTTGACTTACCTCTTTCTAATAATAGCATTGTCATCGTACGAACTGTCTAGACTTCACACGAAGGAGTCACACAGAGAGTCTGACTCTTTCTTTTTCCCAGATGCAATCTGTTAGCCGTTTCTATACCACTTCTTTTGTCATACTTCTGGAAATTGACCCTGCCTTTCTATCCCTTCTTTTACTATCAACACCACTAAAAAGATGTCTCTCTTAAAAGGTAAAGGGGCTAAAATTCAAGTCATACACCCTGACACAGGGTTGTGGCAATATGCAGGAAAGACAGCTTTTTTGTAATTTGCATAAAGGTGCCAAAAGAAGTACTTCCTTTCTAATCTTCCCCAAGTTTCTTGAGGGCTAGAGAAGGCACTGGGGTTGAGCACTTATCAAGCCTCTAGTGCTTCATGCTGAGGCAATGGTGAGCATCTGCTAATTTATAATATTCTCACCAGTCTCTCCCACTTCCAATCTATCCTTCAGTCCCCTGCTATATTAATCTTCCAAAAAATACTGATGTTATTTCCTGGATAAGTTCAGTGGCTCCTCTTTGTCTATCAGAGGGAACTCTGTAGCCTTGTATTCAAAGCTTACTGTGATCTAGAATCATCTCAATTCTTCAACCTTTTCTTCTACTATTCTTTTCCATATTTCTCAAAGCAAACAATATTCACCTTTTGGGAAAGAACATTTCATGTTGCACCATAATGTCCCAAGAATTACGGAAAATTTCGCCACACTGAGCCCATTCACTAAGTGCCAGGAGAACCCTTCAGGTATTGTGACAACACACATGTCCATATGTTTTGGAGATTGGAGCAGGACTGTCCCTGGTTGAGAACTTCTAAGTCTGCACCATCAACCAAGAACAGTATGTATTTATTGAGTGTCTACACCACTCTGTTCTCTTATTCAACCTGGATAATAACTCTCTAAGGTAAGTATTATTTTTCTGATACTATAAATGAGAAATCTTTGGCTCCAAGAAGTGAAAAGATATAACCAAGAGTACATTGCTATTGAGAGAAAGAAAGCTGGCTCAAAATGTACACTTGTATACTTCACCCAACTGAGCTCTTTGGTATTCTTTAATATGCTTTTTTCCACTCTAATTTGCTGACTTCTGTCCAGAATACCACAAATTTCTTTCCATAAAATCTTTTTCTTCAAGCATGAGTTTAGACACTGTCCTGCTCAGGACCTCTTCTCTGACCACTTTAACTAGGGTCATTTCTGGATTACTGTGGTGCTTCCTCTTGCTGGTCAATCTGTTCCACAGTTGGTCTCAGACTGTCCTGTGTGCATGCTCTCTTTCTCATGTTGGATCATATGCTCCCAAAGGATAGGACTGTATTTTATTGTTGCTCATAATTTCTAACACAGTTTCTTGCATGTGGCTAAATGTATTAAATGTACATGAAAAAGAATTTAAAAAGGCCTAACAATGTGGCACAATGGAAATAACATGAGTTTTAGAGTTATTTTTAATTCAAGGCTATATCACTTACTGCTGTTGGCCTTGCACATGCAATATAATCTCCCTGAACTTCAGTTAATTCAGTAAAAGGGGTCAACAATATTGAACCCAGTGGATTGAAATGATGAGTAAATAAGAATGCTTAAAATATTGAGCACGTTGTAGGACAATTAATGGGAGTCATTAGTAGAAATAATAATAAAAAACTGTTATACATTCATCCTTTAAAAACATCAACACAAACATTTTTCAATGCTGACCGAAACATTTGCCTGGAAGTCCAGTACTTCATTATCTGTTTGCGACCATGCCTAGGACTGGTGTTTATTTATAGTTTTGGTTTGAACTCTCCATTTTCTCACACTGTTTAGGCTGGTTCTGAGCCTGGGAAAGCTTAGAGACTTTCCTAACACTCTCTATTAAGTTTCTGTATAAACCTGGTTATCTAGACACAGGGAAAGTTGGAGGAGAAGGATGTGCTCATTCTGTTCCTCATTCATAGGTATTTCACTAGGCCATTGTACATCTTACTGTGACTCTGAAAAATTGTGATATTAATTGAACAAACCATCCATTCATTCATATATCCACCTCTCCATTTTTCCATCCATCCATCCATCCATCCATCCATCCATCCATCCATCCATCCATCCATCTTCCTCTTGACATTTTTAAGTGCCACCAGTGTATCTGTATTATGCTATGAAATGAAGAAGACATAATTCCTCACCTCAAAAATATCACAGTCAAAGAAGCCAGAGAGAGATGTAACAAAGAAACTTAACACAGTTATCAAGTCAACTAAAGAAGAATGGATAAAATTGAAACTCCTCTTGGATCTTGATTCCTCTGATTGAGTTAAGTTCCATTTAAAGTTTTTAAAATAACCGATAGAAAAGAACTTGCTTTCTCTAAATAAATGAATAAATAAATAAATAAAAACAAACAGAACCATGTATTGTAAAAACCAAGCCAAGGTAAAATTAGAGGAAATAGTCCGTACAAGGCCACCTTCATTTCTGATACCAGTTACAATTTTAGGGGGTTCCTAAAACTACCCTCAGGTTTGATAATTCACTAGGAGGGCTCCCAGAACTCACTAAAAGCTGCATGGTCATAGTTATGGTTTATTACAGGGAAAAGATACAGATTAGAATCAGCCAAAAGAAGAGACACATAAGGAAAAGTCCAGGCGTGTACCAAACATAGAGTTTCCAGTTGTCCTCTCTCAATGAAGTCAGGACAGAATTGCACCCCTTGTATTGATGTATGACAGTCAGCATTGAATATTGTCAACTAGAGAAGCTCCCCTGATGTTGGCATCCAGAGTTTTTATTGGGGATCATCAAGTATGCATGATTGATTGTCCACATGGCTGACATCAGTCTCTAGTCTCTCCAAAGGGCAACTGATACCACATGACCTAAAACCTCCACTCTAAATATATTCTTCCTGTTTGATGTGGCCAGCTCCCACATTGTTAGACTATTCAGTATGACTTAAGGCCCCCAAGCAAACAAATACACTCATATCATGCATGACATTCCACGGGCCTAGAGATTCCCTTCAAGTAGCCAAGGGGAAAAGCCAGACCTCTCTTTGAACAAGGTTAAATTCTTTACTATAAATCCATTTGTAGTATTTTTAATGAAAAAAAAAAAACTTACAATTTATAGTAACTTAATTTTTTTTGTCTACCACTAATCATCTATCTAAATGAGTTTTTGAAGTTCTGCTCAAAGGTTGGGGATGAAGTGATCAAGATGAATTTAATGGACTATCAGATATATTATTTGGGATGTTAGTTGTAAATAATAAAAACCCATTGGCTCTGGCTTAAGCAAAAAAAAAAAAAAAAAAAGAATTATTTTGAAGATAAGGGGCAGTTCATGAAATTCAAGACCAAGAATTTATTCTTTCTCCTCTTCATGTATGTGCTTCTTTGTTCCTCAAGTCTGGAAGGAGGAAATTGGTCACTCAGTGGTTCAGGATGTATATGATTTAAGTCGAGTAAAGCAGAAACTGATTACTTCTTTCCTGGTCCTGATTCCAAATTTCTGCCAGAACAAACTTGAGATGCTTAACTTGGAGGAGCTATTTACCTTTGGCCAATTAGCTATAATAAGTGAAGTAGGGCACAAGGTGTAAACACATGGCTAGGAGCCCAGAGAAATATGGCAAAGGAGATATTCAGGTAGCTGTTGACTATGGAGATCCATATCAACTGCAAAGGAAGAACATTCAGTAAATGGAATGTAAAAAAAAGAGAGTTTATGTTAAGCTTAAAAGCAAGCTAGGTAGACTAATGGATAAATCCTGGGATTAAAAAAGAAAGACTGCTTATGTTCTATTTTGTGAAACTTTTACAGTATTATGCTATGTCAGATTATGCATTAAAGTGAGAAAGACATGGCATTTGGATACAGAGGAACCATGTCTTAGTCTCTTACTGACGTTGAAGTTAATTATCTTCTTGGAGACTTTGTTAACTTATTTATCAAATAGGGAAATTCCCCACTCATGAAGTTATAATAAAAAACAGATGAGATCATGCAACACTTCCTAAAATGTTGAGCACATATTAATTATTATCTTTTGGAAATAATCCAAAGATTTTCTAATTTTTACAATTGAGAAAACATATATTTAATGAATCTATTGAGCATTTTGGACTCAGAATTGTATACAGATCTAAATGTACACATTAATTTTAACACACAAAGAAAGTGTTTCTTAGGGAAATACAAGACTTATCTAATAATATCCTCATCAAACCAGATGACAATTTTTAATACTGAAGAAAGAGTTAATTAGGAATAATGTAACATATTTAAACAATTTCTTTAAAATCTCAGAATTTTAAAATTTAATTTAAAAAATGTTGAGTGGTCATCATGTTTAAAGAATTGTGTTTTCCCTTAAGAAGAAAGATGCGAATCTACTTAATATCATGATCTTGGTGATTGGGCTGCTTCTTCAATACCCCTTTCTGATGTATTACATAATTTAAGCAGAATTTATTTACCAAGCAGCTACTGATTATTACAATGAAGGAATTCATTTCCTTGTATTTCTAGGGTAACAAATGTAACTGATATATTTTACCTCATCTTGGAGTATATAGCATTTGAATTGAATGACTGTGAGCACCAAGTCTACCCATAAGAGAATGTTCTACCTTTGTTCCAGGGTTCTTCTTCTAGTGATAATTCCGAGATCCACCCTGGGAGTTTTACACAGTTCAGTGAGATTGTGCTACTTACTGTTGTTCCAAGGAGAGAACAGGAGACCTTAGGAGTCCTGTTTCTATGACTGCTACTGAAGCTCAGATGTTTTGGTCTTTCCAGTGATACCCTCTTTGCTTACTGAAGAAAAATCCTTCAGTGGTGGTTAGTCATCACTACCATGGCTAGCTTACTCATGGTTTCTCTAGCTTTAAGGGAAATTCAGGAAATCTGGCTCCCCTGTGCTACCCTTACCTGCTCTAGCTTCACACTCACATGGTCATTGTCTCTTGGGCAGACCTAGGAGGCCAAGAATGCTGGATCTGAAGGGCTTTCCAGCCTCAGTGACATGTTGTGTCAGTCCTCTCTCAAACCTTCACATCTCAGCACCAGAATGTGTGACATTTACTACAGAGGAAAAACTTGACCTTGTCACACATAATAGAGAAGACACTTTATTTCTTAAAGGCAGTTTGGAAGACATCTAATATTATGCAGTATACTTTAAAGCTAAAATAACTGCCCCATCTTGTTTACAATGAACAAAACGTGTGCTATACAAACTATTATTCTTTATTGCTACTCATCTTTCCTTACTCTCTGCAACTGTGACCATACAATGCTTGGGACAGCTTGGTTACATAAAAATGATAACAGATTCAATGAAGAAACTCAGAAACGGAAAACTGACAAATAGAATAAACAAGTTTATCATATTCCAAAGGGAGAACATGAGGAGTTGGCCAAGGGGACTGTAGTTTTACTAACTTCAGGCTATGTGAATGTAAAATAGCTTTTAGGAATTTTGGTCATTTCCTCATATAACACTGCTAAGTTACAGAGGAATCAGACAAGTAAACAAAACATCTACAAATAGCTCAGAACACATTTATTGGCTTTTGGTTTTCTTCACCATCTTCATGATTGCCCCTCACCTCAATTTGTTCTTTATTTCCTAACGAAAGTCTGTTGTGTCTCTTTATTATTGAAATTAAGTAGATTTTCTCTAAAGACTATATTCTCATGTATCTTCATTGACATATACTAGTTTATTTCAAAAAACTGCCAAAACTAAGCACGAGTGAACGGACATAAAAGATATTAATTACATTATCTATATCTTAGACTCTCTTGCCTGAACTGTCTCTGTGTAAAAACTTATTTTGATTCTAACTAAATTTGGTGTAGGTATAGCTGCATTACAACACTTTGAGAGTTTCCCCAAAGCTCACAAAACATAGTATTAAGGTTTAATCTGGAGTTCCTCAAATTGTTCTAAGTGCATTTTCTTTTTAACAATAATGTTGACAGCTGGAAATAAAATAATGCCTCATTAATGTAACTTTCCTCATAACTGAGAAACTAAAATTTTGAGAAATGAAAATTGAAGGAACTGGTGTTACTATCAAAGAAATTGTTTCATTTATCCATTTTATATCCCTAGTCAATTCTCCACAGAGAGAGAAAAATATTTCTCCTACAGATAATGTATTTGGTTTATCTTACTTCTGCTTTGAACATATAGAATACAATTATACTCTGTCATTATTCATATTATCAGTCTACCTTTTCATAAGATAAGAAGAAACAAGTTTTCTATGTACATGACACAGATGAATGAATTGAGACCTATGGTTACACAAAGCATATCTCAGTTTGGAACAATAATTCAAAGATTTTCTTTAACAACCATGTTTTTTTTGGGGAGGGGGGAGTGGACAGTCTGTATCCAAGATTGGCCATGAGAAATAGAAGGAAGTAGGAAAAGTGATCTTAATGAAGCCTTCTGCATTTCCCAGCATGTTTGCTTTCCTCATCTTTGAGAAAGCAAATTTATATCATCTCTCCTGTCATTGAAATTTCAACTCCACCTTCCCATTCTGCACTATCAGCTGATGACCTCACTTATTATTTCACTGAGTAAATAGAAGCATTCAGAAGAGAATGACTTCATCTTCCCATAACCAAATCGACCAACCTTTATATGTGCTTGTACATCAACTTCCTTCTTATTACAATGATGAGCTTTGTGCCCCTATAAGGTCTCTGGTCCATCCCTTCTCCAGCAACTATCATCTCCTCTCTCCAGCACCATTATTTTATCTCTCTCAACTAGATTATACCCACAGACTTCAAGGATTATAGCCCTCAACAAACCTTTCCTTGACTCCACACGAACTCTAGCCCATTTTTTTGCTCTTTTTAAGAAAAATCTTTGAAATAATTTGTGTATACTCAATATATCCTTAATATTTTGAGCCCACTTCAATAATATTTTCATGTCCACCACTCCACAGAAACTGCTCTTGTCAATGGAACCACTGGCTTCCAATTTGCCAAGCAAATGGTCAGTTCTCTGCACTACTTCCTCTACCCTCCTTGGTTATGCTCTAAACAGCATTTGACACTGTCGATGGCTCTGTCCTAGGAACATCTGGTTTTTTCACATCTGAATATTTGCAATCTCCCTGCTATTTTTTGTCTACTAGCTTTTCTTCCCCAGCCTGACATCCACATGTTGGCCTGTCTTAGGTTTCAAGCCTTGGCCCTCTTTTTATTTCTATTTACCACTTTTCCTAGCTAATCTTATTTCACATAATCATTTAAAACACTTTCAGTATGCTCAAGTTTATATTCTTCATACAACTTCTCTCCTGAGATTCTGACTTGTATATGTAACCGGGTATTTTAAGTTTCCACTTGGATGTCTTATAGGCATCTCAAATATAACATGTCCAAAATAGATTTTTTTTCTATTCTCACCTAAAAAAAATCTTATCCCAAGCTTCTCCAACTGAATAAGTGGCACTGTATTTTGCTCAATTTCTCAAAGTAGGAATCATAATAGATTATATATTCCTCCTACTCAACACCCAAATCATTAACAAGTACTGCTGGGTCTGCCTTCCTAATACATCTTGAATTTGACCACTTCTCACCATTGTCACTGCTCCCACCCTTTCTGGAACAGCTGACTGACATGCCATGTCTGGACTCCCATAATAGCTTTTTAACTGGGCTTTCTGCCTCCTCTGTGCTATCCCTACAAGTTAATTTCCAATTGGTTCCCATTTGGAATAACATCTAATATTCTACATTATTTAGCCCTTGTAAAACTCTCTTACCACTTTTTCCCTGACTCCTTCCATTCGAGCCATGATTGCCTTCTTGACATTATTCAAACCATCTGAGCCTTTACCCAGCTAATCCCTCAGTGTGGAATGCTCTTCTCTCACTCTTCATATAATCCAGGTCACTGCTCAGATATCACTCCTTCAAAGAGAGCTTCTCTGACCGCATGATTAAAAATATCCACATTCTTCTGTCATTCTCTTTCCCCTTACTGGTTTTATTTCTTCACAACCCTTAGCACCATTTGACCTTATGTTATTTATTTAATTTTAGTTGTTTATTTCTTGTCTATTTTAATAAAATGTTCATTCATTTTTATGCTTCAGTACTGTCTCCTTTTTAAAACACATTCTTTTTTTGGCATCTGGGACACCACTCTCTCGGAATTTTTTACATCTTCCTCAACTTGATTTCAGACCTCCTATTGAATAACTTCAACAGGATGGCACTGGGCCAGGGAATAGGAAGATGCTAGGCTGGAAGGACTGAGAGAATATTTAGGCTGCTCAGGGGAAGTCTGGGGAGATATCAGAAAAGCTCAAGTTAGGGACAGCTAGTCTGGAGCCAACCTTAGATAAGAGTTGCTGTTGAGAGTTCTGCTAGGAGAAACAACAAAACTGGATGTTCAGTGCTGACTTTAAAATGGAGTGGCTCAGGCTTTCCCAGCTGTGCTCCAGAACAATCTTTCTTGATCTTAAAAGCAACTTGCTGTAGTGGTAGATGAGGTTCTCAGATGAAGCCCAGCACTTTTATTTACCTATCTGTTCTATCACTTTCTCCCATTCTGTTGTCTTTTTATAAAGTTTAATCTTAGTAAATAGTGGCAGTAATGCATCATAGGGTAGAAAAAATGTGATGGGCTTTTAATGCAATACGATAAAATATGTGACAAAAATAGACTTTCCTAGAGCTCACAGAGTAATGGGAGACAGAATTTAATTCTATATGTACACATACACACACACACACACACACACACACACAATCATAAACTGAGATAAGAATTATGTAAAGAAAAGATGACTATGCAAAGAAATCATCCAATAGCCTTAAAGGACAGGTGTAGTTTCTCTAGAGCTCATGATGGGAGAGTGAGTAAGAATTAAAAAGCAATTTAGCAATTTGGATCACATTGTTCTCCATTTATAAGTTAGTACTCTTTTCTGTACAGAACTGAAAGTCAGAGTGTTTCCCCTTCAAATTATTTCTTACTATTTACCAATAGAGTTGACAACTGTGGGTCCAAGGTCAAGTCTGGCAAAGCAGCAGAAGGGCTTAGAGGAGAAGAGTCTATTGTTTGTAGGTTATCAAATGGATAAAAATAGTTAAGAAGGTAAGTCTAGGTTTCCATGGAGACAAAATAACCCTATTGGAAGACATATATTGTGTGGTACAAACTCAAGCCAGTTATTTCCCCAGATGGCCCAGGAGAGGAGTCTTAAATACACAATTCCTTTCTGGGGCCATGGTAAATATCACTAATTATTAGTATTCTCATTTCCCGCAGAACCATTTTGGTTCAGAAACCTCAACAATATCTCCCAGGCATCTTTCTCCAACTGGCTACAGTTGACATGAGAGACAAATTCTACTTACTAACATGAGTGTAGGTATATATATACAGGTAGTTGTATTTATTAATAAATTTAGTTTCTGGGTGCATTATATTCTGGTGAAGTTATGTTGTCACAACCACTAGATCCTGAAAATGAGTGATAAAAAAAAGTGGTTGTGACCTCTTAGGGTGGTAACTTTCAAGCTCCAAAACAGTCTCATACCTTATTTTTCCAATAAAAATTTTAAAAAGTGGAATCATAACTGCAACATATAAACCATAAAATATAGGAATTACTGGGCTTAAAGCTGGATATAGAGTCCCACCTCTGAATTATTTCCTACAGAAAATCATAAAGTAGCTCATGGAATCCTAGCTACTATGAAACACATTCTGAAAAACACTGTCTCAGATGACTGTCTTCTCATGACTTTTTTCTACCATAATTTATAGTCATGGGGCTCATGAATTATAAGATCCAAGTTCAATTGATAGCCTTTGGTCAGGGTCTTCTAAGATTGCAAGGATGACCTTGGTGTGAAATCTCTTCATGTCTCACATGTTGGTCCATAAAGCCACTCACACAAATCAACTAAGATTAAGTTTTAAAACATTTTTAGCTCTCTTTAAAAATTTAATGAAATCTATTAAAATTCCTTTAAAAAAGTGTGCATGCACACATAGACACATTATTTGACATACAAGTTCAAGAAATTTATGGAATTTCAGAAGTCTTAGGTTAAAGCCTCTGATTTAAAGATAGAGTCAGTCTGGAAGATGGAGCTCCCTGGGTACCTACAGATAAAGAAAGAGGAGCTTAGTCTGGATAGGACCAGGAGTATTGGGCGGGATTCCATGAGTTCCCTATACAGCAATGTTGAGAATTTCTCTTTTTATAAAGGAGCAGCACTTATCAGGGAAGATCTTAGTGAAAGTTCTTTATGCCCTAAATATAAATAGAAGTTTGTCTTCATTGTTGCTTCCCTCTCTCCTCTGAAGCCATCACCATCTGCAGCCATTAAAGATTGTTCTGACTTGGAAAATATACAGTTAGGTGGCTATACAAAATTGGGATTCTGTTGGGAATTCAACTTTTGACACATTCAAAAGCAAGGGTAATTCAGCAAGGACATGGCCCCACCCACCTGGTTCACAAAGGCTGTCCTGGGGTGATTCACCAGGTGGGCTTTATCCCAGTGCAATAGGATGACATCCTCTAAGACTGAACTGTGGCCCCACGACAATTGTTAAATCCTTCTATTTAAGGATTTCAAACACATTTTTATGTGTGTGTTTTTTTGTTTTTTGTTTTTGTTTGTTTTTGTTTTTTTAGCCAAAGGGAGTGCCCGTACTGCAACTTAATAGAAAGGTCATAAAGTTTGAAATAACCAGAATTAAAAAGCTGTGCATTTAAGCTCTGAATCTCTTTGATAGTGGTTTGGGAGTCATGCTCTCTTATGGGGTCCAGGGAACAGCTATAAACTCTCTATCCAGTAATGCAATGGGCAAATAGCCTGCATTGGACAATAATTGCCTGATAAGTGCTTCTGGTGAAGGACACCACCTATATAATGGGATTGGAGTGGAGGAAAGAGACAGGGAGGTTGTTGCTAATGATGAACCAATAATGGGAATAAAGTTTTTCCTTCCCCAGATAAACAGGCTCTTATGGAGAAACTTGGAGATGAATGGTATGGCAAGTAGACAGGAAACAGGTTCCCAAAACATGGAATCATGGTAAAATATTGGGGAAACCATGTGAGCAGTGAAGAAAGGGCTGAAGCACAGTCAGGAGGAATAGCTGGTATTTTTTGTTTGTAGGCAAGGTGCCTCAGCACAGCCTGCTCCAGAATCAGATTTCTTTGTTTAACCAAATGGCTCGGCTTTTCCCAGGCAACTTCTTGGATATTTCTGCACTTGGTTTTAAATGGGCCATTTCTTGGAGGACTTGAGGTTCTCCACTGACTCTTCAGCTCTTGAGACCTCCGAAATTGATGCAAAAGGAGCTGCCTAGAGAAAGAAACACTCTTGGACATATACTTAAGGAACTGAACAGAGAGGTGAGAAAGCAAACTGGAAGCTACTGAAACTTCATCTAAAGCAAGTTAGAAGGTTTCAGGCTTTGAAGGAAGGGAGAGGAGAGGAAGAATTTTAAATTTAAAGTGAAAAGAATTAAGAATAAACATTTGTAATACTAAGGGTTAGTCAGTAAGGTGCTTATATAGAATTCTTCAAATCGTGATATACAAAAATCCATTTTCAATGAAAAATGGTTATTTTTTTTAAAGCTTTACTTTTTAGTAAAATCATGTTTCCAATGAGAAAACATAACTTGAGGGAAAAGAGGTCATTATCTGTGTCAGTTATGGAAAATTCTATTTGTTTGGGGCAAAAGACACTGAGGCACCACCATCTACTTGGTGGCAATGTGCCTTAATTTCATAACAACCTCCTTTTTTAAAGAAGTAAACCTGGGAATGGTGTTTTTCAACTTTCAATATACCCACTCGCTTTTGTCAAATGAATATCTTTTGCCCCCATGGTTAGCTGGATAATTTTTGGGGCCCGCTGTACAATGAAAATGCCTAGCCCCTTGTTCATAGAACAACAACAACAAAATATTTTCTTTTTTTTTTTTCCACGGTCTCTCTCAACCTGTCATGTTTTCTTCATTATTTAACATCAATCTTCTTCACACTGGAATACTCACTGGACAAATGCAGACCCTTCGAGGCATCCAAGGCTCTGCCTTCCAGCTTCCTTTGTGGTGAGGGTGGCAACAGTTGCTGGGCAGAAGGACTCAGGTAGCTGAAAGCTCTTCCTAGGGAGGAACAGGTAGGGGGAAGCAGGATTACCCAGAAGCAGAGACTCCAAACCTCTGGCTTATCCTCCGTTGTCCCATTGGACTTCATTTACAAAACACGACTTCAAAGATGAAATTAATAAGATGGCAACTGCAGAGCCTTGAGCCCTAAGTGTGTCAAGGGAGAGCGGGAGTCCCTTCTGAGCCAGCCCCGTGCAACTGCACTGGTCAAATGCTCATGAAGCTGGCCCTGCCTCTCATGCCATCTAAAATTCTAATATATTCTCCTTAGTTGAGAATTACTTTGTCATAAACCAGTATAGTGTCTTTAATGGGTTGATCATCAAAACCATCTATGGAATTTTTTATAGGTAAAGATTCCTGGGTCACCCTACAGAAACATCTGCTGGTTTACTTATTCATTCCTTCACATATTTACTGAATACTTGCTAGCTTCAAGGCCTTGGGGAGGTGTCATGAACAGAATGGAGACGATAACAGTCAACATCTTTGTCCACATGGGCCTCAAAGTCCAGTGGGGAAGATAGGACTTAAAGAAGTAACAAACAAAAGTAACTACAGATTTGTGGAAAGAGTGGTGAAGAAAATAAATAAGGTGAAAGAGTCACTGGGGAGGGTCCAGCCTGAGTGAAGGACAGATGATATTTAAAGTCTAGAGTAAGATTCATTCCAGATTTATTTTTAAGAACTTCCTCAGGTAATTATGATTATTAATCAGGTTTGGATTTAACTAAAAATCTAACTGCTGTCTATCCTCACCATGCTAGAGGAACTTGGCAAAGTCATCTTTTACAGTTCGTATTATAATAGAAATGTGAAATAATATAATAATAAATAATAATAATGAATAATTATAAGTGTTTTTCTATATTACAAGTTCCCCCTAGAGATTTTTCTGTCTTATCTCTTAGTTGTGAATCTGCAGCTATAGCCTTCCAAATACAAGGATGGCACATTTCACGGGCACTAAGAAAGTATATTATAGGCCCAAGCAAGGTTGTAGTATGTGACAGAAACATGACCTAAAAAACCACATCTCTTATATCTCAGTCTGTGACAGACCACAGATGTCATCACATATCCCTAACACTTAATACTGAACAAGAAGCATCCTTGTTTCCTCCATAAGATCACTTAAATCTGTCACAGTATAATTAATGGTGATTGTGCAAATCGGTCAGTTTGAGAGTAGTGATTTTTTTTCTTTTAATACAAAAAAGCTGTGGGAGACAGTGTAGTTCTTTAAAATGTCTGACAAAACCTAAACACATGTCTCAATTGATTTCTTCTTCTGCTTTATGACTTTTCTCATTACAGCTCTATGACTGGACTAGAACATGAGTAATCAGGCCGAAAGCTTTCACCCATGAAAGCTAGGGTTGATGGACTTGCTGTTCCACAGTAAGAAAGAAAACATTTCAGGGCTACGACAATGTTCTCCTTCTTCAGAGAGGACTTACATTTGTTTCTCCAGGTTAACTAGGCTAGGCACCTACAATCTAAAATCACTGCAATTTAAGCATATGAATTTAGATAATTTTAAGCTGTAGTAGGAAGTCAACTCGCACACATTTCCTCCAAGGGGATAGACCTTGATAGTTCCAATGCCAGACCTCAAGGATTTACCAGCGTTCTCTCTATTTAGTAACCCCGAACTTCAATTTTTTATATCACACTCTGTGAATTTGTTAAGATACCTGTTTTGCTTCTGAGACTTCTCTGGTGGTCTCATGTCAGTTTTCTAATGCTCCTACAGGAATGCTTAAGTTCTGGGCTCTACGCTTTGAGTTTCTTTTTTCTTTTTTTAATAGTAGAGATAGAATTAGTAAAATAGAAGACAGATTGGAAGAAATTACCTAGAGAAAATACTCATAGGAAATATAAAGTTTGGTTAAGATTCTTGGAATATAGGAGAAGAAGTTCTAACAGATGTCTCATTAGAGTTCCAGAAATAGAGAGAATGGCAGAAAGGCAATATTCAAGCAGAACACGCTCAGAAATTCTCAACTTAATGAAAGATGTGCATCTTCAGGGTATCTCCAAAAGGATACATCAAAAATAAATTCAACATCTAGATATGTTGTGTTGGAGCACTGAAGTAAAGAGAAAAAATTTAATCAGACCAAAAGATAGCAAGAAGAAGATGGAAAAAAAAAAAAAACTATTGTAAACTCAAGAGATGTAGCACGAAATGAAATTGTAGAAATAAATCCAGATTTGTCTGTAATAGTAATTACTATAAATCCAATAGACTTGACAGTTAAGTTATATATTACAAAATGAATTAAACAGAAACACCCAGAATATGAGTACATAGAAAGGTCAAAAGTAAAAAAAAATAATAAGAAAAGATATACTAAGCCAATAACTACCAAAATAATGGTAGATGATAGATCGATAGACAGACAGATGATATGCCAGTCAAATAGTCTTTGAGGCAAAAAAAAGCTGTCAGATATAAAGGGAATTGCTACATGACTATAAAAATTTAATTCACCAGATATATTCTGTGTAAACTTTGTAACAGAACCTCAAAATGTATAAGCAATAATGGAAAAATCTACAATAGGTATATAAGAATTTACAAACATCTCTCATTAACTGATTAATCAAGCAACAAAATTTTTTTGTAAGTATATGAAAAATTTGGATAACATCATTCACAAGCTTGACATAAAAGGTAAATAACCCCAAATGAGAGATTGCATCATATTCTCAATCACACAAAGAACAATTGTCAAATCTGACCTTATCCTAAGACATAATTTCATAAAATTTCTATCATCTAAACCATGTTCTAATAAGTTAGAAATTAATAACAAATAGATATGCAGAAAGTCACACCTTTGAAAATTAGATTTTTAAAAGGCTTTCTAAATAACTCATAATTAAAGATGAAGAATAACAAGTATATGTCCAAATTGTGAGATATAACTGAAGCTTACTTTATAGTGAATTTATAGCTTTAAATGCTTATACTAGAAAAGAAGAAAGCTGAAAATAAATGAGCTAAGCAACTTAAGAAGTTAGAAGAACAACAAAATAAACAAAAAGTAGAAGGAAGGAAACTATAAAGATAAGAGTGGAAATTAATCAAGTGGAAAACAAATATACAGTAGAGAGAAACAACTAAGGCAAAAGTTCATTTTGGAAAAAAACTAATAAAATAGACATTTTTAGGCTCTAAGAAAAAAATGAAACAGTACAAATAAACAATATCCTAAAAGAAAATGAAGACAACTATAGATACTGCTGAGACTAAAAAGATAAAACTATGAAATAAATGTTTTCAAAACACAAAAACTTAGATAAAATGGAAATTTCTTAGAGAAGAAATTACAACTTAACTTATTCAAGAAGAAATAAAATGCTTGAATTTTCTCCTATCCATTAAATAAATTAATCAAGATTAGAAATTTACTCAGAAAAGCAAGTTCCTGATGGTCATAGAGGTAATTTAATTGAATCAAGAAACATAAATTTATTTTTATTTCAATTTTTCTGGAGAATCAAATAAGAACACCTTCCAACTGTTTTCTTATGAAACAAGTTTAACCTTGTTACTTAAATCGGATAAGGAACATATTAGAAAGGAAAATTATGGGCTAATTTTACTTATGATCATAGATGTAAAATACTAAGTAAAATAAATTAAAAATTAGATTGTTTAGACTGGGTTTTCACAAGAATAAAGGATTATTGACATAAAAGAATCTCAATTTAATTTCTCATATTAAAAAATAAAAGAACACCTCAAAAGATTTAGAAGTATTAAAATATTAAAGATAAAAATGTGAAAAACTTTTGAATCACTGAGGATAGAAAGTGTCCTAGTTTGGTTTTCTCTAGCAGCAGACACTGAGGCAGAGATTCCAGTGAAGGACACTTGGAAGTGATCCCAGGAAACATGGATGAATTTCATGAACAAAAGATTTAGCAAAACAAGCATCTATCAACCTATCTACCTGCCTACCTACCTACCTACCTATCATCTATCTATCTATCTAATCTATCATCTATCATCTATCTATATTATCTATCTATCATCTATCACCTACCTATCGTCTACCAATCATCTATTTGTTTTGCATATACAAACTTAACAAGAAGGCAGAACAGCGCTATAGAGTGCTTAGGAATATCTGCATATATAGTAACAGTATAAAGCAATGCAAGGGAATGATGCGCATGAGATTCAGAATAGTATTTAGCTCTAGTTTTGGGTGCATAGGAGATATCCTTAAAGAGGAATAAATCAGGATCTGAACTCTAATTAGTAAAGCTTACTTTCTTAAGCTAGGTGGTGATATAAACTTGTTCACATTATTCTTCTTCATGCTTTCCAAAATAATGCCTTTAAAAAGTAAACAAGAAAGAAAAATACACTGAAGATACATGTCAATATCAAGGAAATAGAGAACAAGACTATCAATAAACAATAGAGTAAAATACCTAATATAATCAAAAGATTACTAAAATAGGCAAAAGTGAGACAAATATTGGACATGTTATTGAATACAGAACAAATAACTAAAGATAAATGTGCAAATAGAATTGGGAATTTATAAACATTACATGTTTATAAATTTGAAAAGTTATAGAAATATTAAATGCCAAAATTGACACTGGAGGACATTTTTAAGAACGTGAGTACATTAATAACCATTAAAGAAACAAAAGTAGTAGAAAAATATTCAGCAATCCCCAATTGTAAGCCTCATACCCAGAAAGTTTCTAGATGAGATTTACTAAACTTCTCAAGTTGTTCTAGAAAACAGAAAAATAGCTGCCTTTTGAAATGAGATTAATATACATCGACTTAAAAATTGGATTGGTAGGATAGTGCATAAAAGGTAAATTATGGGCCTATGAAGTTATGAACATAGATATAAAGCTTCTGATTAAACTATTAGGTAACTAAATCCAAGAAAGTTTTTAAAACAATACATTATAATCAAGTGGGAAGTGTCATTGGAATGCAAGAACAATTTAATATTAGCAAAACTATAATTTGCTCATCAATCATTTGATTACATCAAAATTAAAAGTTGTTTTATGCCAAAGGGTAAGGAGTTACAATGGAGAATATATTTGTAATGTATATAGTAGAAAAAGGATAAATATACAGATCATTATAAAGACTAAAGAAAAAATGTTGAAATAGAAAAACAGTAAATGCTAATACGTAATATCTTGAATTCAGACACTTTATTTAGTAATTAAAATAAATGGCATTGGTCTATATATATCAATATGATGAACTCAAAACATAATGTTGCATAACAAAGAAATTATTCAAATGATAATAGGTATGTTATCGGTATGATGAAATAAATCACATGCATAAAACTCTAGAGTGTGCTAAAAGGACACATGTTAAAGTCATAACACTGTGGTGGAGGATATTGGGAGGTGGGCTGACAATTGTGGTCAAAGGGGCCTTTATTTTTCTCTATAATTCTTCAACATTATCTCTTTCATTCATTTTGGCTTTTTTCTGGCACCACCCCCTCCTTGTCTTCTTCCCTCCTTTTTTCTTCCCTCTCTCTTTTGCCTTTCCTTTTTTCCTTCTTCCCCTTTCTCAAATCCTTTGAGGAATATAGGATATAAATACAATTTTAATTTTTATTTATTAATAGCCAAAGTTTCCTTAGATCCCCTGTGAGCAAGAGTGAATATGAGCAAATTAAGTAATTCAATTTATCATGAATATATGTGCTCCTTTCCCAAACAGATGTAGAGTTTTTTGAAGGAAAGAATCATATCTTTGACATCTTATAGTTTCCCACAGTGCACATAATAGTTAGTGGTTTGATACATTACAAATTCTGCCATTTGGCAACCACAAACAGATTGTATTTAATTGTTTTAGTTATAAAACATATTGGTCTTTAATCAGTACTTTCCTGTATTATGCTTCATGAAAAATGTGTGATCTATTTCTAAATGTTTCTATCAGGCATTACTATTTTTTCTTTTTAGGGTTTAAACTTGTTTTTTTTTTTTTTTTTTTTTAAGTCCAACATAGTCTTTCATTATCTTGGACACAGGCTTTAGGACACTACAGGTAAAAAGTACAATAAAAATAAATATATGTTAAACTTTAGTCCTGCATTTGAGGTAGAGAGGCAGTGTCAAAATCCAAACGATGCTTTTTATTACTCAGTTTAAGTGGTATTGTGGAAACACTTAACTATATAAATATGTGGTTGATATTATGGCAAACACTAGTCAGAGCTAATATAGATACTGTTTTCAGACACTTTTCACTTGAATAATGGTCTTTATCTGGCTACATGTCACTTCATATTAGTAGAAGGCAGATTATGAGGAAACTCTGGGTCAAATATACAAATCTATTTGAGTTTAAAGGGAATGAAAATGTAACTTGTTTATGAACCAGTTTAATAGCTAAAAAGGTAGTTTTATATCGGGTATGGGCTTGAGAGGTCTTCAATGTGCTCATATTTTTAAATTAAGTATAAACCATTAAGATTTGCCAAGATTGAAAATTCAGAGTCTTGTAAGGCCCTGGACATTTGAATGTTTGTCTCACCCTGTCTGAGTCATGCTAGTTCACATATCCAAGTTTGAAATAGCTTTGAATTGCTGATTTTTCCCCACTCTCTTTCAGACTTTAGTTGAGTCCAAATTGGCTTAAAATCTAACCTGGTGCAGTTGAAAAATAGATTTAAAAATAAATTCTACAGAGATAAAATATATTTTGTACCTTTGATAATTTTTTAAGCATCTGAAATGTAAACTTTGAGTTTTGAATTTTTTTAATTTGAATTTTGAGTTTAGACATCCAAATTTTGACATGAACTTCTACACATAGTCTTCATTTTCTTTTATGAAAAGTTCATAATAGAAGAAAGAAAATCCATAATAAATGTTAGAAACATATTTCAATAGAAATAATTGATCTAAATTTTTCCATTAAAAATGCATTCTAAGAGGGTGAAGAGAACATTAATCTTAAATAAAAAAAAAGACCCATGACAGGTGATTTTAGCATGCTTTAAGTGCATTTGAAGAGCTGTCATTTCGATGAATGGTATGCCTTGACAGCAAGACCTCATATTGCAAAGCTGAAAACCAAGTTGTGACAATGAATACATCATTGAATAATGCCTGAAGATTACAGGCTATTAATATATTATTAATATAATTTCACTGCTAACAATTTTAAATTTTTTGTGGACCAGTAATTCAGAAAGGGCTTGGAGGGGTACGTCTTGCTTGGGGTCTCTCATGAGGTTGCTACCAGATATCAGCTGGGCATATAGTAGTCTGAAAGCTCCATTGGGTGGGATGTTCAAGATGCGTCACTCACATGGCTGGCAACTGATGTCGCCTGTTCCACTGGGAGGGTATCTGGGGCTTTTAACTTATATGGCCTTTCCAGCATGGCTGTTGTAGGATATTCAGACTTATTCCACGGTGTCTGGCTTCTTCCAGAGAGTGTCCCAAGAGGACGAAACAGAAGCTATGTAGCCTTTTCTGACTTAGCTTTGGAGGTGACATCACTGTACCTTACTCTATTGGCTGGAGAAACCATGTCATTCTTTCTGGTTTGAGAGGGATGGCACATAGACTCCACCTTTTGATAGGACTGTTCAGGAATTTTGGGACCATATGTTAAATCGACCACACTACGGTAAACATATCAACAAATTACCTTGGCAATTTGTTTATTTACTAATTTGACAGCAGAATAAACTGCTCCTTGAGCAATGTCTTTCATGCTAGGTTGATTACATTATTTCTGCAGCTAGTCCAAATGTGGTCGATACACCAGACCATCTTTTCTTACAACCACAGGACTGCTGAAAAAGCTGGCTGTAAAATGTTAGATTCAGCATCTTGGCAAAAGAAAACAGGGCTCTCAACAAGGCATATCTAGTGACAACAACAATTTTCAGACCTTTATCTTTCAATTTAGACATGTGGTTTACCCAATCATTTTTTTCTTAGTTTATTGAATAACCACAAAGGACACACCTAGACTCTGCCAGCTTTTCTCGTGCAGTGATGATGGGGTTTCAGGCGGCTCCCACAGAATAATGTATTGACTTGCCTAGCAAGTAACAGCTCTATAATTGTTTTACAAAGATAAGCAGCTAAATCAGAAGAATGCAGATTTGAGTTTTTCTTGCTGGGAAAAATGACTGGAGTCCACCACAAACAGCTATCTGTGTAACATATCAAGACTGTCATTAAATCTAGAGGTGACACTTGAGAAGCTTACAGGGGAACTAGTGGCTTTCAACCTGAATGAAAAAAGCATTTGCAATTTTGTAGCAACTATACTGTGCTTTCTTATTAGGGTGGTTGGCATCACTGTTGCTTAGATTGGCATAGTGCCTTCACATACAGGGTAGAATTGCAGAACATCCAGAGTATTAAATTATTCAGTTAATGTGATATCAGAAAGGAATTTGAAGTGCTGAAAATTATTTCACTTAAGATAAAGATAAAAAGAAATCAGAGTCCCCTCATCATTAATCCTCCCATATTCTTATCTCTATCTAGGTCGGTCTCGTCCTTTCCTGGTGGTCTGGTGACTTCTCCCTCCTCTGCCTGCTGGCTTTCCTCCCAATCATTTTCATTGGAAGACTAGATATCCTAATTCTTCCCCACTTTGTTAAACTTTCTATAGAGCTCCCCTCACCTTCTCAACTTAACTGAAACATTAATTTGCTCTGTTGACTCTCCCTTCTTCAAACCCATCAGGAGAGGAGACTACATTCTCCCTCTCCCCCAGTTTCCCCCAATCCTGGGGTTAGAAGATTGAACCAGATTTCTCCTAGCTCTCTTATTTAACCTCTCTATGATATTGGCATACATACTTAATTCCTCCTTCTTGAAACTCTCTGTCTCTTGGCTCCCAATGCATTACTCTTTCTGATTATACTTCCCCACCCCCCCTTTTTTTCCCCACAGACTTTCTATATTGGTTTCTTTCCTTTGTTCTGCTCTCTTGGAGGTTTAGTATTCTGGGTTTTTTTCCAGTCTAAAACCATATCCATAAGCTCCATCTTTCTACATCTCTTCACTCCCGCTTCCCCAACACACTTACTCTTTTTCTATAATCCTTACTTTAATTATAGGTATATCTATCCACTTCACCACCAAACTGAAAAACCCAGGTCAATCTTCACTCTAAAGTTGTTAATGACCACATATGGAAGATGCTACCTCTGAAATATTTCTTGATTCAGCCTCCATTACTCAACAACTGCCATTCATTGGTAGAGTTCTAATATCATCTTCTCTAATCTATCTGAGCTCAGGAGTCCCTTATTTGATTTCACTTTCTTCAGGCACTTGTACCATCAACCCATTCTTCATACTGAAGCTAGACTGATTTTTCTACTGCATGAGTAGAATAGTGCTATTTTCTTTTTCTAAACTCCCTATCAGTTCTCTGTTTTCTGGAGGATTAAATCTATCAAACCAGCCTAGCTTTCCATTTTCATATTTTGCTTTTTCTTCCTAGCTTAATGGGACAGCTTTCCACTACTTTAAAATAGAACATGACATGCTCTTTTATGCTGCCCATGTGCAGACTATATATTCACAATATCCAGAATATTATCCATCTTTCTTCCTCTGAAGAACAACCCTTTTCAAAACATAGTTCAAACATTATCTCTTCTGAGAGTTTTTTCCTACTATCATACCTCAGGAATAGAATGGAATAGACAGTATTTATTGAGTGGTAGGTATTACCAAAACATTTTGCCAAGGATTTAAATATTGTTATTCCATTTCATTCTCAAAATAGCTTATGTGGTAATCACTGTTACTCACCATAGATGAAGAAACTAGGCCTCATAGGGGATAGGTAACTTTTGAGAATGTGAGTTTACTGAGGCAGGGATTGTGTCCATTTAGTTCTGTGGTCTTTAGCACTTAACTCAATGGCCAAAAACAGTGAACACTTAGTAAATATTTATTGAAGAAAGAAGAATAGAAGGCCATTCCACAGAGCATGAGCTAAAAGTCTGTAGTAGAAGTTCTTAGAATAATGGGAGTTACTGTAACATAAGATGGAAAACAGGAATAGAGACAGAGAGGAGAGGAAATTTTTTCCCAAAAGGAAATGCAATATTTTGATTGAGCCCAAGGCAGTAACATTTTAATGATGGTATCCATGGGAATATATGCTCATAAAGATTAGAAAAGGATTGCTCTCTGCATATAATGATTTGTGGAATGTGACATCTGATAATGTACCACATGAGATCTAGATAAAAATGAAAACAATAAGATACTTAATTTATATTTTTTCAAGCTGACATTATTTCTCAGTATGTTAAAAAATAAAATTCTATGATTTTGTTTTTTTGCCTCTTTAGTTTGCCTTACCACATTATTCACAACTCAGTCAAACCCTTCAAAGTCTTATAAATAGGAATATTTATTCTGATGTATTTTTGTAAATTAGAAATTTTAAAGGAGTTTCAAAGCTCTAAAGTTTTAAAGATTTTTAGGTAGGTTTATATTAACGTTCACTCAACTAAGTTTGAGGTTTATGTAATTTTGCCTTGATTAAATTGTAACATTTACAAAATTCCAAGTGGATCAACATTTTAAAAAATGGAATATAGAAGTGTTAAAACATAGATGAATATTTTTTAAAAATGCAAAGTAAACATGAAACTTGAAGGCAAACCAGTAATATTTGTTATATAGGACAAACTATATTTTTTATAGGATGCCTCCAAAATAAGTTAAGAACTCTTAGAATTTTAGAGAGGGGTTTTGAGAACATTCTAGGCCCAACCGCTATTTGTTAAGTGAGCAAGTAAGACAAAGAAGGATAAGTAATTACAGTCAAGGACAAAGCAAAATTAGAGCCAGTGACTATCACTCAACACATTTCCAAGTCCTTGATTTCTCTTTATTTTCACTATTGTCTTAAAATGAAATGAATGCTTGATTTCAATGGAGGAACAAAACCATCTAACTGATAAACTCAGAGTATTGGGAGCTGGTGTGGTTTGTTAAAGGAGAAGGGATTCATTCAAAATGTATCTCTATCACTTTCTTTAGAACGGTCCCCTTGAGGTCTAACACTGTAGAATTTGAGGCATAAAATGTGATAAATACCCTAAAAATATAGTTTGAACCTCTAACATAAGGAGTTACAAGAAACATAACTTAGAAAGAGGCAATTAGGAAGGATGTGCTTATCTTAGGCTTTCCCAGATTATATATAACCTTGCATTTTAGTATAAAACTGCCAAAGCCAGTAATAGTTTGGTTTATTCTAGGGGGTAGGGAGGGCGAACATTCAGAAAAGTTAATTAAGGAAGAAATTCTTGTTTAAGAATTATCTTTATGACCCGTAATTGTAAACTGTTCTCTATTTTCTATTTATTAAATAAAAATTATTATTCATGGACTATTCACTCCTTTTCATGCTCCGGCCTTAAGTTTTACTCCAAAGGGTGGAAGAATCTGCTTTAACTCAGAAGATTTTTGAAGATTTCCAGAACCACGGTCCTTGCATTTCTCCCACTAGCACTTATCCAAAGTTGAGGTATCCGGCTCAGGGCTTTTTGAGAGAAAGCCCTTTGATTGTCCTGCATTTGGCCAGCTTCCAGCTTTGCTGCATGATGATTAAGTGTGCTTTTACCCAAAAAAGTTCAGAAAAGCTTAAATTATTCTTGAAAAACAGAAAGTGTTATCAGACTTTATATACAATTGAAAGCCCAGATAATGAGCAGCTTTTCTTACCTCTAGACAGACGCTGCTGCAAAGCGACCAATCACCCAAAGCACGGAAAAGATACAGATCTAAAACACAGAAGCGCAGCATGCATTACTGATACTTTGCCAGGTACTATTGCATTCCTTTATCTAGTGTCATTTCCTGCCCTTCCTCAGACATTTCCATATACCTAGATATTTATTTGAATTTTCATTAAGCCAAATCTGGGGCCTTATACTATTCTTAGAAAGGGAAGGTAGCTACAGTGCATTTATTGTTGCTGTCCACTTTATTCAAACCAGGACAAGGACTCTGATAAACACCAGGAAAGATTAGTACAGTGAAAAAATTAAATAAAGTTCAGGTGCAAAGTATAGAATACAGGAAAAAGAGACTATTTCAATTTAAGAGATGATAAAAGTAGGTTTTTACACTTCTTTGAAATACATAATACATTTTATTTTACAGAGTAAATTATAAGTTGCTATCTATTATAACAGGATGTGCCATATTTTAGGTATTTTCTTACAGAAAATCAGATTATTTCTCTGAAGCTTTCTTGACTCTCTTACCTCAGCTTGGTCCAACCACTTTTTATTTATTTTTATTATTTTTTTTAGGACTCTTACATTCTGGACCCCAACTGTGAAGAGAACTTTCTCCAGTTCTGAAAAGACACTCAGTTTCTTGGCTTCCACTAAACTACTCAGCCAGATTTAGGCAGACACAATACCTGAGAAGCCCCAAGTCTCATTTTGTTTGGAATTTGCATGATCAATATTGATTAAACCTAGGCTACTCTAGTGGTTTGCTCGTGGAGATGGTAGCTGAACCTCATTTGAGTCATTTATCCCCTTTCTGGTCCAGAGTTAGTAAGACTCATTCAGTTATTCATTTACTGGCCTAATATACACTTTCTGCTAAGAGATATAAAATTAATGCAATGGAATGTGGTCCTGCTCTTTGGAACCAAAGTTCTTTTTGGGAGCACAGATAAGTAAACAGGCACTTATGCCTCTCTAAGTGCTGGGAAAGAGAAAGAACAATGTGCTAGGTGGTCACCAACAAAGGATGCTGAATCCAGCTGCGATGATCAGGGAAGACTTCCCAGAAAAAGTGGCGTGTAAGTAATGAACTACAAGATGAGTTAGATTAAGCCAAGCGGAACCTGGAACAAGTGCTTTAGAAAGAGAAAATAGCAGGGATAAAAGTCTGAAAAAGAGAAGACATGATGTATCTCAGGAGAGGAAAGTAATTTGACATTAGTGATTCATAGAGTGTGTTTTCTAGGTGGCAATGGAGCTGGGAGGAGAGGTAGGATTCAATAAGTAGAAGCTAAAGAGAGCTTTGTGAAGGACAAGAATCAGTATGAACTTTGCCTTAAGGGTATTGAGAACCCCCTGGAAGAGTGACATGATTGGATTTGTGTTTCTAAATGGGGCACAGTGAGGGGGCTGTTGCAGCCCAGGAAAGAGAACACAGAGACCTGTCCTGGGTAAGTCAGCACTGAGGGTGCAGAGAAATGAGTGGATAAAAGAGAGGTTTGGGGGGTAGAATTGATGAACCTGGTGACTGAGGAAATGCAGGGAATGAGGGACTGGAAGGAGGTATACATGATACCATAGTTTCTGGGTTGAACCACTGGATGAACCTGTTCGAAACACTAGGTTCCCTAGGAACAGACTCATGTTGTACATGTACGATGCTGACCACAATTCTCTAAAATGTTACCAAAGGCTTTAGGAGCAGGGGGTTAGTGTGACATCTTAAACAAATTACTTAAACCTTTTAAGTCTTGGTTTCCTCAGATATAAAATGGTGATAATCTCTTCCATTAATTTGTTGCAAGAATTAATTGAGCAAATGTGCTTAGAGCACTTAGCACAGTACTGGGAACAGTAAAAATGTTCAACAAATGCCATCTATTCTTAATCTCGATTTTCCCTATAATTATTCAAACTTGGTATATTTGTATAACTTCTGATTATTTTAAAAAATTTTATTCTAATGGACTGTGTGTGTGTATGTGTGCACATGCATGTGTGCATGTGTGCATTTGACAGATGTTGGTAAATTCATTTTTAAAGAAAGCAGTGTGTATTAAAGGAATGACACTGGTCAAGAGATCTCTCATAGTCTGTACATTTGCCTTTAGAAATAATCTTGTGAAATCTCTTATTTTGCTTCCAATGTGTCATCTACTCTTATGATTTGTATATTTCTTCTTGCTCCAGTGAGAATCATATCTTTCATTTCTTTGGATCTGTAGCGTGCCAACTACTATGTTTTGTGCTGGTTAGACATTCTGTAAATACCTGAGCAACTCTGGCCTTGCCTCCTTGACGTGGAACTATTGGAGAAACTGTTCAATCTCTTTAGCTGTGTCGACAAAGAGGCATGAAACTCTGGAGGGAGAGAGAAAGAGGTCAGAATGATCATTTCCCATCAATGCAGAAAGATTTGAGAATCCTCTATGCTGTTTCTCTGAAGTTGGAGGGAGTTCTTTTTCCTCTCCAGTGTTCTCTGTACAGCACCTAAAGTGAATTCTTCATGAACTAAGGGAAAGTGGAAGCTGATCTGAGGTTTCTACACTAACCTCTGTAGCTGCAGGATTCAGAGATCAAGCATCTGGATTCAGAAATTGTGAAGTGATATAGAGAGCCATATGGTTAAAGGCACTGGGTTGTGTTCCCTAGTCTTGCACTCCACAACCTGCTTTATGAGTACTAATTCTAAAAGGCAAAGCCTGTTCCCTCCCCAGTCCTCCCTCCCTCCCTCCCTCCTCCTCCCTCCCCTCCTCCCTCCCTCCCTCCCTCCTTTTCCTCCCTCCCTTCCCTCTTTCCTTCCCCATCCTTCCTTCCTTCCCTTCCTTCCTTCCTGCTTCTTCCTTCCTTCCCTTCCTTCCTTCCTTCCTTCCTTCCTTCTTTCCTTCCTTCCTTTCTTCTTTCCTTCCTTATTTCCTTCTTTCCTTCTTTAAGTTCTTTTTTCTCTTTAAGAATGTTTTTCTTGTTTTTATAAAAATGAAGCATTACAAAATGGCATTTATGGATCTGTTGGTCTTACTCTTTTGGTCTTATTACAAAAATTCAAGCAGTGTGGTAAATATATATATATTACTTTCTTCAATATCATTAGGATCACTCTTTTATGACTAGATTGTGAGATCTTATGTTTGTTGCTCTTGCATGCAAAATAATTGATAGCCCTTCTAACAGACAGTGTGGTTCAAGCTGATTTCAGAGGCTTCTTCATGCCACTGGTTATCCATGCTGGCTCTTCAAGGTACCCTGTTGAGATCTTCATGGTAAGCTTTTATTATCTCAAGATCTCTTCCTTTCTTCATTGAAAGAAATTTACCTAGATGTGAGATGACATTTATTATGGCATTTATTGATCTGTTGGTCTTACTCTTTCTCCCTCTTGACTCTGTGTGTGTGTCCCTAAGTCTGTGTGCTGATAAGACTTTCTTGGGAAGAGCACAAGTCACCATTCCAGATTATATGCGTGGACATGGTCCCCCTGCCTCAATTCTTAAGCCAACTTGAAAAAGCTACTTCTAGGAAAGCACATAAATTCTATCTCTTCTTTTCTTTTAAAATCTACATCCATATCCTAACTCAAAGAAACAGCTCTCTGATTTAATAACACAAGATATCCATTTGACCTTTAGAATTTGGATCTCAAAGTATTGTTTATCTTTTCTTGGTTGGTATGGATTATGTCTCACTAAGTGTTATCGAAGAGGCATTTTGAGGAAGCTTTTAAGTTTTTCATCACATTAGGTTTATATATATATATTGTCCAGTTAGAAGAGTGAGAAATGTGATACAGCACTGCACATAGTAGGCGAACACAAATATTGTTGCCGGATGTTGGAACAAGGCTAGCACTAAGCATTTTAGAAACTGGGTGACTTGATTAGCCTGTTCCCTTACAGACTCTTAATATCATACAATTTCAAGATCAGGAAGATTTTGGAAGTTTTCAGTAATCCCTTCATAGTTTATAGGTATCCCCTGCTTTTGGAAACTTCACATTATGCTACTTCTCTTTTATGAAAGACCTACATTAGTACTGGGTTTCAAAAGAAATCTGAAGAGGATTTTAGCCTTTACAAAAAAAGGTGAAAAGCAAAAATAGCATTCAGCATTTGTTTTGTAGCGAGTCTTTAGAGAGGCAGTGGCACTCCAGCAGTGAGGGTGGTGTCGCCAAGCTCCTTCCCTGGGAACCACAGTCACCATCTTGCATCAAACCTCCATAGCTTTGAACTGTGTCTGTGAGCATCCATGCTTTATCTTGATTTATTTTGTTCATCCATTAGCAAGATGTGCTCTAAGATCGGAAAAGCCTAAGAGAGCTCGTAAGGGTATAAAACTGAATGTAATTAAGCATATTTCGTATGAATTGGTAGGTTACTTTTTGGTTTTGGGAAGACTCAAAAAACTTCCATATAAATTAATGATAATTGCTCTAGTTTATGCCATTTTCATTTATGAAAGTTTCATAGGAACCTCTACTTTGGGATAGTGGAGGAAACCTGTTCTCTACAGAGAAGCATTATTGAGCACGTGCAGGGTAGATTAAAAGTTACTTGAGTCTTCAGGAGAAGACAGTGTGCTCTAAAAGTTCAGATGTTCAGTGAGAGGCAGCAAAACTCAGTGAATATTAATATAATTATTAGATTAATTTAGGGACATTTAGCTATTAACCCCATTATACATTTAACATATTTTACTAGAACAGTCCCATTGTCATTAGGAAATTGAAGAAATAAAACTCAGAATAAGTCTGTCACACAAATTTGCTTATAGTGTATGCTTACTAAACATTTGATGAATTAATAAGTAGATGATTGAACAAATTCACCCTACTGTATATGTATCTCTTAAGATGTCTGTTAATTTATTCCAAGGTTCCATACATGTTTTTCTCAGTGATTCCTTTGCAAGTTAGAATAGGATATGTGTACTTCTGGGGAAAGTTATATTATATTTTATTGTTATTACTATTTCACAGTATCTAATGAGCAATGGAATTAAATCCTATGAGACCAAAGTCAAGCAAGCCTATTTTGAAAAACATTAACCATAAACACTAATATTTTAAGAGCTTTTTATTTTCTGCTTAAATGGCATATATAAAAGAGATATTTTTTAAATGATTCACCCGTTTTACAGATAAAAAAGAGGTTTGGCAACTTCTCTGAGTTCTGCATAGAAAATCGGTGTTAGATGAAGGCTAGAAACTCAGGAATTTACTTCTTCATCCTGTGCTCAACCAATTGGAGACAGGCCGTCTCCAGACTATATTTTCTTTTTAATGGCTGTAAAGTGAATGAACTTAAAGAACAGTCTAACATCTTGCTGAGATTGATATGAAAAAAGACAGGAGAAGAAAAGATTTCTCATTAATGGATTTATATTCTAGTGATAGGACTAGGGGGTGGAAAGGTCAATTTGGAAAGTAAAGTGAAATATAGAGCATGCAGAAAAATTATCTTCTTATCTGACTTAGAGACATGAGGCTGCACGTTATCCTCTGTTCGTTTATTTTTTCTCCTAGTTTTCCTTTTATTTTTAGATAAATGTGAGTCAGACAGATGAGACAAGAGTAATTTTTAGAAACTCTTTTCCTTTACAAACTTTTGGGAGCAAAGTTTTGCTCTTTCTTTATGGTCTGATTGGAAGTGCTATTTGATTGTAAAGGAAGAACATAAAGAAGCAAGCATTAAATCAAAATTTGGGGATAAGTTGGCAAAAGAACTAAAATATCTTATTAAAAGTTGAGTATATTAGGCCATAATTAGACAAAATTTAAAACTTAATTTGAAAATTGAAATTGAAGTTCTATCCAGATAATCAAGAAAGGAAAGGAAAGACATTGGACCTCTGAAGGGATTTCTTGGTTCAATAAGGAGAGTGGGATTAGAAGGTAACTCATTGGATGACTTTGTTCTTGGTGACAGGTCTCTTATATATAAACAATTTCATTTAATTTACAACAATAATGTGGCCAGAAATGTTTTATTTAAAAAATATGTAGATGAGAAACTTTAAGCCCTGAGGGTCTAAATATTTTGTTCACAGTTTGTTACCAAGTGGCAGAGGCCAGTATTCAAATCCAATGTTCTCTAGCTCCAACCCCTCTGCTCTTACCCCTACTTGGAAATTCTCCTGTGGTGTCAGTCATCTTCTAGCATTGAGGATGCAGGTGACCTCACAACCAGACATACACAAACGGTGAGATACGGATTGTGGCTCAGTTATATTAGACTATGTATGAGGCGCAGTCTCAGAACGAAGAAGAGAATAATCAGCTCTGCTGGGTTTGAGGTGGTGTAGGTCAGCCAAGATTTGATGAAGGAGGAGAAAAAACCAATTGAGCTAGGTCTTTCATGTTGACAAGGCACAGAAGGTCATCTAAGATAGAAGGGAAAATCTACACAAAATGGTTTGAAACAATGGCCTAAAAGATGTGTTTATAGGATTGTCAGATGTAATACAGGATACCCCATTAAAATGAATTTGAGATAAACAACAATGTGTTAGTGTAAATGTACCTCATGCAATATTTGGAACATACACTAACACAGTCTTTGTTGAAATTCAAGTTGGACTGGGCATTCCGTAAGCTTGTTTGCTAAAACTGGCGATGCTATGCATTTGGGCCTCTTTGGAGTGTAGTGTGTAAGGCTGGAAGCATCAGGAGTGATGCTGAGAGTTAGGCTGAGGCTTAAAAATGAGGTTTTGGTCTGTGCCATACATGGGATAAACGGGGTTAAAAACAGGATTCCCTTACTAATTAATACCCATTTATTTTATGATTAACCATAAGATGAAGTGATTTATGTCACTTAGTTAAAAACAAGCAATTGAACAAATCATTGTCTCTAATAAAAACTACTTTTTTTATTCATTCATGTAATAAAATGACTTCCAACAAACTTTCAGATAAACTACTGGTGCCTGATTATTTTTTCTCACAAAAATGAAAAGAGAAAATAAGGAAATGTTTGGGTCAGAGGGGAGAAAATTAGGTAAAACCAGCAGATACATTTATAATACATATATGGCACATAGGTGTTTCCTGTTTAATTTTTAGGTGGAGTGGGGGGAACAGGTGAAATTGTATTATCTCTGTGCAAATTCTGTCTAAACTAAACCAAAGGTATTTTACTCTGACTCAATAGCACGGAATTCTTCCCAGAGTCACAGAATAAGTCATATCCCCTGAGGACAGTTGGGAATCACTCAGTGGATGGCAGGTAGCATTTTGCATTTATTTAAAAACTTTAAAACTTAAGTCTAATATATTGTATAAAAACCGATTTCACTACTGTATTTTTGCTCAACAGTATCCAATGTATCTGTAGTATTGGGTGATGTAGTATGTCTTCTTCATTGGAGGTGTCAGCTGAAAGGAGGGATCTAAATATTTTAATATAACATTTAGGAAATAAAATAGTTTCTGAGAGCAGTGACTGCATAACGATTTAGATTTTTCTCTCTCTCCTCATTAAATATGTGACTGTGTCTTTTATTTACATTTCTCTTTGCCCCAGCAAGGATTTAAGGCAGCTCATAAATATGTGCAAAACCTATCACTCCTACACATGTGGCTGCTCAAGCATTTCAATGATTGTATATTTTAAAGTTAAATGCAAAGACTTCTTTCTCTATGATTAGTGTTTATGTGCTTCTGGGGGAAGTATGGTAATCATTACATTTTACCAATAATATTATTTTACTTTTATTATTTCATAGCATCTAATGAATAATGGCTTAAATCCCATGGGAACCATAGTTAAGCAAGCAGTTTTTGAAAACTGTTAAATATAAAATTTCTATTTGGCTTAGAGAATTTGCATTGGTTTAATTTTTATTTAATAGGTATTTCACTGTCCTTTGCTTACGCTTGTCTTCATTTTAAATAAAGTTAAGGAAAGACAGAAATCTAACTGTGATAAACGCAATTTGAGTTTCATTATCAACACTTTCATATAAAGACAAGATAAATAACCAAAAGTAGATGTTGGTCATAATGAATGACTTCGATTGACTGCATTTCCCTGGATTCCTTTTACTTTGGTAGGCATGTTATTCTTGTTTAAAAACAATCAAGGATATGAGTTGATAAATAGTCTATTTTTAAAATTTTGATCTATTTGATTTATTTGGGAAAGGATTTAAACTTTAGCAAGAATAGTTTAGGGACTAGAATTTAAGATATTGGAAGGGATTGCCTTCCAGATGTGGTTTGACAGGGATCTTGTCAAATGAACTAGGGTTTTACTGAATCTGATGGTAACACCACCAGGCTCTAAATAAGCTTGACAAGGTAGATACATGCTGAATCTCACAGAATAAAGTTTAACAGGAATAAACAATAAATAGATAGCCCTGTACCTGTGTTCAGAAAACTGACTAGAAAAATAGTTTATATTGAAAATGCTGGGTGAAAAAATTGCCTAGGGCTTTTAGGTAATAGTGAATTCAATATAAGACAACAGAGTGGTGGGGCTGCCATAAGTCTAGTAAGATTTAGGTCAATTTTGGAGCAAATGTTCTGGGCTAAGAAGGATGTGATAACCTCACTCAACATTCCGCAATGATCACAACTTAAAAAAGTCCTGAGTTTATATCTAGGCACCATATTTTAAGAGAGCATGCTTTCAAAAATAAAAGATGAGAAGATAAATATAAAACCATGTTTAAAGAAGAAAAATTACAGAAACATAAGATGTTTTATATGAAGGAAAGAGCTTTATTGTTAAAGAGGAAAAAGTTTATTCTGTCTGCTGTCAAATGTATACGTGAACCAATTAGAAATTTCTGTATCAAAATGAACTGCTTATAGTCAATCCTGTGTAGGTAAAATGGGCTGCCTTCGGGGCTAGCACCTTTTACCTGTTGGGGAAGCTGAAAAGAGATGATTTACACATTGGGTCTAGATCTAGACCTTTACCTTTGTAGTCACTTCCTAATATGATATTCAACAATTCATAGAATGTTTAGAATATTTACATATGTTTTTCTGATATGCATACCTTCTAAAACAGTTATTTCAGAAAACTTAGTGACATTACAAAACAAAAAACAAAAAACATCTAACTAGACTTTTTTTTTTATCACATAGACAAAGCAACTAGTTGATTGACTGGAAAATTAAATTTTGATGCTCAGGTATCTAGAAGATATGGTTTGTTTTTCTAGTTATTGGGTCATCTTGCCTACATACATGCTTTTTCGATGTGATTCTCAATATAAACAGGCAAAACGAATCACTACAAATATACATAATACACTGATCAAAACTATTTGTAAAGTACATTAGCTGTAAAATTCCATCACAATTAGAAATTTTGTGTTGGTGGTATTTATGTACCATTGTGTCTTTCCAGTCTTTTGTCTTTTAACATTCAATGAAAAATCTCTAGATGACAAATGCTTGTGATATCTCAGCCAATGGTTCACTTGTTTCCAAGAATATTTGATATTATAAATACGTATATGACAAAGTCATTCTGTCTTTTAGAGTTTGTTTTAATAAGACTCATAAAATCGATTTCATGATCCTTTTTCCTCTCTATCAATACCCATCCCCCCGCCACCTCCAGTTCATATTTGTTAGCCACCAGCTGGCTTTTTTCCCCCACCACAAATGACTTTAAACTGCAAGATAATTATAAAAAAAGAGATTCTCTCCAAAAATTACATGGAGCCAACTATGTCAGCAATGGGAAGAACTAGTACATTTTGTTTTGACAATAAAAAAATTCCAGATCTGGCAATTAGCCTTCTTAATCTCCAAATAGTCTTGACTCCAGAATTCTAAGTAAAGACACTTACTTTTTTTTTTTCATTTATTTCTAAAACTTCAGGCATCTTTAAATAACATTCCTTGTAATAGTAAATTACATGAAAACGTAAAATGTAGAATGTTAAATTATAGTATAATAGTGTATATATTTAGTCAGCTAAATAAGATGGTTAGATGGTGTTGAACTTTTTATAACTAGGAGTCAAAATCATGAATTTTGATATATTCCTTAGTTAAAAGTTTTTAGTGTTAAATTTCATCAATATTCTGCTTTCTTTCCTTTCATGATGTCTTAATATTATTATAAGATACACTTAGATCCAGAATTTAAAAATCAATTACATAAAACTCAAACCAGATTTTTCAAGCCAGGGGCTTTTAAGCAGGAAAGAAGATGATATACTGTCTTTACTGTCTTATTTCCTCAATAAATACAAGCCCATTCAATTCACTGCTTTCCAGGTAAAATACCTTGTAAGAGTTGAATGTCTGAGGATAGCTGTAGTAACCTTATGCCTTAAGATATGAACTCAGGGACTTGGCAAATTCATGAGAATTGGAAAATCAGGTTGAGAAAACTTTAAACTTTTAGCTCTCCAGGAGGCTAAAAGAGAATCTGCCTTATTATCCTGTGTTCTGACAAACTCCTACCATAGTAAGGGCTCACTCAAAAGCATTTCAGTATGTACTATGCTATCTAATCAAAGAGCAAATTTGTACATTCAAAGCATACAGTTTTGCAAAATGAAGCATTGCTCAAATATGAGGTCTTATGGTTACATATCATTTTAATAGAGCATGCACTAAACACCATAACTTTTAATTCATGAAAGAGTTTCGAGGCTGCATGTTGAATAGGATTGAGTTCCATCCTAATTACTTTCTCAGAAAAGCCAGTGGGAAATTAGTTGCATCCCACCAGGCAATAAATATATCAAACCAAACAAAATTTAAACTAGGGGACAATCAACCCTTTTTCTTTGTTCTTTCAAAGGATAAGTGGATTAGACCTTTTAAAAAAAAGATCAAGAGCATTTTATGGGAAATTCAGAAAGCAAACTATTTGGACTAAAATCAAAATGTTATGAATAGTACTTTCTAAGTAATGACACATATCAGCAGTATTTGTAACCATAAGAACAATGTGATAAATTTTAATCACTTGGGACTCCAGCTCTGTGGGAAGTGTTCACTACACAGACATCATTTATAGGTTTCCAGTTATGACCTACGTCTAAAAGACATTTTAATGATAACTGGAGAAAGTAGATAGATTGTCTTCCTAGAGTGTTGAAGTTCCTGCTTGTTGTCATCCTCAGCTCTATTAAAGAGCAGAGGCTTTCAAAGGTACTCTTTAGTCTAGCAATCAGGATGCAAGACCAAAGGAATGGAACTATCTAAGATAAAATATACCAGAAACGTACACTCCTCAGGATTTCCTGTGGGAGTTTGACTGAAATAAAGCAATATTAATAAATATAAATTCTGGAACACTGCTATTAACAGAAACAGGGTCTTGAAATATACGCTTGAAATTCTAGTTTCCTCAAGCAGGTCAATTATTTCAATGAAACTGCAAAATGTTAGACCTCCCTACGGGGATGATTGCTTTAAATTATATCAAAGACTCAGAGACTGTAACAGACATGCTAAAAAGAGGAGTTTAATTTGTTAAATGCTCTAAATCACTGAGCTCACTCAGGGTCTTCTGCCCCTTGACCTTGAAAACATTTGGAGACAAATGTGTGTGTGTGTGTGTGTGTGTGTAGTATCGAATATATCTATCTATCTATATATATATAGTATTGAATATATATATAGTATCGAATATATATATAGTATCAAAGCATCTCAGCATCAAAAAATATGCAGTTGGTCAATTTGGGCTTTTTAAAAAAATTATCTTTTCCCTTGTATTTACTGCATTTTTTGAGAGAAAAGAAGCTCAGGTGATGCAGATAGAATGAAAAAGAACCAAGGAAGTTAAGACTTGTGTTCTTAAACAGTGAAGAATCGTCAGTCTCAGTCAGATCTCATTGCAATAATTTGAAAAATATCCCTTTGAATGTGGCTTAAACACAAATAAGATTTCTTGGTCCAAGTTTTCTCATGAGGCAAGACCCTACAGAACTCTCTGGGCTTCCATGCCACCCTGAGCAAGTGAATCACCTCTACAGGGAGACACTGCTTTTAACTATTCTCTCCTTACAACATTTGGCCACCAACAATGTCGGGGAATGAAATGGCTGCTGGCTCTTTCCTTCTCGTTGCATTCCGATTTCAAAGTATTTTTTACCCCACAAAATAGAATTTTCCTTAGTAAAGTTAAAAAGGCCATTATCTATAACACTCCATTCAAAACTAGCAATTTGACAAGCAGTTGACAAAAAAAAGCTTGTTTTACAAGGTTATTTGCCCAGTAGAACTAATCACAAATGTGCTGGACTTCTACAGCTTTTGGCAAAATCAGTAGCTAGTAAAATCAGAAATCACTCCTCTTGTCTTAAAGAGTAAAAAAAGTACAATAAATCTGAAGAAACTTCTATTTTCTAGTTGACAAAATTATAAAGTTTACTCTTTCAAAAATTAACTTCTTTTGAGGTTTGAATCATCAAAGTGATAGCATATCAAAGTTAATCATCAAATGAAATCACCAAACATACTACTACAGCCATATTTTAGACCTTCAAGGACTATCAAATATTACTGTCTTTTTTAATGTTTCCATATTAAAACATAGACCTAGTGTTAAGCTGACAAAATAAAGTACTCAGAATCCAGGTTTGTTAGTGGACACAATGCAGCAGGATTCACGCTATTTGTTCTTTGTTACTTTTGAAGAGGAGGCTAGAGTGCAGCTGTTTTGATTATCCCATTCTTGGCTCTGGCTCAGAACTGCTCTCAAGAAAACAAGGCCCTTCCTCAGCCAAGCTGAGCTGCAAGCATCAGTGATAACCTGGCCCCAAATGAAGGAACTTAAGTAAATCCAAGTTGTTTAAGTCATAAAACTTTCCAGTTTTAACCTTAACAAGCTAGAGACTTTCCCACTCCTCCCATCCCACCAATGAGTGGTTCACTGACTTGCTTAATCTTCCAACCCAGGTCTCCAGATTCATTAGTTTATATTTGTTTTTATTGTTAGAGATCCACAATCATGGCTGATTTTTATTGTTGTTGTTGTTTCTTTTTCTATTTTTTCTTTGCTTTCAATTAAAAAAAAAAACTATCTTAATGGAAAGTCAGGTCAGTGGAAATGTTTTTCTAAATGCTTTTTATTTTCTCTCAATCAACTCTTTTAAGAATGCTTATCTTCTGAGAAAAGACCCTATCACGAACTGAGTGTCTGTAGAGCTGTTGAAAGTACTGAATAATTACAATACAGCAGAAGAATGATATCTAACACCAACTTCTTGGTTAGGTTAACTGATTATACTTACTGTGATTAGTAAACTACTCTATGGATTAGCAGTGAGAACTAGTTCACTGTAGCTATGGTTTAGCATAGATGTAATAGGCTATCTACTCAAGTGTTTTGAACTATAGAATACTTTTAGTGTTTTAGTTTAAATTGAAACACCATAGTTCTAGTTCTTTTTCTGTTCCCTATTTTATGGCTGTGGATAAAGTTTAGACAAAGGAGCACTTCAATTACGTGTTTAATTCAAAGTCTGTGAAGCAGGCAAATTCCTGTGCATGACAAATTGTGCTATTTCAGTTCACAAGACCTTTATTGCAGACCCGGGAGTTCAAGCTAACAGAGATATAACGATAATAATCAGCTATCACATGGAGTAAGAGGAAATGAGTAGAAGGAAGAAGGTACATTATAGTTTATGGATAAATGATATCTCATAAATGATTTGTATTCGATCCTTAGGACTAGCATATTTATCAATTACTTTTGACTTTTTCATTCACAGGGATGTTTATTGTTGAACAGTCAATCTAAACTGAACTGTACTTTTGAACTTCCCATTCTAATGGGAAGGCCTTGTCAGAGAGAAATTGGAATTTGCACAGATTTGAGAAGTGATGTAAGATAAGATACCGTATACTGTGTTTTACAGCCTTTGAAGCTCAGACCCTCCCCGCATATAACACACACATCATTCCAACACTCACGAAGCTTAACTGTGATGAACAACTCCACTGAGACTGAAATTATTTAACCAGTGTTCCAGCCCCTGCCTCACCAAAAGCCTCCTCCGTGAACAGGCCACTTCGAGGACTTCTGTGTTCAGGGAGATGCGGCCACATCAAGGGTCAGGAATCAATCTGATTATCTACATTATTATTGACTGGGAACTGGACCTCCAATTCCTTCTAAGTCCATCAGAGCATAGTGATCAGTTTTCATAAATTCATCCTTAATTAAGGGGCATCTTTGTTTCAGTTGTCTTCATATTGTGCCCACACTAGGACATCATCTGACTTGGTTAAGGTTCTGTGTACCATAAATCCGCCGGTGAAATGAAATTTATATTATTAAAAAAAAAAAAACAAAAACCAGAAAACAGAAAGGATCCATAAAATTTCTATCCCCAAATTCATTCAGACTGTCAAAACCAGCACGACTTCACCAAGGCTCAACAGGATTCTGCTTCGGAAATACTGTCTTTGCTTCTTCGATATAAAGATGTCTTACTTTGTTGGCTGCTATCCTAATTTTGCATGAAGTAGTCACCAACTGACCTCTGATTTCAGTTTTAAAAGAATATATTAGAATGTGAAAGGTCTTCCTTATTGTCAGAGTAGAAAGATTGCTATATCAAAGCACAAAATTTCATTGTCAATTAAGACAGTTTTAGCTCTCTGTTAATGATGGGATTTTAAAACAACAATAACAGCAACAACAACAACAACAAACTACTCAAATATTTTTTCCAGGACTCACAATCTGAATCCTTCCCATTCTGCCAAACCTCCCACTAGACAAGTAGGAAAGATAAACAAAGCAACAGACCCCTGGGTTGTCCACACTGATGAGACTGCAGGCCCTGGGATTAAAATGTTTCTTCCCCATATCCAATGTCTCCCAGAAGGACATCTAGTAGGAGGAAAGAGGAAGCATGAGGTTAAGAACTTAGAAAGATTGGGCAGATAGTCAAAGGATAGATGAGGCAGTCTGTAACTCATTAGCAGAGCATCTCCCAGGGGTCCCTGCAAACATCCTACAGTGGCAAAGAAAGCAGAAGTCTTCCGACAGTAAAAGCTTGCATCATGTCTGCACCCACTGCCGACCAGGGTCTTGTTTAAGGTGTGTTGGGGAGAGTCCAGGACATGCTAAAAGTGAAAAGCCTTAAATCAACATTTGCTGAACTGAAGACATGGTGAAAAATGTCATTTCCATGACAACTTTTACACAAGAGGCAGAATTAAGATGGGAAGGGCAGGAAATGTGTATCGTGACATTTCAAATGTTGTTTAGATTGATCAGATGAGTAAGTGATTGCTTAGCATGTATAGGGTACCAGTGGTGTGCTTCAGGACAGTAAAGAGAAAAGTCCTCTGTTTCTGGTGAGAACTTTACTGAAAAATCCTAAGGATTTCATGCTTATATTTATCTTAGGAGTAAATATCTTAAGGAAAAATACAATTCTGTTAGTAAAAGATGAATTTGTTCTGATTGCTCTTTCGGCCATTAAGGAATCATTTACTAATCTATGGCTATATTTGTTAAAAAATAGTGCACCATGCTTCTGAGAGCTCACTGGACATATCTGAGTCCCAGACTCTCCGACACCAGCAGGATAACAGAAGGTTTGATTTGGAAGAGCCTTCGAGATCATCTCACGAAATAAAAGTCACAGATAGTTTTTTCCACCTGCACATATCTTTTTAAAAACTGTAACAAATACTCTATCATAAGGATAAAACAATAAAAAGTAGTTTATAACAAAACGATGTACCTTTCAAAATGTGATGATTTAGGTGCAACTATATTGGAGAATGAATGAGTTTGGATGTAAATAAGACAATATTCAAGTGCATTTACTGACATTTTGAAATATGGACTAAATAATTACATTCTCATAAGTACTTAGACTCACCATGAACATGACAATGTAAAATGTAGCGATATAGGTTTATTTTATTGGCAACTGAAACACTAGAAGAGTTTTACATTTCTAGGGAAAGGAGTTATATTAAAATTTGATTAACATACTTTATATTTTCATGCAAAACATTATTTAGGCTCAAATAATAATATATAGGTTATTCACCTTCACGTGGTGGTTATTTTCAGGTGAGACTGTTCCATGGGTAACACAGTATCAGGCATCCCTGCCTAGGTCCATTAGATGCCAGGGTCACCCTGCTATCTCAAATATCTGTGGAATTCATACTTGTTTCTTTATAATTTTCCAAATATTCCTGTAGCCGGGTGTTGGGAACTGTTTTTCTATTTTAGTCTTCTCAATATGCAAATTTTAAAAATTGAGGCTCTGAGAAGTTAAATCCTTTGTTCAGTATCACACAACTAGTTTGTGCCAGAATCGTGACTACTCATTATGCTTGTAAATTGATTGCTCTTTAATCTAATTATTTTCAAAACCTCTGTGAAATCTGTATAATGGTTCGAACCCTTACATCCTGGCTCCATCCTACTTTGTTTTCTAATATCCTGTGGTCTCTCCCTTGAGCCCAAACTGTATACTCGCTATGCCCAAAATATGTTGGCAATTTGCCAGTTTGGCATTGTTTTTCACATTTCCTCTGCTCCAAGTGTCTTTCTGACCATCTTTTTTCAAATGTACTCTATTCCATGAAGAATTCCCTCACACTCAACTTTTATATAGTTAACTTTATAGAATTCCTTGTCCAGCCCTTATCCTGTTACTCACTGATTTGCTCCTCTTTGACAGTGTGATTACACAGTAAGCACCTTGATGGCAGAGTGCAGGTCTCATACATTTTTGTGTTCTGCTCACCACTTATTACAGCAAGCTAAGACAGAATAGGTGCTTAGAATCGGTTCTCAATTTTTATCGTTGAATTGAGGTAGTGTACACAATCCTCGATCAAAGGAAAACTTATCATTCAAGTTAACTTATCTTGTTCATCCCTGAATGAGGCAAAGCACAATGTTAAGCAACATGGCCACGCTGGGGAACATCTGGGAAAGAACAACAGAGACATCAGTCTGGCTTGCAGTGGTCAGGAAATGAAGTGGTTCATTCCTAGCAACGGCCCATTTTGTATTTTGGAGGCATAATATAAACAATGGCAGGCTCTGTTAAAAGCAGCTGCAGTCACAAATTTCCCAACAAGCTTCATATGTGCAAACTACAGGAAGGAGTTCTGGTACCATATTGGACTTCTCAGTCACACACGGGGAATGGGGCAATCACTGTCAGCAGTGTCATCTTTAAATACGAAGCAGGACAACGCATTCATATCCCACTTGCCATGTGAGTGAAGGTGGAAGAGAAATGGGGTAGGGTCACTGACACCAGCTGGCCATTTGTTAGATCGTTTATTAACCCTCTACAAAATCTGAACAGAAATTTCATTCTTGAACAACAAAACATTAAATATAAGTAGAAAATAGCCCTCATATTAAATCTTCACCAATTTTATAGGTTATATCTTACTTCAGGTTTTATTTTTCCAAGTGCCTGCTGATTCGTTGTCAGGTTGTTTGTGTTATCCCCTTCTCATCTGAATGTTTTATTGTGAAAGTGCAAAATGTGAGATCTAACATGATGTATTAGGCATATAAGTAATCAGGGAAAAATGTAGCTAAGCCCATGTATTCTTTGAAAATATGAATAAATATTTACAAATTAGAGAGTTAAATCCAATTTTTTTTGGTAAATGAAATATATCCTAATTTTTTTTTGTAAATGAGAAACATCAAACTCTGGAAAGCAGTAGGGTGCAAAGCAAAAACACTGGGAAAATTGTTTTACAACCCCAACAAAACAATCGCATATAAATTTTATAAATGTATCTCATTTTAATACCTTACACATCTGAAATGTATTTTTTTGCACTTACATGCAATTTTGGTTAGAATTTTGATGATTAGCTGTGCATCTGCAAGAGGTAATTTCAGGTCGATGCTTTCTTACATGTTAAAGACACTATTCATCATATTTCTGGCACCTTGGGTTCATGATTTATGGGCCATGATACCCAATTTCCAAGTAGTTTAATTTTTTGACCTATTTTTTTTTTTTTTTACTCTTTCTAGAATTTGCCTGAATATACAGAAATTAAAGTAGAGCTTGTCTATCTGTTGGCAGTACTGGCAATGACAAACCTGGCAGAAGTGGCCCTTTCTGGACTAGCCCAGTAGACAGAACACTTTTATTATTCACTGCTTTGCATGGTTTGGTTAAACATCGAATTCTATTGGAAAGAGATATTTTTAATTCAGAAGAGATATATTTAAAATAATTGTATGTGGCTATCGCATAGCTTTAGTAGTGTTTTGCATTAACCGACCAGTCATCTAAAATAGCGGTCTCCAAGCTTTTTGGCATCAGGGTCCTGTTCTCACATGAGAATCTAATGCCTGATGATCTGAGGTGGAGCTGAGGCGGTGATGCTAGTTCTGGGGAGCCGCCGAAAATACAGACGAAGCTTCGCTCACAACCACTGTTCACCTCCTGCTGTGTGGCCCAGTTCCTAAAAGGCCATGGACCAGTACAAGTCCATGGCCAGAGGGTTGGGAACCTCTGATCTAAAACACTAGATAAAATGATACAGAAGATAGGTAAACTTAGATTGCAGAGGGTGGGAAGAAGAAACATTATTCCAGGAGTATAAAGGGTGATCGATATAATAATAATAATAAAAAAAATGATTGTTTTGTGTTATTCTTAATAAGAACCCAGAGTTTAAACATTATTGTTAATAGTGTTTTCCATTTTATCAGTAGACTTAGAGTAATTATTCTGAAGGGCTCGTAACTCTTGTGTCAGTTAGCTGGAGTGATACACATTTAGCCTTCAATGACAATTCTGTGCAGTAATAACAAACCACCATGCTTGTCCTGTAGCACAGAGCTGCCTGTAATGTGGTGAGCATACGATGGTTTTTCTTGATGAATGGTTAAGAATTCTTTTCCAAAGTAGGTATGAACTCGTTGGATAATTTTGGTTAAATCAATTGGTTCCATGAAAATGGGCGGACTGTGTTACTAAAAATAATTTTTTGACCTAAAACGATTGGTCATTTTAATGAAGATAGGCAAACCATACATATATGTAGACAAAGACTCATAGAACTAGGAGGGTGGGTTGTGAAGGGAGCATGTACAGAGACGGGTGGAGATGGATTCCCGTGGATTTGGAGCAGTATGGTCTGTCTCAAGGCAGTTAGGTCCTGGACCCCTAGGCCTGGGTTTATTTTCAAGAGTGATGCGTACACATTACAGATAAAAGTAACTTATAAGAATATTATGTGGAGTGAAAAAAAGTGTCAGTTCTCACTTATTTACCAATAATGTTAGCCAGAGCAAAGGAATTTGGTACTGCATACTCATTTGACTTAGATTATCAAAATCCACTTCGAAAATGATTTCTGTGGCCAGAAAATATATTGAGAAAGCTTAGTGATAATACTTTTATATTCATAAACAAATTGCCTGGGTCAATCTCTATGACCATCTAATGCATGGAACTGTACCAAGGATCTCAGGCTCAGAGCCCTTTACAGTGCTCCAGGCACATGACCAATAATTAAAGGTCAAAGACACATTTCCCAGGCTTTGTGCCAGGTGAAATACCAATGTGTGAAGTATCCCTATTGATAAATTTAGATTCTTCGTTAGGACGCAGAGGCCTACCTACTGTTTTTGAGCCCAATCTACCTTTTAGCTACATGTCTAACACATAATTCTACACCTGTCCCTCCTCAAACTGAACTCATCTCTTCTCCCATGCACTCTCTGGCATTTTCTGCCTGCCCACGTCTTTCATTCATAATTCTACTCATTAACCCCGATTCTAGGTATTTATCAAATGAAATCCAACACACTAATTTGAAAAAATATATGCATCCTTATGTACATTGCAGCATTATTTACAATAGCCAAGATATGGAAGTGACCTGTGTCCATCCATAGACGATTGGATAAAGAAGTGGTGCATATGTACAATGGAATATTTCTTGGCCATAAAAAAAGAATGAAATCTTACCATTTGTGACAATATGGATGGACTTAGAGGATGTTATGCTAAGTGAAATAAGTCAGACAGAGAAAGACAAATGCCTCATGATTCTACTTATACGTGGAATCTAAAAAAAAATAGACAAACAACACAGAAACAAACTCAAAGATACAGAGAACAAATTGATGGTTGCCAGAAGGAAGCGGGGTGGGGTTGCTGGGTAAAAAAACTGAAGGGATTAAGACAAGTTGCCAGTTATAAAAACAGTTACATGGATATAAAGTACAGCATAGAGAATGTAATCAATAATATTGCAATAACTAAGTATGATGTCAGGTGGGTATTAGACTTATCAAGGGGATCACATTATATAAATGTCTAAACACTATGCCTGAAACTAATATAATATCGAATGTCGACTATAATTGAAAAAAAAAATCAAACAAAAAACACATCTCAAATGTCATCTCTTTCAGGTAAACTAATACGCGTTGGATCTGCTTTTTGGTAAAGTTTTATAATTGATTCCAACCAGTGTTTTTTTAGAAGGTTGGACCAATTAGTGGTTGTAATTAAAGCCAAATACAATTAGCTAGGTAATATTTAGATTTTCTAATCATTTCCACTTAAATTGTGTGATGAAATTAATGTTATGAAACACACATCATGAAACAGTGATGAAAGAGAAATATGCTTAAATGGTAAGTGTAGCTGACTTTCTCCTAGGTGAATAAAGAACCTGGTGCCTGGTCTTCCAGGGTCTGGGAGCCAAGTTTTCATGCAAGAGAAGGTGAGATGGGTTCAGCCCCGCTGAGGGTGAGAGGCAGAGAACTGATTTAGGATTTCTGGAGATGTAGCCTTGCGTGTGTGTGTGTGGTGTGGTGTGAGTGTTGACAGAGGACAGGGGCTCGTTTTGAGTTAACTGCAAAATAGTAGATCATATTACTTGTTTCTCCTTCCCTTTCTTTTCGCTCTTTCCATGTTATGTTGCAGTCATTGCAGGAGCAATTTGGGTGGTAATTAGGCTGTCTCTACTCACATTAAGAACTGCTGTAGGGGGACCTAGCTGTCGTATAACCTTTGTTTAGATCTCCTCAATGTGGGATTTCATGCTAAGCCTTCTAATAGACAAGTAATAAACTCTCTGAGGAAGTGACCTTTTTCCTGCCACTACTACAGCTCGAGGAGTGATTTTCATTCTGTCCTCCAAAAATGTTTTTTACTCAGACATCCTCCATATTCAAAGCCATAACTCACTGGGCTTGACCTTTATCAAAAAAAGAATAAAAATTTTTTATCGAAGCACTTTTTCCTGCCCAAAGGCATCAACCTATGCCAAGCCATAGTCTCAGTCTTTATTTTGCTCTTAGCTTCTCTCAGCCTTGGATGATCTAGAGATGAGCAGAATTTCTTTGCATTTACTGGCCAAAAGAACTTAAGAATAAATGTATCAGAGAAATTGGTAGGTAATTAAATTCCCTTAAATACTTTACCTGTACTCATTGGAAAACAAAATGTGTAGAATTTATTTAAAAAATATGTTTAGAATAGATTGGAAAATTATGCAAGAAAATTCTCCTGTGAGTTTATTTTATATGAAGTGTGAATGGCTATGTCTTGCCCTAAGTAACATTGTAAGCTGCGCAAAGATTATTACCCAAGAGTTTGGTGGCAGGAATCAGTCCATATACTCATATGGCATATAATTAAGTTCTTATAACACCAAAATTAGAGTTATATTTCTTCATATGTTTACTTCTCACCTCCAGGAGTTTTATAGTGACCCATGGCTTCTTCTTATCATAAAAGAAAGAAATGGAAAAAGTGACTAGAAGGTGCTGGTATGCCATGGAAATGGTTGACTGACAAATGTTGAGGTTCAGAAATTGGGGAGAAGTCAGTGTGAAACTTGTAAGAGACAGTGGCTTTTTCAGTGCTTTAAATTTGACAGCGTGGATTGCTGCCTGCATGTGGGGCCTGCTTTGGTAATAGTAGTTCCCCATTATCTATAGTTTTGCTTTCTGTGTTTTCAGTTACCTGTGGTCAGCTGCAGTCTGAAAATATTAAATGAAAAGTTCCAGAAATAAACAATTCGTAAGTTTTAAATTGAGTGATGTTATGAGTAGCGTGATGAAATCTTGCACCATTATTCCACTTCATCCCACCCCGGGCGTGAATCATCCCTCTGTCCAGTTCATCTACTCTGTAGAAACCTCTATCCGTTAGTCACTCAGCTGTCTTGGTTTCAGATTACAGTGTTTGTGTCCAGGTAATCTTTGTTTTACTTAATAATGACACAAAATTCAAGAGTCGTGATTCTTGAATTGGCAATTTGGATATGCCAAAGGGAAGCCATAAAGTGCTTCACTTAAGTGAAAAGGTGAAAGTTGTATGCTGAGGTTGCTAAGATCTAGGGTAAGAACAAATCTTCTATCTATGAAATTGCCTAATTCATAAATTCTACTTTATCATAGGTATATATGTATAGGAAAAAACATACTATAGATAGGGTTCACCACTATCCGAAGTTTTAGGCATACCCTGGGGGTCTTAGATACCCACCGTGGACATGTGGGGAGACTATCGTATTGAAATAAGAAATAAGAGATTAGCATTTTCCTCCATAATTATGGCACTCAATTCTCATCGAGTTTTATTTTCATTTTATATTTTATATTGGTTTCAGGTATACAGCACAATGGTTAGGCATTTATATAATTTATAAAGTGATCCCCCCTATTACTCTAGCACTCCTCTGCCACTACACATAGTTATTACAATATTATTGACTATATTCTCTATACTCTACTCCACATGCCTGTGACTATAACTACTGATTTGTACTTCTTAATCTCTTTACCTTCTTCATCCAGCCCCTCAACACCCCTCCCCTCTGGTTATCGCCAGTTTGTTCTCTGTATCTGTGAGTCTGTTTTTGTTTAGTTTGTTCATTTCTTTTGTTCCTTAGATTCTGCACATAAGTGAAATCATATGGTATTTGTCTTTGTTTGACTTATTTCACTCAGCATAATACCCTAGAGGTCCATCCATGTCACTGTAAATGGTAAGATTTCATTTTTTTATGGCTGAACAATATTCCATCCTATGTATGTACCATAATTTCTTTATCCAACAGTTTATTGCTGGGCACTTAGGTTGCTTCCATATCTTGGCTATTGTAAATGGCACTGCAGTGAACATAGGAGTGCATAAAACTTTATGAATCAGTGTTTTTTATTTGTTTTGTTTTTTGTTTTTTGGCTAAACACCCAGAAGTGGAATTGTTGGGTCAAAATGTAGTTCTGACTTTTGTTACATTTTAGAAGTCGGTTTGTTATTATTGCTGTTCTAATCATAATAGGCATCTCAGTCAAGACGAGCATGGAAATCAGATCCCCACGAAAGCACCAAGTACTGATGGTAGACATGAAGCTAGTGTGCACACCCAGCCTGACGCCTGCTCATGCTCACATATCTTCGACTCCTTAAGGAGCATAAGTCAAGAAAGATTGCAGGAATAACCTGAATAGTGACCTTCAAGCAAGGAAGTCAGGAGGCCCCAACCTAAAATCACGAAGTGTCAGATCTGTAACAATTTGCTTCAAAAAGCAAATGCCCTTAGACAGATGCCCTTAGACTGTATTTCCAGTGCTCCCATGACAGAGAAGTAGAGTCCTTTGAAGAATGCAGAAATCAATATTTTCTTGCTGGAAAACTTCAGTACTTTTGCAAATGCTTATGAGAAACCATTGGGGATACCTCTCTAATTTTTTTGCATTCTTTCTTCTTTTACTTATCATTTGGATATTTCAAAATACCTAATACATGACCCCTAAACATTTTAATGTCCATTGATTCGTTCACAATGCTCATATTCAGACAAATTGAATAAAATAGTCCTATAAAAGAGCTATAGACTGAATGTTTGGGGTAAAACTGGGTTTTCAGTACAATCAGTTTTCACAGTCAGGAAATATTTTCCCTTAAAAAATAATCTCATAAATAAATTATTTTTAACTTTAAATCGATGAATAGCTTAACTAAAAATGGAATAATTCTTAATCTTCGTGTGAAGCCATTTGTATTCAATGTAGAAATACCTGCAGAAGTATTTTATATTGATGAAGTAGAATTTAACTCCTTAGTGACATTTGGGCAGAGGTATAAATATCTGCACAGGGTTATAATATCAGAAAAATTCTAGAATATTTTTAGTCCAGTCACAGTAAAGCATAAGAATGTCAATTCCCTTGGAAAGGAAGAATGCAAACATTAATAATTATTTAACAACTTCGTGAAGAACAGAATCAAAAGAAAGTATTCTGGAAAAAGAAGAAAGGAGAGGAAGCTAAGTAGTAATATAGTGCAAAGAAAGATAGGGGTAGCCAGATGCAGGATGCATGCACATTCTAAGATTTGTGAAAGACAATAAAGAAAGAGTTAGCAGGGGAAGTAAGGTGGTAAATGAGGAGGAAAAAGGAAGCTTCAGAGAAGTATATCCATTAAAAAAACACAGTTCGATCAAATTAATGACATTTGCAAAATAATTTAAAAACTAAAGTCATTTCCAAGGGAGTGAAAAATAATTCAAATGACCGAGAAGCAGGAGAACAGATATCTAGCTGATGCAGAGCCTCAAGTATTATGTAAAAGTAAAAAGAACACTGATGTCCTTGTTCCCTTTAATTTGCTTGTGTAGGAATGAAGATTAGGAAAACTAGAAATATAAAAATTGATTTAAAAAGTATATACTATTTATTAACCCAAAAGAAATTCTATTCTTATTACAGTTGACATCCTTAGAATTTAAGAAAATAATCTAACATATTAAAGATCTTGGTTAACAAACATTAATACACATTTGGATTATTCATGGCCTTACTAAGTGTTCATCCTAACATATAGTAGGGGGCTTGTCACTGGATCTTGTGGATGCCTAATAGAGTCACATAGGTAACCACAATAAGCTTACTTTTTCTTATATTTTGGGAGAAATAAAATAGTAGCAAGCAAAAAGTTGTAAGAAAAACAAAAGCAAAGTTTAACTCTAGAAAGAACACAGTTTCTTAAATTAAAAATAGATTCTATGAATTAAATATGTTTTTAGATATTGAGAGATGTTCAGTTTTATTTTAAGCTTCTTAGACCCATGAGACTAATCAAAATTAATATACAGAGACTGACAAAAATTAATCAATAACTAGCAAGAATCAAAAAAATGTGATATATAAGCAGAAATATATAAGAAGTTTAGGAGAGAATATAACAAAGAAGGAGAAAGTTATAGAGATCAAGAGATTATTATTGATGTTATTACAGTTTTGGAGAGAAAATAAAAATATTTCATTGAGTTATGAAGTGAAGAAACAAATGGCATTAACTGAAAGTATTTAATAAAAGTATATCTGAATTTAAACCAAACTTCAAAATGTAAAAATTAAAGACCAATAATTGCTTTACAAAAATATTTTTCTCTTAATGAAATTTTATCATAGAATTTTATTATAGGACAGCCAGATTTCTTCTAGAGTATGTAAAGTAGCTTTCAATTTTTTAAAAAATAACTTACTTATAATTATATAATTAAAACATAATTATCAATAAAATATAGCTAAAATTAAGAAAAAATGATGAGGTCAAAACATTAAGAAAACATTATTTGTTCATCATTAAGTAGTCAGGAACCATCACATGTATTATTTTATTTAATCATTTTACTAGATTTGTAGCCTAGATATTATTGACACATTTTAAGATGAGAAATTTCAAATCAGTAAGCTTAACTAACTTAACCTAAGTTCATCAAAACTAGTAAGTGGTAGAGTTGTGATTCAAATATGAGTCTTGCTGACTCTATTAGACTATATTCATTAGACTATAATCTATTGTCTATAACTACAGTGAATTGGTTCACAAAAGAGCCAATAATTTTTCAAGTAAGAAAAATACATCTGATAGTCTCTCTTTAATGCATATTCCTTAAAAGCTCCAAAATTTAGAGGAGATTCAAAAACAATTAAGAGGTATAAAAGTTAACTGGCTTAACTAATAATGAATGAGACAAGATGTTTGTATGCCAGTATCAAATTTTAAATTACTGTAGTTTTGGAATATGTTTTAAAATCAGGAAGTATGTCTTCCAACTTTGTTCTTCTTTTTCAAAATCGTTTTGACTATTTGGTGTTTCTTGAGATTCCATAACAATTTTAAGATAGATGTTTCTATTTCTGAAAAAATAAAAAATAAAAACAAACAAAAAAAACTACTATTGGTTTTTTCATTGGGATTGCATTGAATCTATAGATAGCTTTGGTTAATATTGGCATCTTAATAGTATTGTCTTCCCATTCTTGAACATGAAATGTCTTTTTATTCATTTGTGTCTTTTTCAGTTTTCTTCAGCAACGTTTTGTAGTTTTTCATGTACAACATTTTCACCTCCTTGATTAAATTTATTCCTAAATCTTTTATTTTTTTTGAAGCTATTGAAATGGAATTTTTGTCTTAGCCTCTTTTTTGAGTTTTTCATAGTTGGTATATAAAAATGCAACTGATTTTTGCATGTTGATTTTGTATCCTGAAATTTTGCTGAATTTATTTATTAGTTATAAAAGTTTTTGTGAAATCTAGGATTTTATAAGTTAATATTATCTGGAAACAGATAATTTTATTTCTTCCTTTTTAATTTGGATGATGCTTATTTCTTTTTATTTTACCTAATTATTCTGGCTAGGATTTCCATTACTATGTTGAATAGAAGTGGTAAAAGCAGGTGTCCTCATTTTCTTGCTGATCTTAGAAGGAAAGCTTTCAGTCTTTCACTATTGAGTATGATGTTATCTGTAAATCTTTACTGTATATATAGCCTTCATTATGTTGAAGTACATTTCCTTTATTCCTCATTGGATGAGATTTTTTTTTTTAACATAAAAAGGTGTTAAATATTATAAAATGCTTGTTCTGTGTCAAATCTATTGAGATAATCATGTGGTTTTTGTCCTTCATTCTGTTATTATAAAGTATTACATTGATCAATTCTCATGTGTTGAACCATTCTTGCATTACAGAAATAAATCCCACTTGGTTAAGGTGTGCTTAATTTTAAATGTACTGTTAGATTCTATTTGCTAATATTTTGCTGAAGATTTCAGATCATTATTTATTGGAGATATTGGTCTGTAGCCCTCTTTTCTTGTAGCATCTTTGTCTGGCTTTGGTATCAAGGCAATGCTGGCCTCAGAATGAATTTGGAAGTACTCCTTTCTATTTGATTTTTTTGAGAAGAGTTTGAGGACTGGTAATTCACCTTTAAATATTTGACAGAACTCTCCAGTGAAGCCATCAGGTCCCAGGCTTTTTTTTCGTTGGGAAGTTTTAGTATACTGATTCAATCACCTTATTAGTTATTGGTCTGTTCAAGAGTAATTTTTTAAATGTACTTCGGGGGATAAAATTTACATGCAATAAAATATACCCAAAGTTCAATGAATTTACTGACACTAGTGTTCTGTTTACTATTACCTTTTTGAAAACTATTCTCTTTATTAAGGGCATCTTATTCCATTGGACCTCACTAAGAGGCAATCAGCAGAATGAGTATAACGTAATGATGTAAACCACAAGATAAGGTAGGCCCTTAAATCAAGCCCATGATGTAGAGAATTTACCTTAGAAATTGAAAAATACATATCTAATACTTTAAATTTTTGTAAAAAACAGAGAACTGAAAGAACATAGATAAATTCTTAATAAATTCAATTGAGTAAATTTAAATTTGACAACCATTCATCAAGTATTTACCATGTCTGAGGCATGACGTTAGGTATTGGCAAGATCCAAGTACAAGAAATTGTCTCTATTTTGAAGAAGCTTAAATGGAAAGTGGGAGACAAGCATGTGAACAGTCAACTATAATGCAAGAGAATATTCACTAAAGGAGAAACAGTGGGCAATGGTGTGGAAGAGGACTGACTAACCATGCCTGTCTGCATGCATGCATGTGCGTGTTTGTGTATTTGTGTATAAGTGTAAGGAGGTGAGGATTCGTCTCTTGGTGACATCTCTTTTAAGGGCACTATAACTGATGAACTTTCAAGAATAGTTGAGTCTTCCTCCTTGGTAGCAACCTTGGAGCAAGTAATTCTGCTTCTAGGTTATAAAAGAAAGGCCCGTAGGGATGTGATTTTAGGATAATACAGAAGATAATTTGCAGTAGAAGAAAAATGGAGTGTCTGAACACTGGGACTGTTTTCTTGATGTTGCTGATTTCTTCTACTTATAAGGTCTTCTTTTTTCAAGCTGTATATTTAAGACTGTAGTACTGAATCCTCATGAAAAGAAGAAAATCAGGGGAGGAGGAACAGAAGGAGGGAAAACAATTGACAAAAGGAGGAATTTATTTATTTGTTTATTGTAGCCATAGGTGAGATCATTGTAAATGTCTGATGCTGAGAAGTTGCACACATGTTTTAGTGTTTGTGAATATGACTGTGAAGCAAGCACAGTTAGAGCTGAAGTCTCTGAGGTGACTAAACAGTTCACAGAGAAGTATTAAAAACAGCTTATAATCGTCTCTTGGTATCTGTGAGGGATTAGTTCCAGGGGCCCTGTAAGTACCAAAATCCATGGACACTCAAGTCCTTTATACAAAATAGTGTAATATTTGCATATAACCTGTACACATCTTCCCTTGTATTTTAATTCATCTCTAGATTACTTATAATACCTAATATAATGTAAAGCTATGTAAATAGTTATTATACTGTATTGTTTAGGGAATAATCACAAGGAAAAAAAGTCTGTGCAAGTTCAGTACAGGTGCAACAATTGTGGGCCTAACTACATAGTATATATTAACAACAATATAGCATTTTAAAAAATATTTTCAATCCACATTTGGTTGAATCTATTGTTGGAAAACCCTCAGATACAGAGGTCTGATTGTATTTCTTTTCTATAAGGAAAAATCTGATACTCTGCAATCCAAGGTAGCTATTTTTGTGTGACTGTTACTAAATTTAAAGAATATTCTATATTTTATTTGTCCTCTCAGTAGCATTCAGCGTTGTTGAACACTTTTTTTATTCCCATAAACTCTCCTCCTTTTGCTTCCATGAGAAGACTCTTTCCTGGTTTTCTGCTTCTTTTGACATTTCTTAGTCTCCTTTGCCAGATCATCTCTTTCTCCGCATCTCTGAAATGTAATTTTACATCAAGTATCTATTTTTGGCTCTTTTTTTTTTCATGCCATATATTCTTTCTGGTAGGTCTCATCTATTTCCACATTTTCTCTCTCATTCATCCATCCATCTATCCATCCATCCATGCATCCACCCACCTGTCCATTCATCCATTCATCGTTTATTCATTTAGTCCCTAATCCACATTCTGAATTATGTATCTGACATTTCCACTTAGATGGCCACAGATTCCGCAAACAAACATGCCTAAAATGATCTCATTATCTCTACTCCCCTATTTCAAAGCTACCTTTATTGTTTCTTCATTCAATAAATGATACATTGTTTACCAATCCAAAACATCATTTTCAGCATTATGCTTCACACATCCCTCTTCCGAACTCCCAACATTTGATCAAGCATCAAATCCTGGTGCCTTTATATCTTTGATACCTCTCAAATCTGTCTACTTTCCTGCATTCCTGCTGCTTCTACTCTAAATAAAACCATAAACCTCTCTCCTATGGCTCATTGCAAGAGTGTTCTAAGCCCCTTGCCTCAGCCTTGCCCCATCCCCATCTATTCTCCACACTGTGATAGTTCTAAAATGAAAATCTGATCGTGCCTCTTCTGCTCCCCACTGTCCTAATGACAAAAACTAGGCTCCATAACATGGTGTGTAAGACTCTTCACTAACTGAGCCCTGCTCACCTCTCCACCCATGTTTCTCACCATGTTATCCTCACATCTCCTCTTTATGTTCCATCCTTTTACACTCTTCCCTGTGTTTCTAAAACATCATTTTGGTGAAGTGTTCTTTGAATACTCTTCCCCTCAGTTTGGGCTGAGGTTCCTCCTATCTACTTCCACGGTACAGAACCATTTCCTCTCCCTGGCATCATGTTGTATTGAGATTGTGTGTTCACTTGCCTGTATCTCCCACAGATATCCATCTTCAAGAAGACAGAGGCCCTGTTTTATCAACCATCATTTCCTAGTACCTATCATATAATAGCACTCCATATAAATTTATTCATTCAATGAATAAATTGCAATGTGTTCTAGAAATGTCAAAGAAAACACTCTGTCCAAAAGACAGTGGCCATCAGGCATGCACATACTCTATCACCTAATTCTCTTAAATCTACTGCAAGTTTTTCTTACTGTCTCTGTCCTCTATTTTCAGAACTGGTGTTGATCTAGACCAGAGCATGTAGCATGTATTGGTTTGCAAAGGGTTGGAAATCTAGTTCTCTTAATATTTTCACATACTGAAGGAACAGCCAAACCTCTTTGAGACTCCGTTTTTCCCTACTGCTTTATCATGCATTTACTTTTGATTTATTCTTTCTTCAACTTATTTATGAAAGAGGAGCAGACGGAGTAGGAATTTCTGCTTCTTACACATCGTTTCTGGAATAATTTGACTTATATTCCCACTTTCATAAGCATTTTCATAAAAGTGACAAATCACACATATCACTATATATTAGTAATTTTATAATTCAGAATTAAGACTTGCATACTAAGCCAGGAGGCTGAGATTTTTTTTTTAATTTGTGAGGTTAGTAGTGCTTTTAGCCATTTGCCCTCTCTATTACATCTCTGTGCCACTTTATAATAATAAACGGGCTTAGCCTGTGTGAGGGTCCTAGACGCATGTTTAGATTTGTAAGGTAATAAGTTCAAGGAAAACTTAGCTGAGGTCTTTACACTCAAACCACTCTGCTTCAATGTTTATACTTTATACTAAACATGTCTATAATCTCATACATTTTATACTTTTACATTTTTACAAGGTTTTAATGACAAGGAATGCCACATCTGTACATGTGAAAGTGGCACTTATTTCCTCACATGTAGGATAAGTAAACTTTTTATGACATTTTCATGTATTTAATTAGTTTTGGCACATCAAAATTCATCTTTCTTAATTGAACATGTAAATATTTGGAGACTGTGGGTCAAACAGTGATTCTAATTCTAATATTTTTGTAATAAAACCTTTCCAACAAGAATAAAGGGATGTCAACCTCAGTTTATAAGCCAGGTAAATATTAACTGCTAGAAGTCTATAATGTTACAAAGCATTATCATTGTATTAGAAAAAAAATATTGCATGCTGCATATTTATTTTACATTTATGGTTCTCTGCATTGGCATTGGTTTTCCTCCTCTTTACCTCATTCACATATAAGTTAAGTAGAGTTTACTTTATTATTTCCTGTTTTTTATGAACTAAGTAGTTCAGTTGATCTATAAGAACATGGTTCTTTTACTTTACATGTACAATCTAGACTAAAATGGAGCAAATCTCATCTGGGTTTATTATCATAATGAGTAGCTTTTAAGGTAGCCTTCAGCTAATAGTAAGAGTTTTCCAGGGCACTTCCTCCCAACTTCTCCGGACTGGAGCTTGTAAACAATTCTGAGATGCCCTCCTTGTCCCGTTATGCCATCAGCCCTCAAAGATTTCCTTTTTTGCTTTGTAAAACTGTCCCGCACAGGTGACCATTGTTGCTACCAAAACTCAAGCGTGGGAGTGGGTGGAGTGGGAGAGATGGCTTTTTTTTTTTAATAGTATTTTATAGTTAATGATCTCAGATTTCTACTTCTAGTATGGCCAAGTGATTGCCTTTATACTAAACTATACTTTATCTAGCTTTAGCCTGGACCCAATTTTTTCACAGATAGCACATTGTAAACTCTGAAAAAACTACATTCAACAACAAGAACAATAACCTGAAAGCCCTGATGAGTAAACAAAAGTAGAAAGATTCTGGAGGGGAGTCCACACTAGAAAGAAGAGAACAGCATGAGGTGAGTTGCCCACTTCCTATGGCTTTTAGCCTGAAAGCAGATCAAAGTTAGTATACTAGGTGGCAAAAATTCCAATACATGAAACTTAAAAGCTTCTGCATAGCAAAGAAAATAATCAACAGAGTGAAAAGGCAACCTATGGAATGGGAGAAAATCTTTGCAAACCATATATCTGATAAAGTGCTAGTTTCCAAAATACATAAAGAACTCCTACAATTCAGTAGTTTAAAAAACAAAAACAAAAAACAAACAAACAAACAAACAAAAAACCCACAAAAACCTAATAGTTTGATTACAAAAATGGACAAAGGACTTGCATAGGCATTTCTCTAAAGAATGCAAATGGTCAATAGATTAAGGAAAAGATGTTCAACATCACTAACCATCAGGAAAATGCAAATCAACACTACAATGAAATAACACCTCACAACTGTTAGGATAGCTGCTACCAAAAAAACAAAAGACAAGTATTGGTGAGGTTGTGGAGAAATTTGAACACCACTGTACAAAGTTAGTGGGAATGCAAAATTGTGAAACTGCTATGAAAAACAATAGTAATTCTTTAAAAAATAAAATAGAAGTACTATATGATTTAGCAATCCCACTTCTGGGTATTTATTCAAAAGAATTGAAATCAGGATCTTGAAGAGATTTAGTTCATTGCAGAACTGTTCACAATTGCCAAGATGTGGAAACGATCTAAAGTCCATCAATGGCTAAATGGATAAAGAAAATGTAGTATATACATACAATAGAACATTATTTAGCCTTAAAGAAGTAGGGAATCCTGCAATATGTGACCACATGGATGAATCTTGAGAATATTATGCTAAATTAAATAAGGCAGTAACAAAAGGACAAATACCACATGATTCAAACTCTTAGAAACATAGAGTAGAATGTAGCAGGAGGGGGAAATGGGGAGTTGCTGGTTAAGTGAATATAAAGTTTTAGTTATGCGAGATGAATAAATTCTAGAGACCTGTCATACAATATTGTGTTTATAACAGTATTGTTTTGTACATTAAAAATTTTGTTGAGAGGTGGATCTCATGTTAAGTGTTCTTACACACACACACACACACACACACACACACACACACACAAAACTCCAACAGAAAACTCATAGGTCTGTTATAGTTTCCTGGTATAGCTCAGCCCCTGAATAACTGTGTGTATCTTTAAGTAGAAGGAAATATTATTTCACACATTCCTTGAATTCTTTTATGGTGAGGGACACTCTTCATCTTCTGAAATCTACTCCAACTTAGCAGAACCACCTTCACCCATTCATCTCTGTATCTTTAGAAAATAGCAAAAGTACATTCATTAGAAACACTTAATTTTTTTTTTTCTTTTAGTTCTCAAGGAGTGGATAATTGCATTAAACATACTTCTCAGTTCATGGCACACTCTCGACTTCAGGTCATGTGAGTTTCTATGTTAATTTATTTTATTTTTCCTTTTCCACAAGCAATTTGTGTATGAAATATACCTTTAGATGGATATGTATGTATGTATGTATGTATGTATGCGTGTATGTATGTGTTCTTATAAAACACGTATTCTTTTAGTATGTACGAGTTGAACTTATTTATTTTTTTCAGAATAGTTTCAACACAATATTTTTAAAGATCTATCCATATGTCATATATACATTTAGTGACAATATTTCTAATTGCTGCATTACATCACATGGTATGTATGTACAAATCTACAATATTTACTTTCAATTTCCTTAGCTATGAACACTTAGGATGCTCCTGAACAGCACTTGATGAATGTTTTGGTTCAGTTCTTTATTCTTGAGTCATAACTTCGATGAAAATTGTTCTCAGGTGGGCACTCACCAGCAGTCCATGAAATTTCCAGTTTCCAAATTTTGAAATTTTATAATCTGTTGGCATAAAGTGGTTATTATTATTTTGATTTACTCATTATTATTTTGATTTACTTTTCTCTGATATCTAATGAGGTTAAGGATCTCCACATACAGGATGTTTATGTTTTCCCTCTGTGAATTGCCAGTTTATATCATTTGTTTATTAATTTATTTTTTTTGCATTTGTTCCTTGTTTTTTTTTTTGTTTTGTTTTTTTGTTTTTTTTTTAAATTCTTTGTAGGGGTTCCTATATTCTGGATACTAATCCCTTTTCAGTTTTAGATATTTGCAAATATTTTCTACTAATCTGTCATTTACATATTAAAACTTTGCACAAGGTATGTTTTGTTGAATTGAAAAAATTACAATGAATTTGATAAATTTTTTTTTAACTTAGAGCTATGTGTTTTGAGTCTTTTTAAAGAAGTTCATGTACCAAAGTTACAAAGATATTTTCTATTTTTTAAGCTTCATGGATTGATCTTTCACATGTAGGCTAAATAAATAGCCCCCCAAAATCAAGTCCTAATCCCTGGGACCTTAAATGTTACCTTATTTGGCAGAAGAGCCTTTGGAGATGTGATTAAGTTAAGAACTTGAAATAGGGTGATTATCCGGGATTATCCTGGTGGACCTAATATAATCTTAAGGGTTCTTATAAAGGAAAGAAGGCAAGAAGGTCAGAGCAGGAGATATGACTATAAAAGTAGAGTTTGGAGGGATGTAATTGTTAGCTTCTAAAGATGAAAGGGGGGCATGAGTAGAGAAATGTAGGCAGCCTCTAGAAGCTAGAAAAGGCAAGGAACTGATTCTTCCCTAAGCCTCTGAAAGGAATAAAGGCTTGTCACCAACACATTGATGTCGGCCCAGTAAGAATTCTGACCTCCAGAACTGTCAGATAATAAGTTTGCATTAATAGTGTGATTTGTGGAATTTATTATCTAAGTTTGTGGTACTTTGTTATAGCAGCAATAGGAACCTAATACATATGAGCTTTGTGATTGTTTTCAATAAATTATAATTCTCATTGTCTCTTCTAAATTACAAAAGAGAGGTTAATAATTATCTACCTTACAGAATAGTTTTTAGAATTAAGGAAAGTCATAAATAAGAAAAAACAACCCACCACCTAATGCCTGCTACACAGTAACTGTTTTGCAAATATGGATTCCCTTTGCTCTCCTCACATGTTGAAATACAGCATCATCACGGAGTTCTAATTGAACAATACTTTGTAACAATAAACCTTGCACCAGGCACAGAGGGTGAGCAACCAGGGGCTGCAGCAATGATCTGGGTATGGACTAGAGAGATAACAATGAGAATAGAAAAGAAAGAAAAAGTCTAAGATTTAGTTCAGAGAAGTTGGTGAAATATTGTATGTGGAGTACAAAGGAGAGGCAAGAGCCAAAGATTACTCTTAGAAATTTGTACCTGCCAAGGTGAAATTCAAAAGCATTTCTTAAACCTTTAGTATCTAGGAAGCACTAGTTAAGCCCACTGTAATCTCTGATTCTGAGATAATGAGCAAAGTCTGTATTGCTGGTGCTGCGGAATATCATCTTCTAAATTGCTCCATTGTTCTCTGATAAACTCTTGACTGTATTAATGAATTTTAGATATGGTCCAAGACAGTGTTTTCCAAACTATAGTCCATGACCTATTAGATGTCTTGAAATCAACTTGGTCATGTGAATACAGCATTTTAAAAATGTAGTAGAACAGGATAGAAGAATATAGAACATATAAAATGTATACTATGTGTATATCATGTGGCAATGGTAGGAATTCTTTTGTGTGTATGTGTGTGTGGTGGACTGCAATTCAAACTGTTTCTTGTGGGTCACTGTCAAACATGTTTGAAAAATCTAATGTTAGAGGCATCAATCCATTCGTACCTTTTTCAAGCCGGGAAGGTCAGACTCCAGGCAATTGTGGAGGGCAATTCCTTCCATTCTTCACTGCCAGAGATTGATGTCAGGCTGGAAGAAGAGTAATAATCATTTAAATTTACCATTAATTAACTTTTATAAGCCATATTCACTAAGATTATGTGTTTATGAGGTAAGCCCTCAGATAACCTATCAGTCACTTCGTAAATAACCAGTTATTTAATACCCATGGATAATTTGGTTAGTTCATCTTTTATGGTGTTTCAAGCTTTTCATGTACATCTTTAAATCACTAGTAATCCCCAAATTAACAAATTCTGACAGTATCCAAACTTCAGACATGGTTTTATGGTGGGTAGTCTAGACTTCACTTATGATGAACTTTGGTAAAGACCTCAGTAACCAAAATCGCAAGAATTTCGGTAAGGCTTTTAATTCATTAAAGGGTAGAAAATTTCTGTAAGTCATTCAGAATTAATCCCCAAAATAAGCACTTGGAGGTATAAAATATTTGTAAAATATACTAAACTTCAGAGTGCCTAATATCTACATAAATCATTGGTTCTTTGTGGAGAGATGTAAAGTTATTTGAAATTAACAACTTAGGATGTTAATTAAATCATTTGAGAAATTAATGATAGCATAAAGATTTATTTTATAAATTGAGAGCAAATAATATAAAATTAAAATTGAAATGAGTAATTGATAATATGCTATTGGAATAAGGATTGAAACATTTTGGGGGTGCTCACAAACAAAATGATTGATGAAGTGTTAAATTTAGTTTCTAAAGAAGTAAGATAAATCTTACTAAGATAAAATAAGATTTCAATTAAAAAACTAGTCACTACTTATTCAAACAAACTATAAACAATCTTGATAGTAAAACAATGCTAGGTGATCCCCTGATCAATTTTTATTTATTTTACATTCATATTTCTGAATAGGATACAGAAGATAATTTGTTACTTTATAAATTATGTTTCCCTTATACCCAGAGAGAATTTTCCTGTGGAAGACATTGGGTAAACTCTTGGTCATACATGTTGTGGGATTGTTCTCATTTCATAGGACTTAGTGTTACCAGTCTCTAGCTTTTCAGTTTCGAACAGATTTCAAAACAAATCGATAGACGCATTGAAACACTGGCTATTTTGGGCTAATGTCAGGTAAATAAATATTCTAGGAGATTGGGACATTGTGCCAAATGTCTTTAAGTCTAAGATATAGAATCATGTTTTTTATGAAACTTTGAGATTTGCCAAGAGGTCTCTTTTTATGTTTTACCCATTACTATAGTCAAAGGGCTTGTCTGCAGAGAGGTTTGATAGAGGGCAGTCAAGTCTTTTGCACTGCATAAATTTTATCATTAGGTGTCTGAATATGAATTGAATTGTTCTCAAGACCTGAAAACTAAACACAGCTGAGAGCTAAATCCCATGACAAATGAAAGTTCTGTGCAAAGATCACAGACAGCATATAGCAAATGGAATTTCTGAAAACCACACTGTTCTCTAATATACACCTGACAAATGGCCATCTAAAGCTGTGTTTTGGGGAAAAGAGTAAGAATTTATTGTTACTTTTTTAGAATAGTAAGAATCGAAGAAGAAAATTTAACATATATATTACAAGCAGAAAAGATTAATACATTCAATTTAGCATTCAGTATAAAGAAATTTGGGGGGAGGGGAATAAATGATGAAACCAGATTAAAGTGAATGCATTAGGCTATTCCTCCTGAGATTTTTGTTGGAAAAAAAAACTTTTTGTATTATATAAGATAGCATAATTAATACTACCTTTAAGGTAAGACCAAATTGCTGTGGATTAAATATGGAAAAGTCCAACTGCAGTGCTCCTTTACTTTTCTTTCCCTCCAAGAGATACTTGCAATTGTATTTTTAAAAAATAATATATTTTTTAAATCATATATAATATAATGTAAAAATAATATATTATTTTTGAATAATAATAATTTCTATTATACAAATAGTATATTAAATAAGATTTACATTTTCAAGTGGTAATTTATATAAATCATGCTGGTCAAATTTTAAAGACATCATTATGACTAATTGCTAAAAAATTAAATTAGTGATCCAGCTGAAATGGTATTGTTATTAGGCAGTTCATTAGTCCACAGTCCATTTGTCTGCTGGAGAGTGTCAAGAGAATCTCTATTTTTCTCTCTCTTTGTCCTGCCCCAAGGTCACTGCCAGGTGTGGAACTATACAGTCGCGGAAATAGGAATGTCAATCCCCATCAGAAAATTCTTTCCTATATAAAAGACATGGAGAAAAGTGTCCTCTGTTCTGATTCTAAAATTTACATGGAAAAGGAAAGAAACTAGAATAGCCAAAATGATTTTGAATAAAAAGAAAAAAAAAATGAGAGAACTCAAAATTCCTGATTTTAAAATTTACCATTAAGCAACAATAAGCAAGGCAGTGTGATGTTTATAAAACAATATACACATCACTCAATGAAGCAGAATAAAAATAAAAAGTCCAGAAATAACCCACATAAATAACCCACATAAGTGATGGGTCAATTTTGAATGCCAAGCTGGGAGATTCGAACTTAGAAGTCTGGAGGTTTTGAGCCCAGCTGAAAAGTACCTGACTGTACCTATGTGATCTGAGATGAATCATTTATCTTTCTGGACCTCAATTTTATCACAGTAAAAATAATTATCTTTAAGAGTCACTTTTCAGTCTATGGTAAAACTTAAGTTCCAGGATGATTTTTCTGTGGCAGGGGGAACAGGAGATATAAGCAGACAGTTCAGTTTGGAGGCATTGTAATTATTTCTTTTACAGGCTCAAGAGAAAATATCAGGTATTTATTTTGTGGAAGAAATGAAAGATAAAAGTAACATATAACACGAAAGTTCTCAAACTCATTGGTTTCAGGACACTTTTAAAATTTTGCTTTTAATTATTGAGGATCCAACAGAACTTGTGTTTATTTGGGTTATATTGATCAATACTTACTGAATTAGAATAAAGCACAAATGTACACAGTCCCACATAATTTTACATTCCATTTCAGAGGACACTTGGACTCCCCTTGTGGCTCATCCACATATTACAAGTTGAAAACTTCTGATAATATAAAGCGAGGTTAGAATAAATGTGCAAGGCTAATCTGATTTTGCCAGAATAATTTGGATCGGTTCTAAGAAACAAACTACATTACGGTTTTACGTTGCCAAGCCAAAAACTTTTTGGTGTAAATAATTTTATTGTACTAGATGACCTTTAAAATCCCTTCAAACCAGGATTATATTATTCTATGATTCATCCTTACTGGCTAGTTAGACTGTCCTGATTTCATTTCTCTGTTGCACCACCCTTACTTCACTAGAGTTATGTCCAATTGACCTCATGTTTATTCCCCAGAAAATAGTCATAAATTTATCTTCCAATTTCCTTTGCTTAATTTGGAAAATGTCTAATGAATTAAAAACTCCATTTCCAGGAAATAAAAAGCAATGGCAAAGAGCTTATTTATTATACACAAAAATACTTCTCATGACAAGAAACAAAGGAGGAAGTGTTTTTTGGCCAAAGCATTGCATTTTGACAATCCAGAATCTTTTTTAGCTAGTAAATTCCATTATTTTTTCCTACACCACTTCTCCAATAGAAAAAGAGTTTTGTTAAAAAAAAAAAAAACTTTATCCAAGTGTAAATACCAATTGAGCAAGGTCTTCTCTGCTTGGGAAGGGCTACTATGCCATGAATCAGCATGCACAGATATTTTTAGCAATGCCGAAAGCAAATTGTGACCTTGAACATATCATGCATTTTCCAGGACTTGAGAAAAATAATTGTGTTTATGTAACACAACATATCCAGCTGATCACTAGAAAATGCAGTCTTAAATGTGGATTTTCCAAATATAGAAATGTTTGAAATTGGAAAGAAAAAATTCAGACTTTATTTTAAAATTCAAGGTTTATTATAGAGACAGAATCCAAATATCTGAAGACGGTGAAAGGTAGAATTTGTAGGTTTGCCGGGAAGAAAATTAAATTTATATAAATGCATAACAAAGCTGATTATCTGCCTAAACTTTTCCCAAATGAGAGTTAATTTAACCTCAAGCTTAAGTCAACTAACGAGCATGTTATCATCTTTCCAATTGCCCTTCTGCCTTGTCATCTTTCCTACTTAGCTTGAAATTTTCACCATATGAAATTCCTGGTGAAGTACCCCTTTGTAACCTAGACTGGAATGCTAGCCCTCTCTCCTTAATGCAGAGTACCGGAGGGCGTCAGTGCGTCAATACCTTGTTTCCGAAGGTAACACATATACTTGAATGTCAATAAGAAGAGAGAATCAGAACCTATATTATCCCATCTCCTCTTCCACCTGTACTCTACCCCTGCCCACAAAAAGCAAGCCTGAATGCTTCAAGTTGGGGAATTAGGCTCAGGAGCATTCAGCATGGAGCTATCATCAACATCTGAGCATTGGGGATGCTCAGGACAGACCTTACCTGCTTTATGTCTTTTCTATCACCAGTGTAAGGGATGAGGGAGCCCAGGAATCACTGTCTGTCTTCCACAGAAAGGGAGCCCTGGTTTGGAACATGGGAGAAGGAGACCCGTGTTCTCTGTGGCCGAGGTTATTTGTGCTTTCTTCTCTGAAGGGTGTTGTCAGCCCCACTCCTAAGCAATGGCTGAATTGACAGATATGAATAAAGCATATTAAAAGAAACGGGAGTGATGTACTCACAAGTGTGAGCCTAGTAGCTAAGAGCATCTTTCCCATCTTAAATGTCATTAATGAGCTCGTCTACTCAAATTAGGGAAAATTCTTCTCTCTCACAAAATAAGTCTTCTGAGAAATCAAATAGACCAAATATTGAGAGAATGTGGATCAACGGAAACTCATAATTGCTATAAAGTAGAACAATGTCTTTAGAAAAACAATTTAACGCTATCATGTCAGGTGAAACATGCTAACAAGCAGTAATTTAATTCTAAGGTCGTCATGCTAGATGAAGTGTTGTCCCAGTGCTCCAGAAGCCACAGGCAAGAATGTTCAGACTTCTAGAAAGCTGGAAACAACCCAAATGTCAGCAGGAATACAAATAAAGACACTCTCGTCTAGTCATGCAAAGGCCTTGTCTATGGCAGGAAAAGTCCGTGATCTTACTCTACAGAACAGCATGGATGAAGCTTAGGAACATAATATTAAGTGAAAAAAAAAAAAATGGCAAGTTCCAGAAAACTATATAGTATGATATTATTTTTATAATACTAATAAACTAAACACTATGTTGTTTAATTGTACAGACATATTTTAAAAGGCAAGGGAACAATAAACATAACATTCTGGATGCTGCTTAATTTGGGGCGCAGCGAGGGAGGCAGAGGTGTAAGACTAGAAAGAGCCCACAAGTAGAGGCCAATTAGTCGTCATGTAGCAATTCTTGAATTCCAGATGCTTCATAAATTATGAAGAGATAAAGGAGAAAGAAAGAACGTAAGGGTTATCTTCTTTCATTTCTTCCTGCCCTTAACCAAAGAAAAATAAATAAATAACAAAGAGGCCCAGAGAAATTCTGATTTTTGGAGAAATTGCGGTGTCTCGCTCTTGAACTTCTTGCCGTCTCCGACACCAATGCTTTCTTCATGAAAAGTGTCCATGGTCAAGCTTACTATCAGCTCCAAACTTGAAGCCTGTATACAAAGGCACATGGGAGGCTTTCGGCTGCCATGAGCTGCCCCCAGAGAATCTGGTCATTCTGTGTGCTTGTCGACTGTGTCATAGCTCAGCTAGAGCCTCAACAAGATAAACTCTTCGAGGCAGAACATTTCCAGCTGTTGTGGTCAGACAGCAGCAGGTTCTTATCTGAGGACAGCAGGGCCATGTGGCACACCGCAGCCGGGGCTGTGTCGGGAAGCATGTGGTCTCTGTACACAGTAGCAAGGTCCAATAGACAGCAATTAGCACCAGGAGAATGAAGATGAACGGGACATATACATAACCTTCATAAAAACGTCACAGGAAAAAGACTCACAAACCATATGGATCCATGCTGGGCTCTCCCAGGGATGGCCTTTTATAGTACACCAGGCCAAGTGATGGCTTTTAAAAAGAGATGTCTTTTCACTGCTGTCTTTCTGGCCAGCCTTACTGAAGGAGGTGAAAAGAATAGGCTGCCTATGTGATGTTGGATGAAATGGGAAGAGCACTTACTTCGGTCTTGACATTTTGTGGCTTTCTCTGCTCTGAGTTTCTGGATGAGTTGTCTCATCTTAAATGCTGATAATCTAATTAAGTGAGCTGCTTCCTCTTGCAATATAGTGTCTTCTACTTTTAGCAATGGTGTTCTAACCTATGGGTATTTCAGAAATTTTCTCATCCATTTTCAAAAGACCAATTCTAGGTGTTCTTCATTCTTAGCAAAGAAATAAGCTCCTTCTGGCTACAAGTGATCAGTTCCAAGAAACAAGGAGGCACAAAGGAAAAGATTGAGCAAAATCTTAGCCAAACTCCAGCTGGCCCTATGGCCAGGAGGGCAGTACTGATACTGTGAGTGGCTACAAGATCACAGGGTGCTGGACATGCTGGCTTTACTGCTGCCTTACATGTCTCCTCCTGGGACACTGAACATGGGGCTAACACCACCTCAACCAGGATGAAAAGTTATTTTGACTCTACTTTAGAGACATCAACTTCTGATTCAAAGACCAGAGATCATTCCTTAATTAATATATTCTGAACACCCAAAATGTGTCTGGTGCCACTCTAGGTGTTTGGGATATATCCCTGAACAAACAAATGCCTCTATCTGAGAGGATATCCGGTTTGGGGGAGAACAGGGCACTGGGACAATGACCATAAACAATAGATAAAATACACAAGTAAATTATGTAAAATGATGGGCGGTGATAAGTGCTTTAGGTAAAAAGGAGAGCAGAGTAAGGAGGATAAGGAGTATGGGGGAGGAACTTGCAGGTGGCATTTTAAAAATGTAGTGGTCTGGGAAAGAGTGAAACTCTAGCAAAGATTACAGGAGCATAAAGATGGGAGATCTCGTGGTCTTCGTGGAAAATACAATTTGGCACATGGACCATAGTTTCAGTGGACACAGGCACAAAGAAATGGTTTGTGAGACTGGAGAGGGTGGGGGAGGGAGACAGTGCAGGAGTGTGCTGAGCCTTATGGGGAATAAAAACAGGAGATAAGATGTTAACTGAAAGCCAGGGGGCTTTTTGTAGTTATTGATATAAACAGGAATGGGCTAAATGAGAGTGTTTTCTGGGTGAATTTAAGGAAGAGACTGTATATTAGGAGATTGAGAGGGGCACCTGCAGCTCCTTCTCAGTAGAGGTAAGAACATTTGGGGTAACTGGTCTTAGTTTCAGGTAGTATGCCATTTGGGGCTCCTGAAAATGATGGTAGAAGGCTTGGGGGAGAAGTGGTCACAGACCTACTGCATTTATTGAAAGAGATGGAAAATTATATTAGGTGTTTGGTCTCTGCCTTGACACCTGTTAACTGAGCTGCTGTTGACTGTTTTTGTATGTCCACCACCTCTCAGTATTCATATGTTAAATTCTAATACCCAAAGTGATGTTATCTGGAGGAGGGGCTTTTGGAAGCTGATTAGGTCATGAAGGTGGAGCCCTTGTGAATAGAATTAGTGTCCTTATAGAAGAAAACCCAGAGACATGGCTGTCTACAAACCAGGAAGTGAGCTCTCATCAGACACTGAATCTGCAGGCACCTTAATCTTGGACTTTCCAGCTTCCAGAACTGTGAGAAATAAAAGTTTGCTGTTTATAAGCCACCTTCTCTATGGTATTTTTTATAGCAGCTTGCACAGACTAAGAGAGGAACTGAGCTTTTGAAGAAGCTGGTGCTTACTGCTGGTATGTGAGCATTGTCTCAGCTCTTGGTGATGGAGTAGAAAATGATGTGAACTTTGTGGAGTCATCTGATCAGCTGCACCTAGGCCAGGTACTTACCCCTATTCACAAAGAAGGCCGGTAAATAGAATATCTAACTCATATGATGGGCCATTTGCTCTGTAGTTCCTATCCTCTGGATTTTGCTGACTGCACACTTTGGTCTTTTCAACATGTTCCTCTGTCCTCTACATTTCCTGCAAACTGGAGGTGTTTTTGTATTAGGAAGCAAATGATGTCTAGTTATCTCTTTTGGGGAGATATTGGCTGCTATTGATGCTAAATGCCTAGCTCAGTTAATTCATTCAGGTTGGAAAATGATAAGTTTTAAAATTCCAAAATCTGTTTTGTATATATTTTTAATAATGTTTTTAGTAAATTTAATAGTGTTTTTAGTAAATTTTAATTTTTAGAATAGTTTTAGATTTACAGAAAAATTGAACAGACAGTACATAGTGTTCATTATCTTACACTGATATGTAATGGTACATGTACAATTAATGTGTATGGGGCATGTTTATGATTAATTAACTAATATTGATACATTATTATTAGAGTCCATACATTAATCAGATTTCCTGAGTTTACATCTACTGTCCTTTTTCTTTTCTAGGATCCTCTGTAATGTTCTACATTACATTGAGACGTCATGTCTCCTTAAGCACCACTTGGCTGTGACAATTTCTCACTTTCCTTGTTTTTAGTGACTTGGACAGTTTTGAAGAGCACTGGTTAGGTATTTTGTAGAATGTCCCTTCATAGGGATAGGCCTAATGTATTCCTCACGATGAGACTGAGGTTACAGGTTTTGGGGAAGAGATCAGTTTTTCCCTCTGCCTGCCATAGTGTTGTGTGTAGGGGTGGTCTTTCTCATATATTCGCCATGAGAACTCAGTGGGGTTTCTTCAGCTAGGATCCATAAAAGTGTGGGGTTCTCATAGGACTGCAGCTCTTGGGAGTTTCTCAGTCTCAAGCTAGTGGACACCCAGCCTCTAGCAATCTGTCAATATTACCATTTACTGGTTCCTATCAGTTTGTAGCTCCATTGGCCTCTGCTTCAGATGAACAGATCTTGGCTGACACTCTGGATCATTACACATGTCCTGACTATTGTAAATTATGCTGCAGTGAACATAGGGGTGCATATATCTTTTGAATTAATGTTTTCATTTTCTTTGGATAAATACCCAGAAGTGGAATTGCTCAATCATATGGTGGTTCTATTTTTAACGTTTTGAGGCACCTCCATACTGTTTTCCATGATTGCTGTACCAATTTACATTCCTATCAAAAATGCAGAAGGGTTCTTTTCTCTCTACATCCTCACCAACACTTGTTATTTATTAATTTTTTTTTATAATACCATCCCAACAGGTTTGAGGCAATATTTCATTTCTTATGTGATCCTCTAAGTATGAAGCTAGAGAAATTTAGCTGTCTGAAAGAGATGAGGTCATCGTTACCCTCCAGATGACTGAGAATACAGTGAGGTTCTAGTGGTCTACATCATCTCAGTCCACTTCTCATGGACCCCTCAAGCAATTGTTTTTGTAGTTACATTACATAGAAACTATATCTGTAGCCAGACTAAATCTTATGCTCACCTTATCAACATTATAAAACAGTTTCCCCTGTATTTGACAAGCATAATATCAATAAATCAATTTTAGTGTTTTAACATTAAAACCTTGTCTCTTCTTTTGCTGGCTCTGAAAGTGATAGCACATCATTTATAATGCACCCTGAACCAAGAATGCCCTCTTATAAAAGTTCTCAGTTTGTTTTCCCTCCGTAGAACAATATCCCTATAAACTGCAGATAATCCATTGGTGAAACATGGAAACTGTCTTTGATGATTTTAACTACACTAAGTAATATAGTAATTTTGGTCCAAATGTAAGAGAAAACTCTATACCCTCCTTCAGTTTCTGTCTGTCTCATTAAAAAAGGGTCTGAGTATTAATTTAGGAAATCATCAACTTTAAATAATAAAGGAGATGAGTGTTTAGGTAACAATAATTCCCAAATCTATCTTGAATATGTCAGAAATTGATAAAAAGAAAGAATGATGAAGCTATTAATAATTCTACTTTACTGTTACCAAAAACTGTTTTAAACCAAGGCAGTGTTTTGGGGTTTAATTTAAATCAATCTAAGAGAAAGATAGTTTCTTAAGAATGATTAGAAAATCCACTTGACTCTATAATCTCTCTACACCCTCCTCAATCACCTAGGTCCACTTAAAAAGTTTGTAAAGACCAAAGATATGCAACATGTCAGCTTTACCATATAAACTCAATTCTAAGGAATTTCTTAAAAATTCAACCTAGCCTAATGTGACAAGGTCTGTTATTTTTTTAGTCACAAAAATGTTAATCAAATTTTCCACTTGGAGATAATTAAAAATTGTACATCAACCAGAATTAGTCTGAAAAATTTTTAGATGTAAGGGAAAGATGTTTTGAAAATATAAGACAATGAGAAACATGGAAAATTTCATAATTTGTATGAGAAAAATTGTTCTTATATATGATTGTTGCGAGAATTAAAAATGAACTTTGAATCCTAAATCAGCCAAGTAAGACAATACACATAAGCTGATTATATTTTCTAGATAAAAAATCAAAATAATGATTTTTTTTTTATCAGTTCTATGTGTGAAAAGCAGTCCGAAAGATATTGATGTTCCTGGAATATATTGATAGTTTACAGAAAATAGAAAGAGTAATTTATATCAAAACTATCCAAGAAATATACATCATAAGGTCATTGCATTTAAAAAGAAAATTTAGATACTATTAATAACTTTTAAAAACATTAAAAAACACAGACATTAATGAGTATCTAACACTAAATACTGTTAATATTTTGCCATATTTGATATATTCGTGAGAATTTTTCCCATGGAGATGCTGTACTTTTTCTATACATATATTCAATTCAGTCATAAAAATACATATTTTTATTTTTTGAATATTATGCAAATAACATCATACTATATGTATTCTTTCTGGAAAATTCTTTTACTCAGCTTTATGTTCTTGAGATTTTCCCATATTAAAATTTGGTTTTAATAGTAGTGAAGTTTCCATTGCATGTTGTTTTTAGTTAAGTTTGTTTGTTGTTTTAACAATCAATCAGTGCTGCAGTGAACATCCCATTACATGTCTCTTTTATGCACATGGCTAGAACAGCTGGGTCAGGGCTATACATCTTTAATTTTATTAGGTGCAGAGAAGCGGTGCATCATACATTAGATATGTCATTTGTGTGAGTTCAAATCTTGACTCTGTCATTTCCTCTGTATGTAACCTTACCTTCTTTGTTTTCTAATCTCTCAAATGATGATAGCAGTAATAACTACCTATGACAGACTGCTTGTTGTACTCCAAAACTCTTGTACTCCCTTTTGCCCATAGAAGAGTTTCAGGTGCATACATGACCAGATGCAGGTTATATTTCTCACATTCTTTCAGCTGTGCGTGGCCATGTGACTGCTTAATGGAATGTTGTGGGGATAATGTATACCCACCTCTGGTGTGTTTGTCTGCCTTTCTCCTCTTTCTTCTATCTAGGCAATGGTGGGAGACAGAGCAGCCTTATTCCTAGAAATAAAATCATATTGAACCTGGTGAAGTTGCTCTGTTAATCATCTGCTGCTGGACTGTTAGTAGTCTAGTCCGTACTGTAAGAATACACAATTTGTAGCAGTATCATATTAAATGACAACTTTTAGAACAGTGGTCAACACGTATCAATTTTTTTTTTTTTAATATTACAACAGTTACCAAATTGCTCTAGGGTGTTTCATTAATTTATAAACTTACTAGTGATGCTAAAATTTCACACTTCATTGCTTGTTTTATATTTTGGCAATCTGATGGATGCAAATTTCTTTTCACTAATTCACATTTTCTTATTAAACTTTTAAAAAAATGAAGCACAGCAAACATTTAGAAAGTTACACAGGTCATCAGTATATAGCTTAATGACTCTTTATAAAGGGAGCATACGTGTGTTATTAGAACCCAGAACAGCAGAACTCCTCATGTCTTCTCTCAATTATTACTACATCCTCCCCAAAGGAAACCACTGTCCTGAATTTTAACCACTTAAAAATATTATGGGCTAAATTATGCTTCCCAACAATTCATATGTTGGAATCCTAACACCTTAGTAATTCACAATATGACTGTATTTAAAGATAGGGTCTTTAAAAAGGTAATTAAGTTAAAATAAGATCATGAGGGTGCCCCCTAATTCGACCTGACCTGTGTTCGTATAAGAAGAGGAGATTAGGACACAGACATGTTCAGAGGGAAGACAATATGAAAACACAAGGAGAAAATGGCCATCTACAAACAAAGGAAAGAGGCCTCAGAAGAAACCGACATGGCTGACACCTTGATCTTGAACTTCTAGCCTTAGGAATTATAAGAAAATAAATGTCTGTTGTTTAAGTCATGTAATCTGTCATATTTTGTTATGAAACACCTGAAAAACACAGTAGGTTAGTTTTGCCCCAAATGATTCAGGATTAGAATCGACATCAGATTCAGTATCTTTTGTTAGATCCTTTCATTCAACATTATTTTTACTGAGATTTACTGTATTTTTAAACATGGTGGCAGTTTGCCCATTTTTGCTGCTCTATGGCATTGCATTATGTGATTATATGGTAATTTATTTGTCATTTAATGTTGATAATAATCATTTGAGTCATTTCTAGCATTTGGCTATTGTGGATAGTGTTGTTCTGAAGATTCTTGTACATCTTTGGGTGAATATATGTATTTATTTCTTCTGGGTATCAACCTAGGAATGGAATTGCTGCATTATGTTATATGCATATGTTTAATTAGAGTAGATTCAGCTCCAAACTTTTCTAAAGTATTCATACCAATCTGCACTCCCAACTACAATATATTCCATTTGCTCCACATTCTTTTAAAAAATTTTTATTGAGATATAATTGAAATGAATTAATTTCAGGTAAGTGACAATAATTTGATATTTGTATATATTGCAAAATGATCACCACACTGTCTCGTTAACATCCATCATTACACATAGTTAAAAATTTTTTTATAGAGATGAGAACTTTTAAGATCTACTCTCTTAGCAACTTTAAAATAAATAATACAGTATTATTAACTATAGTCTCTATGCTATGTTATATCCCTAAGACTTATTTACTTTATAACTTGAAGTTTGTACATTTTGACCACTTTCATTCTTCACCCACCCCTGAGACACCCCCCGCCCCTGCCCCCAACGGCAACCACCAATCTGTTCTCTGTATCTATGAGTTTGGTTTTTGCTTATTTGTTTAGATTCCATGTATAAGTAAATTTATATGGTATTTATCTTTCTCTGTCTGGCCTATTTCACTAAGCATAATGTCCTCAAGGTCCATCTTTGTTGTCACAAATGGCAAAATCTCCTTTATTTTTTATGGATGAATTCCATTGTACATATAGACCATAATTTCTTTATCCATTCATCCATTGATGGACACTTAGGATTGCTTCTATGTCTTGGCTATTGTAATGCTGCAATAAACATGGGGATACATATATATTTTCAAATTAGTGTTTTTGTTTCCTTTGGCTAAATACCCAGAAGTGAAATTGCTGAATCATATGGAAGTTCTATTTTAGTTTTTTTCCATAGCGGCTGCACCAATTTATATTCTCACCAACAGTGCACAAGTGTTCCTTTTTCTTTATATCTTCAACAACACTTATTTCTTGTTTTTTTGATAGCCATTCTAACAGATGTGAGGTAACATCTCATTGTGGTATTGATTTGCTTTTCTCTGATGATTTCTGGTTGAGCACCTTTTTATGTTCCTGTTTGCTATCCATATGTCTTCTTTGGAAATGCTTGCTATTAAGTTGTACTATTTCTTTACATATTCTGGATATTAATCCCTTATCAGATAAATAATTCGCAAACATTTTCTCTCATTCAATAGGCTGTCTTTTTCATTTTCTTGATGATTTCCTTTGCTGTTCAGAGCTTTTTTGGTGTGATGTAGTCCTCCTTATTTATAACACTTCCTTTTCAGCACTAGGTATTTTCTGTATTTCTCATTTTGGCCATTCTGTTGAGTAAAAACAGAATTTTATCGTGATTTTAATTTATATTTCCCTAATTACTCATGGAGTTGAGCACTTGCTTTATGGACTAGTGTATGGCCAATTTTCAAGCATGTTCTAAGTATACTTAAAAATATATGTTTTCTATAACAGTTTATACAGTGTATTATATTATTTTAATTCAGTAACACGTTATTAATGATGCTGAAATCTTTCATATCCCTATCAGTGTTTTGTAATTAAATGTCCTAATGATTGTGGATTTGTCAATTTTTTCTTAAGATTCTGCTAATTATTGATTTGAGGCTTTATGAATAGTTATATGTGCCTGATAGTTTAGACTTTTTGTCATTTTGAAATGTTCTGCTTTAAGTCTAATAATATTTCTTGCAGTAAAGCCTAGTCTTTCTAATAGAGTTATATCAATTTTAGGGGGTTAATATTTGTGTGTGTATATATATGTATATATATATTTCTTTTCCATTTTTCTTTTTATATTTCTACAACCTTACATTTAAGATATATTTCTTGTATGCCATACATGACTGACTTTAAAAACTCCAATTTTGCAAACATTATCCTTTAATCACAATATTCAGGCTGCTTATATTTAATTAAGTGGATAATATACTTGGATTAAATCTACTATCTTACTACTTATTTTCTTTTTTCTTTTATTACTTCTTGTCTTCTTTTAGATTAATTAAATAATTTTTATTATTTCCTACTGACTCATTGTTGCTTTGTTATTCATTATTTTACAATTCTTTTACTTATTATATTGAAGGTTAAAACATGAATCCTTGATTTATTACACTCTAATATAAACTACTACTTTTATCATTTCTCCAACAGCGCATATACTTTTTTCCCACCTTTCATTGTTACGTGTTTTACTTTTTCAAATATTTTAAACCACACATGTGCTAGACAATATATTAGGCATTTATTCATAAGTATTTATCTATTTATCCTTTTTGGTGTTCTTTTTTTCCTTCCTAAATTTCTATGCACGTTTTTTCTTTTAGATCTGAAGAACTTAATTTTTTTAGTTTTTTTTTTCCAAAAACTATGCATGTGACCAACTGACAGTTTTTATATACCTTAAAATATGTTTATTTTACCATAGATTTGATGGTTATTTTTGTTATGTGTAGAATTTGATATTGGCAGTATTTTCTTTCAGCATCTAAAAAAAGTTATGCCATTTTCTTCTAGTTTCTAACATTTGTGTTGAGCAGTTAACCATTCTTGCTTTTTTGAAGGTAACATACTTTCTCTCTGATGCATATGATATTTTCTCTGTATCTGTATCTGTATTTCTGAATCTTTGGTGTCAATAGTTTTACTATGATGTGTATCTGTGTAAATTTACTTTGCATTTACCTTTTGTGGTTCATAAAACTACCTGAGTGTGTGGCTTGATATTTTCTACAGCTTTATGAAAATTTTTAGTCATGTTTCTTCAAATATTGTTTCCATCCTACATTGTACTTTCTCTCTTTTTACATGCATTAGACCTTTTTACATGCTAGACATTTTTATCATGTTCAATATGTTTCTTATATTCTGTATTTTTCCTCTTTTTTTCCTCACTGTACTTTATTCAAGCTATTTCCTATGAAATAGAAATCTATCTTTCAGCTTACTAATTCTCTCTTTAGCGATGCCTAGTCTTCTGTTAAACCAATCTACTGAGTTCTTAATTGTGGTTTTTATATTTTCCGAACTAAAATTTTTATTTGATTTTTGTTCCTCTGGATTCAAATTCTCTATTAAAGGTCTCTGTCTTGTTATACATTTTTCTTGAATATATTAACCATTGTGATTTTAAAATTCATATCCGATAACTCTCATATTTGGCTCTTTTAGGGATCTGTTCTATTTTTCCCATTTCTATTTTTATTTTAAGTATTTGTTTCTGTTTCTGGTATAACTAGTCATTTTTAATGGATGTCAGTCACTGCATGTGGAAAAGTTTAAGGATAATTTGAGGCTCATAATGTTAATTTTCTTCAGAGAAGACTTTTGCTTCTGACAGACAGAAGTAGGTCATATTAATCTATCATGGGTTGAACCAATTCCAGATATTTTTCAGTAATAGTGAGAGGTAGCCTAGTATTTTTAGTCCAAGAATGTAGCTTTCCTGGGTCTCAACTGAATGTCTGGGACATTTTACCAGGACCTTCTATGATGAGGCCTGAACTCTAGTTTTTATCTCCTTTAGCCCTAGAGACTGCTAGAAACTTTGAAGATCCAAATATCTTAGCTATCTGTTTTCATTTGGCTTTTAGCCTCTTGGCTAAAAGTAACATATTGGCAAATATTTCAACAGGACAGGCAACAGTGAATGTCGAGCTTACTTCTCAGTCTTCCTTTCTCTTTGGAATCTTGGCTCCACAAGTCCTAATTGTTTTGATTGCTTTCTGAAATCTTAAACAAATTTTTAATCTTCCAGATTTTTTTGTTTTATATTAAAAAATTCAGTCTCATGTAGTTTAGTCAGCAGTAGCCAGAAGCACACACCCTCCGACTATTTTAATTTGTATACACATTTATCGTAGTGGGATTAAGGATACTTTTATATATTTACTGGTCATTGTGTTTTCTTCTTTGTGAATCTTTTGCTTACTTTTTATTGGGTTGTCTTTTTGTTTACAACACATGAAGAACTCCAGATACTATTTGAAGGAAAGGAGGTTTTAACATGTCTGCAAATATCTCCCTCTAATCTGTGACTTGTCTTAATATTTTTATCTTTTGGCACAGAGAAATTTTAAATTTTAATAGATACATTTCAAACATTTTTTTCCTTTATAGTTTGTGCGTTTTGTGTCTGGTTTAATAAATTCTTCTGTATCCTGATGTCATAAAGATATCCTCTCAGGTTTTCTCCCCAAATTTTGCAGTTCTAATTTTCATATCGAGATCTTTACCAGGCATTTACCTTTTCTGTGTTATGTTATGTAGGGGTAGCTAAATGTTGTAGCTCTATGTATCAGAAATCATTCCTCAACCATTTGATAATATTACTATCAATATTTTCTTTTTAAAATTAATTTCAGTACTTTGTATATATTAATATTATTAATGTATTTCTGTTCACATAACTACTTAATGACAACGATCACATATTTCTTTAACTCTCTCAACTTGTCAATTTTCATAAAAATTAAACACAAGAAAATATTTTTTAATAGACACATTAATCTAGCTAGATCGATTGCTGCTATATATCGATAGACAACTTTCTATCTGGCACAGAATTTAACCTCATGATTTCTACTGTATCTCAGAAAAAAATCCAACACGTACAACAAAATCTTAACTTATGGTGACTTTAAATTGAAATTCTAGAAAAATAATAGTAGTACTAGCTAACATTTATTGATTACTGATTTTATACTTGGCAATGTTCTAAGAACTTTATATGTGTTAACTCATTTATAAGAAACTATGAGTTAGGTTACTATTATGACAAATGTTTTTCAGATGAGAAAAGTAAAGCACAGTGTAGTAAATTTTTACTAAAGTTTATAAAGATAAGCAATGCAGAACAATTTTAAGTTCATTTTATTTTAACTTGTAAAATAAATGAAGTATTGCTACTATATAACTTTCAGGTGAACATTAAATTATGAATTTATATCTAAAAGTATCTATAATTTTTTCTATGATCTATGTCCACATTTATATTCATTTATGAATGCTGTTATAATCATTAATAATCATTTATTAGAAGCTTACCAGGTTTGGGGAGTTGTACAAAGTGTTCAAATTAACTATAATTGGCTTTAATCTACATGAAACATTTGGTATGCCTGACTTTCACTATTTGCTTGATAATGGCTGCATTTTAAGGGACGATGTACTTTATGTGCTGCTCTGGAGCTTAAAAACACATTTCACATAAATGGAGTAAAGACCATTTAATGAACTAAACTCTTTGCATGTGAAAGCCAACAGCAATATTAGAAATGGTGTTTATTTTATAGTGCAGAAACTGAATTTTAAATGCCAGTATATGTTTATATGACAGTTCTATTAAATATAAAAGAGTCCCATTACAAGGGAAGTCCTTTACATAGGCTTTTTATATGATCTAAATAGCATACACAGACCTGCAACTCCTCATGTGAGACATTTTTAGAACCTTATTTATGTTAAAGCCATAACAAGCTAGCAACTAGAAAACTATAATGGGCACAAACGGCTAATAAAAATGTGATTGTTGAAAATACTTCTTAATAGCAACTTAGAAAGAATCCTGATAAAACAAAGTCCAGCCTCGGTGTCTCTGGAAGCCTGCCACCCCAGGAAACACAGATTACAGGTACTGCCCCTTTTCCATCTTTGTTGCTTTTTTGGCTGGAAACTAAACAGCCAATGCAAGTTAAGGTTGGTATTTGCCCCATTTTTTATTCCAGTGCCTACTGAACAAGAGATGCTCTGAAAAATATCTTGGGATTAGTCTTCCTCCCTACACTATTTACTGGGTGAGTCCTCTGGAGAAGTAGGGCAGAAGCTCTGAAATTGGTCAAAAGTCATGTGTGTGCACACAAATGCATATGTGTGTAAACATGTGCATGTATGTTATATATGTGAGGTCTGGACACTTGAAATCTGGATCACTTCTCTGCTAAACTTCTATGTTTAGACAAGCTGGTTAAAATGAACAGGTCAAACTTTATTTACAGAGTAAAGACTATTTGATCTGGAATAGATATCAGTTCTACAGTCAAACATGTGGGCCAAAGTAATTTTTATTGCTACATCTTGCAGAATTCTGAAATGGTTTGCGTGGCCATCTATGTCAGCAAAGGAAAAATTCCCATGGAAGGGTGGGCTAGTCAAGTGTGAAATGCTGCTTTAGTCACCAAAAATCCAGTATGTGTTTATATAAGTGACAGTGTACTGCGATGGAGGGAGAAAGACTTTAATTTCTGAACTGGTAGGAACCTACTAACAAATTTTGCTCATGCAGGCTTTTGTGGTACACTTTTAAGGCAATCGCTGAGACAGACACCAAAACAATACTATTCCTTTCTATACTTACGGATGCCAGAACTCTGTGGTATATAGTTTGAAAACTACTCACATGCTGTAGTTATTTATGCCATATGATGAATGGTTCAAAAATCATCAGTTTTTGGAGCTGAATGCCACTTTTGAAGTCAGTGACATTTGCCTTTCACCCAGTGTAGAAATTCACTCCCCAACACCCCTGAAGAAGGGCCTCCAGTCTAGTCTCAAACTCAATGTTTCAGCGTTGGGAAGCTCATGACCTTAAAATTCGTCCAGCTTTACTTGTAAGGAAATTCTTTACAAGACGGTTCCTTCCCATGTATGCTTAATTTATGTAAGCATGTCACTTAAATGAAAATGGCCACCCAAGAACAGCTGGCTCATCGTATAAGTTTCCCACTGCCATTCGTGGAATTTCTCTTTGTGACAGGGAAAAATTATATATGTACATATATATATAAATATATATTATATTTTCAGCTTGTGTCATCCTGCTCAACTTCTGAGCTTTTCTTGTGCTGAGCAAAGGAAAGTGCCTTAGAGATAACTTCTTGAAGTCATTCCAGGGCCCTGAATATAATATGTATAGACTTGGAATATGAATAAAATTAAAGGAATTAAAATGTTCTCTTATTTTTTTATTTTCCATCTCAAGCTTTCATTTTCTCTTATCCAAGTTGGATCTTCCAGTTTGGAAACTGTTCTCCTTAATAGGATTCTTCTCATAATACAATCTCTAGATATGGGATAGCAAGACACTGATGTACAGATAACATTAATTTGTGTGTTTCTAGTTACTTTCTAAATTTTATTTTTGATTAAGGATCCTGGCATCATAATTATTTGGGGGGCAGGGAGGGCTATGTTAAATTTTGACTTTTGTAGGTTTTAAGATCTGAGTCTATTAAAATATTTAAAATAACCTTGAAAGCAGAAAATAAAGTTAAAAGACTAAAACTATATAATTTTAAGACTCATTATAAAGCTATAGAAATTAAGAGTATGATATTGTTACTAGGATAGGAAAATAAAAGAATGAAACAAAATAGTTTAGAAAATGACCTACATATAATGGACAACTAATTTTCAACAAAGTGCAAAGTTAATTCAATGGTGAAAAGATAGTCTTTTCAAAACATGCTTAGGCAATTGGATAACAATATATAAAAATAAATAAACAAAACTTTGATCCATGTTTCACACTATATGCAAAAAGTAGCACAAAATATGCTATAAACCTAAATGTAAAACCTAAAACTATACAACTTCTAGAAGAAAACAGGAAAAATCCTTCATCATCTTGAGTCAGGCAAAGATTTCTTAGATGCAATACTGAAAACTCTATCCATAAAAGGACAAATTAGTAAATTAGACTTCATAAAAATAAAAAATCTTTTTTGAAAATTTTTAAAAAATGAAAAGACAAACCAAGACTGGGAGAAAATCTTTGCTAAGTATACATCTAATAAAAGACTAGTACCTAGAACATGTAAAAAACTCATAACTCAATAATATAAAGCAAATAATCTGTTTTTAATTAAAATTGTTGGGGTGATATTGGTTAATAAAATCAAATAGTTTTCAAGTGTACAATTCAATAATACCTCATATGTAATTACACTGTGTTCACCAGCCAAAGTTAAATTTCCTTCCATCACCAAATATTTGACCCCCTTTCCTCATAACTGCCTCTCCCTCCCCGCTTCCCTCTGTTAACCACTAATCTATGTCCATGTCTATGAGTCTCTATTTGTCATGTTTGTTGCTTTCAGTTTGTTGCTTTAAGATTCCACATATGAGCGAAATCATATGGTTCTCACTTTTTCTGTCTGACTTATTTCAATTAGCATGTTAATCTCAAGATCCATCCATGTTGTTACAAATGGCAGTATTTCATCTTTTCTTATGGCTGAGTAATATTCCACTGTATATATGTATCACATCTTCTTTATCCAATCATCTATTGAAGAACACCTCAGTTGTTTCTATGTTTTGGTCACTGTGAATAATGAGGCAAGAATCTATTTTTTAAGTAGACAAAAGTTTTGTACAGACACTTCATTTAAGAAGATACATGAATGGCAAATAAACACACAAAAAAGATGTCCAATATTATTAGAGAAATGCAAATTAAAACTCCAATGCAATAAGGCAGAGCTTCTTCACCAAAGATCACTGTAGCTTTTTGCTTGAAGAGTTCTTCCATAGAACCCAGCTCTTGTCCGATCCCAAACCCCATATGAGCTGGCCAGCCCCCTGACACCACCTCACAGACCTCTCAGATCATCCCGAGGCCCCTGGTGCCTGCCATGATGATGAGCCCCCACCATGCAGGTGCAACAGAATTACCGCAAAAACTCAGAGGTCACCATCAGCTGCCAGATCGACCTGGTGATGGTGATGAATATGTTCATCTTGCAGGAGTGGTTCAAATTCTATACTTTTAATGTGTTCAGTTTATATATGTCAACTATACTTCAATAAATCTATTCAAAAAAATCTCCAAATAGCATAAACAGCACAGGTTTATTTTTAAATACATTTTTTCAATGAGGCTTTAAAATATTAGGCCTAGCAGGAGGGTACGAACATTGTAAGCAGAAGTGACTGCTACCCTTACTTGCCCATTCTAGTCAGCATCCCTTTCGGGGTCTGGCTGCTCGCTCTAGGCAGTGTGGGGTTGCTACTGCTATTGGCTTGCTCTTTTACTGCATATCTTTTTCTCCCTGGAATATTTTTCTCAGGGCTTAGATTCTCAGTGAGGTCCCTTAAAAAAAATGTGAAAAACTTTATTTCCTTCTTAAAAACCTACACAATTTCTTAAAGTAGATAACATTGTTTTTTGTCTTTAGATTTTGTTTTTTCTTTGGGAGGGTCAAATAAAAGTATTAACCACAGCTTTCCATTTGACATTTTAGAAATGAGATAATTAGCAGATGTTAGCATTCTTTCGAATGCAAATCGGTGCAAGTAGATAGAGTTTATTAATTTGGCCAAACAGAAGGTGGGAGGGCTGGTCCGTGGATCCCCCATCTAGTTCATGACTAAATTTTAGGCCACAGTCAAATAGCCCTAAGTGTCATTTTTGGGGAAAGCATTCATTAGATTCATAGGTTTCAAGGACCAAAAATTCAAAGACCATAAAATGAAGGTGTTTCTCTGTAAAAATCTGTCCTGTTTCTGTTTCTGTGTTAGTGGCTGTGTCTCTTCCTTCATAGGGCCCCTTTCTTTATCTCTTTCTGTGTGACTGTGTGTGGTCTCCTTGCATGTCTATTTCTTCTCCCTCATCTTTGACTCTCTTAACTATATCGTGAAGTTAAAATTTGTTTTTATTATTTTGTTTATTGAGTGAGATGCATGAATTGCCTTCCTTAAAAGCAGATGGATGGCATATTTTATTCTTTTCTAAAACTACCCCAATTACAATGAAACAAATAAGATTTATTTGCTTTATGTTTCTTATTTATATGGCCTACAATTTGCTTTATTCTCAGCTAGGGGCACTACTCTCCCCCATCCCCTTCCCTGACAGCTATAATGCTCTTGTCAAGTAACAATTTAGTGAATTACTGTAGTTCATAGACTTATTTGTAGGCTATGTCACAAAAGTACATTACCATAAGGTTGACAGTATATGATAGTATTTCTTATTTTTCCTTTTAAGATTTTTTTGCCTATTTTGATTGTTAATACAATATGAATATTAAAATAAAACCAATTAAGTATATGTGTTTTTAAAAACTCACTTATTTAACAATTGTTGTAATCTTCTAAAAATAACTTGACAAAATTTTGAATTCAGTAATGCTCAATGAGAAACAGCAATTTTCTTACGTTAGCTTTGGCCACTTTCCTCACCTTTGGTTGAAAGGGTGGTTGCGACCACACCATATGCACTGAGAGAACATTAAAGACATTGGCTGTAGATTTTCAGTTTTACACAATATAAGACCCCTAAATTTCTAAGAAAGTTTACTTCATAAAATTATCATTGAGTCTGGTATCCTACCAAATAAAACATAAAGTCATGAATAATGGATTTTATCAACAATTAAAATGTAACATAAAATAATAATAAAGCATTACAAAAGAGTTTTGGAAACTAAGCAAAAATTATTCTCAATTGATTTAATCAATTCAGCAAGGAGATTAGGGAGAGAGAAAACACTGGTTGGAATCCTGTGGCTCTGATTCTATGTTACATTTTATTATTTTAATCACAGAAAATAAACAGTACAAGACAGGGGAAGTTCTTTTGAAATACAAGTTGGAGAGAACTTCTTTTGCAGTTCCTTTATTGTATCATCATCTCTTTCCAACTCTGCTCTTACTCTGTGACTTCCTGATAAAGAACAGTTATAAAATTTCCAGAATTACACCCACCTGCAGCAGCAAGATTTAAAGATGGGAGTATTTCCAGAAGGAGAGTTCAGCCACATTCCCACTGCCCTGTGGAGATATAAAACAGCCTCTTAGTGACAAAGAGAAGCAAGGATCATGGTCAACCATGTAGACGGAACTCTCACTTGCAACCCTGCTTAACCCATGAGCTTTCCTGTCTGTGTGGGAAAACAATGTTTTTTTGAGCAATTAACACTCCTCTATGAACAGAACAAGTGGCCGATAAAATGTTACATCAAATTTGGAACAAGAAGTGGTCACCAGTGACACAAGGAAAAATCACAACAGCACTTCAAGTTGGAACAGACATTGGCCTTGGTGGTTTCCCAACTACAGCACACATGCAGTCTGCTCGGTAGGAATGGCCAACAGGCATGGCACGCTTTGCCTTCAGTAGCAGCAGACTCTCCAAGTGAGACTCATTCCTCACGCCTTCCTGGGAAAGGGACTTGGAGGCTGCAAGCTAACCCGAGATTCTTAAAAGACAACCCCTGGCAACAGGGGTTGGTGTGTTTCTCCTCTTTTGCTGCCGAAAATCAGCACTAGGCTGAGGAGGCCAGTGCAGAGGCATCCAGGCCTTGGACTTTTCTGTATAGTCTTGTTTGCCTTTATAAAGTCAAGGGAGCAGCCCCCACCTGTGCTACTGTTATCTGTTCTTCCTCAACCTCAGTACAGGTCAACTGCAAACAGGAAATATCCTTGCCAACCCCATTTCCTGAGAATGGTCTGAGATCATGTCAAATGGGCACCAATCTAGGAAGATATGGGGATAAGATTATCTGGAAGGAGGAGCTGGTATTAAGAGTAAGTACTTATTTATACCAGGTAGATCAAGCTGAGGATTGAGATGGCTGGAGTCGAGACGATCATGGCATCATTGGGTGATAACAATTCATTAGAACCTGTTCAGGCTTAAAGCATCATCCAGGATTAAAGAAGGAAGGAAGTCTTAAGGCTAGGGGGCTCTAATATTATATTTGTTATCAGTTGAGGGCTTTCTATATTCCATACTAGGTAGATACAAGGTGGATATGCATTCATTCTCAATATATATAGAGAACTTACTCTGTGCTAGGTTAAATTCTTAATTATGGAGATATAGCTGAGAACGAATCAGAAATAATCCTTGCCCTCTTGGAACTACATTCCTTCTAAACATTTTCTTCATGTTTAACCAGGGCTCAGAGATTTTAAGTAACATACCCCCAAAACACATAGCTTATAAATAGTGGAACTGGGGGATTCACCCTCTGACTAAAATATCTTTCTTTTAAGGTTCATACTAACAATTTTAAACTTTTTTTCCTATTATACGCACCGTATTTGAGATCCACTGTATAAAATACGCTTTCAAAGACTGAGAAATGTCACCGATGAAACAGACTTTAGTTTGTCTCTCTCATTCACCTTTAGGGAAATGCAGGAGAAAGCGAATGTTATAGGAACAATTGATAATCTATTTTCATTTATTTTATTTTAAATAAATCTTTCAAAAACATCATTGATTTAATGACCACTATTACAAGTCTCTCATTTGTGCTAGACAACAATTATTCCACAGTTGATGAGCTGTTTGTTAAGCCTTGGGTCTGTGAGACCAGCCTATGCTCTGCCTAGTGGATTAGGCATGAGACACGGAGAAGACATGACTGCTGGCCCCAGACAAGGGCTCTTCACCTCATAATTACAGAGCTATTTGGCAGTCTGGCAACCTCCTTCACTCTATGTCTGGCAACTTAAGGTGCCAGATTTGCTAGAATCCATTTGACTTGTCTCTCATTTCAGAGTCCTGGAGAAATTCCACATTTTCTGATTGCAGAGAAGCTTCAGTATGAAAGGTCCACTTGTGACACATTCATGTCAGTGTCTATCTGAGTCAATGAGGCCTCCTCCACTGGACACGGCAGGCCTGGGGGCAGAGTCACAGATATAGGATCACAAGATTCTTATCTCAGATGATAGAACTGGATATTTTGGGTTTGGTTGTATTTGCTTAGAAAATTTTTATTCTGAAGCCACAGTTCTCAGCAGGACCTTTTCAGAAAAAAATATTGAAATATGCCCCCAAAAGTGATTTGACAGAGAATGCCTTCTTACATAACAAAGAAGGGGAGTAAATTATTATATATATACTTATTTATTCATTTATGCTAACAGAAATAGTCACAATGTAAATAAAACCGGGTTGAAATTTTTAGGTAGGAAAATGTTGCATAAGTCAGGTTTTGGTAAAGGAGAAAGACACCAGTGTAGACAGTTGAAGTATGTGGGGTTTAATGCATGGAATCAGGTATTTATAAAATCAATGAAAAAACTAGAGGCCAGAAGTGGGGGCTGCAATTGGATATTTGCTTTCAAAGTCACAACACTGCAACGGCAATTTACAGGTCAGGAACCTGCTGCCACCCTACCCCATACCCAGAAGATAGACAGAGGAACATAGAGTGTGACCCTTGTACACTCCCAGTCTATAAGAGTTCAAGGTGAGCTAGCATGACTGCGAAAAAATGGCCTGTCCTACCTTTCCACCTTCCAAATCTTATGGGAGGACTTCTTATTCGTAGAAGCTTAATCATGTCCAGGATGCAAAATCTGCTCGCTGGTTGCAAGAGGGCTTTAGAAATGTAGTATTTGTCCTTTCAGATCTGAAGAAGGTAGGGATGCATGTGGACGGTTAGTAGATGCTACCTAGTACCCTGTTATGTTATACTAAAAACAAAACATTACTTGTTAAGTGTTATTTTCCATGAGTATACTATTCCTGGCAAAGTAAAGTATTCCAATAGATGAAAAATTTCAACAGCTAGAAACTACAGTCAGTACTTACCAAGATAACAATGTTATATAAAAATAAGTTAGTTTGTTCTGGGAAATTCAAATCTGCTCTTCATAAGAAATGATACGATTACATCATTTTAAATTCTCACCTCTATGATGCTTATGAATTATTTTGACATGTCTTTGCATATAAATAGCTTTAAAGTTTTGAGTGAAATAAACCAAAAAATTAAAATTTTATTAACAAAAAATCTTAGACTTAGTTTTATAATCAGCCTAATATATGCTGTGTTGATCAATTATGCTTTTTGATTAATTTTTACTTTTTATGACTAAAATGAATAATGCCAATATTCATTTAATTATCTTTTCTCTCTTCTGTGACTATATTTGGTATCTAATTTACATCAAAATGTTATTTTCTAATATGAAGCACAAAAAGACCAAAAGGTTGAATAATGTTACCTGAATAATGTTAAAGAAATTTTTGCAGTCTCCAGCTTTCCCAGGAATAGACTCTGAGGCAGAAATTTGTGTGTGGACAGTAATTGATGAGTGCTTTTGAGAGATGTACCTCTGAGGGTTGAGGGTCACAAGACTAAGCAGAGGTAGGAGCTGAACTATAATTCAGTTGTAACAAAGGCCTCAGAAGGATGCTCTGTAGTTGACATTACCCTTTATATTTGTCCTGAGCCAAGGCAAAGAGATTGACTCTTTGTATACCTGTCTTGACCATGCTGGATGTGGGCTGCGTGCATCCAGGGAACAAGAGTCTTGTTAGATAAGGCAGCTCCTGCTACAAGGGACAATATCAAGAGAGGAACTCATCTATGATGAACCATTACCAATCATCTGGAAGAATGAGTGCCTTAGCTCTTAACGGGGAGCTGGTTGAGAAACCACAACATCCACCACACCTTCAACAGAAGGCTCATTGAAGACACTCTAAGAGAGACCTAGTTCCCAACCCCACCTGTTTTAAAGAAAACATTATTTGCTTGGGCACACTGATGCATTCTATATCAAATTACAGTATATTGTCTTGTTGAATTTTAAATTCTAAAAAACATTCTGGTAGTTTTCTATGTCAGAAGATAGTTTTAGTTTATTTTATAGTATTTTACAGCTAACTCTTAGAAATTTAACTTTGATTCTGTGTTGTATGAATTAGAACTATTGTGAATGTCTTTTTATTACTTTAATATAGTATATAGATAGCCTATTTTCTAGGCAACTTTAGATATTTTGTGTGAGAAAAGATTTTATTTTTAATCTGATGTGTCAAGTTTTTATAAAAAATGTCTTGAATCTTTGAGAAGCAGCCTAGTTTTATTTGCACTATTAACCAAACACTACTATCAACAATTAAAAAATAAAATGAGAACACTGGAATTTCCTTGAAAAATTAGCTTTGGGAGTCAGAAGAATATTCATTATAGAGATGAATTGTATGTATCACAGACTTTTTATTGGCTGTCAATGTTCTTTCAGTGACCTAGTGAAACTTACTGCATAAAATCAAGTTATACCATAATGGGTGACAATGAAGAAACAGCATTACCACTTAAGAAATTTACCATCCAAACCATACCCACAATTTCTCCAGACTGAATATTGAGTCTAGTTGAACCGGTATGCTCAGTGTTTCCCAGCACACCATGGACCTCCGGTTTCCCATATCAGCACCTCTGATGTTAGCCACAACTGCACTATGTAGTTCCAGGCAGCCTCAGGCTCACCTCAGCTGTCAATATCCTATTTCTAGGTACATGCTCTCTGCTTATGGCCTTCCTGCACTCAAGGGTAGTCCATGTATAGGGGGGTGTTTCAATGCCAAGAGGCTATCCTCAATCGAAGAGGGATAGGAATTGGTGAGTAAATGCTCCACCTTCCTCCCATTCTTCAGAGGGACAATTCTAGGATGCATTCTGCACATTTCCAGATAGTTCCAAAGGAATCAAGCCTGTAGCCTGTAGCCTAAAGCAGCAGCCTCAGTGATACACTCCTAGCTTGATTTTCCTCTTTTCTTGACTAATTTCCTCTCCCTCACCTCTCCCAGGGACTATCCCCCAAATTATCTGCAGCCAAGTTCTTGGCTCAAATTTCCTTTTCCTTGATCAATACACTTCTGATTATTATTACTATTATAATTAACATTATGCTATTCATCTCATCTCAAAAAATGACTCATCTCAAAATCCATCCTGCTTAAATTTGGAAAGTGGTAAGTTTGTGTGTGTTCTTAGGTATATTTTTGGACTCTGTTTTATTCCACCAATAAATTTACATATTTACATATAAATTTACAGAATTGTGTTTGCATTATGATGCATTAATATATGTTAAAGTATGTTTTTCTATCATCGTTCCTGATTTTCAAGATAATTATGGCTCTTCTCAGTGATTTATTTTCATGAGAATTTTAAATTAATTTAATCCAGTTCTAAGATAAACCATATTATAATTGCATCAAATTTGCATATTAATTTAGAAAGAATTACATTTCAAATATTATGTTTCATTGGGAGATAAGATATATTTCCCTAAGTGTCTTAGTTTTCTTATGCTGTTATAACAAAATATCATGGACTGGGTGGCTTATAAACAACAAGAAATTATTTCTCACATTCTAGAAGCTGAAATGGCCAAAATCAAGGTGCAGGAGGTTTAGTGTCTGGTAAGGGCCCACTTTTTGATTTATAGATGTTCATCTTTCTCCTGTAACCTAACCTGGTAGAAGAGACAAGAGAGCCCTGTGGGTTCTCTTTCATAAGGGCACTAATGCTGTTCATGAGAGCTGAGCCCTCGAAACCTAATCACCTCCCAAAGGCCCACCACCTAATATCATTGCATTGGGGATTAGGTCTCAATACATGAATTTTAGGGAGATACAACATTCAGTCTATAGCACTATGTGTTCAGATATTACTATTATATAATGTTCTTTAAGTTTTGTGCCTTTCTTACATATTTCTAGGTAATTTTTTGTTTGGGTTGCTATCATTAATTATTTATTTTTCACTTTGGATATCTTAACTAGCTGCTAATATAAAGAAAGTCTGTTTTTGTGATTTTTTCCCCCTTTATCTGGCCACTTAACTAAATTTTTGTACAGTCCTGTATGTATTCTTGGCATATAATCATTCATAGAGATATATAGATAACTACCTCCTCTTCTTTAAATTAGTTATTTATTCTATTTATTTTCTCATTGCATTTTCTAGAGCCTTCCAAATAATGTTGAATTATAATAGTATTAGCAGGCATCTCTTCCATAATTCTGATTTTTAGTGAAAATTTTCTCAGTATTTATTTCATATGCTAGTTTTGGTAACTAGTTTTTATCCTACTTAAGTAGTTATCTTCTATTTCTGTTTTATGTATTTTATTATGAGATTTAACAAATTCCAGGGATTGAACGAATGCAATGTATTGAGGAGAGAATTTCTCATGTTTGTAAGAAAAAAAGGAACCACTAAAGTGGAAGACCTTGATAGAAATAAAAGAGATAAATTATTTAGCAAGGTTATGCATATGGAGAATTACATATGAAGCTTATAGGTAGAGAGAGATTGGCCAGAGGAATAAGCAGAGCCATCCTTTGCCAAGGCAGAAGAAAAGAAAGACAAGATGCTTGAAGACACAGATAAACTCTGACTTAGGAGAGGGTGGTTCTTTCTTTGTAAACTCTCTCATTCTCTTTTACGAAAGAGACTGAATATAAACTAAAATGGACAAACATATAGAGCTTATCTTAGGTTTGAGGTCGACAAATGTGAATGACAGGGTTATGCCAGAAGGATGTATAAATCAGAACAGTGAATATGGATGGGGATACAGGGAAACTTGAAGGAAAAAAGAAGAGCAGGTTAATAAGAGTGAGTTCAAGGTTGCTGATGGAAGTAAAGAGGCTATGCTCATAGGAGGTGATATCAAAATTCTACGTGAAGCAGAGTGTCCTAAGTGCTGAAAGAGGATATGATTTGGGAGAGTAATTGTGAGTAGAATTAAAATCAGAAGACTCAAAGGCAAGAGTTATGAAAGTGCCATTAACATGGAGGTTGAGTTAAATCCAAATTGATGATAAAGATTTTGGAAAGAAAGCACAAAAATAAAGCAGGGCCTGTACCAAAGCTGAGACCTGAAGATGTCAGTAATAAGTGTGCTCACAGTAATGCCGGTGATAAGCTCAACTAAATGCCAATAGAGGCCTTGACTAAAGTGGTAGGAAGAAAGGGATACTTTGAGAATACTGGAGGATTTGAAAGAGAATCCAATGGGCTGATAAATGCACAGGTAGATAGTAGGGTATTGCTGAATAAAGGATGTTCAGGAGGAGTCTGCACATGGGTGAGGCAAGAGAGGATGAGAAGAAACAGGAAGTAGTAGAAAATCACGTTAGTTTGGAGTCACATGTTATTTGTGTGACAGAGAGCTTGTAATTATGCTGTATCTTATCAATGGAGGACTGTGTAGAACATCCAGACCCAAAAGTTCAATTAGAACTTCATGGTGAGTGGCTTTCCAGAACCTTGTTTTAATAGTAGGCATAGTGGGTTAAAAGATTCTTTTACTTATTGTGTGTGTGTGTGTGTGCGCACGTGTGTGTGTGTGTGTGTGTGTGTGTTTCTAGGTGTGTTAGGGTTGCTATCAAATAAAATACAGACCATCCAGCTAAATTTAAATTTCAGAAAACAGATTAATTTTTTTTAGTTTAAATATCTCCCATGCAACTGAGCATATTTCACAGCACATACACTAACTTCTTTTTGTTGTTGTTATTTTTCTGACATTCGAATTTAACTGATTGTGTGTGTATGTGCATACGTGAGCAGGTATCAAGGATATGAACTGATGAGATATTGCTTCATACTTAATTTTTTAAAAGAGCAGTTCATAGTGTGTCATAAGAAATCTTATTCCTGTTTTCCTAATTATTATAATATTAAAAGGCAATAGAATTTATACATATGGAGACCACTTCAATTTTTAATGAAGTTTTCCAAGGTTTTATCTGAAATAGAGGAATTTGCTCTTTAATAAAAGTATACATAATTAATGTTTTTATGTGAGCCTTGACTTTGCTTTGTGGCAATAATTTCTGGTTCCTTTACAGGATACTAATCATCTCTACTCAAAAAAGAATGTGGCTGTGATGGGCATAGTAGACTGGGGTATCTTCTGGGGCTAGTTTTAGCATTCCCAACATGTGAGTAGCTGAAGTTAAATCCAGTGGTGCTAAGAACTGGGTTTGGTATATTTACAAAGAATTTCCCAGCGACGTTCATCTTTCTCACATTGGATGGACTTGCCTATTGAGGTAGTAGCATCTCTATAACGTGAGATCTACTAGTCTTTTCTGGAGGTGTTCTCTGTTACAAGGTCCTGCTTTGTCTCCGCAGCCTCCTCTCTTCAGAGGTGATCCACTTGGTATCTATGTGTATCACCACCTTCACTCCTCAATGATTTCCCTTCCCTATGGAGCCCTAGAGTATGGAGCCCTAACTCCCACTGTAAGCGAGAAAGTGACAGGCACTCAAGCTCAGTACTTTGTGTTGCTGCAACTAGGCAGCCTGCAGCTAATTTATCTTCAGCATCTACTACGTGAGTGCACAGTTCTTTATGGTTTCATATCTATTAAAAAAATAACACAAAGCCTCCCAAGGTAAATTATATTATTCACAGATTACAGGTAAGAGGACTGAAAATCAGAAAAGAGAAGACAAAGGAGCTAACATTTACTGAACATCCGCTTTGTGCCTAGCACTGTCAAACATTTTACAAACATTGTCTCATTTGATTCTGACCACATACCTAAGAATTAGATTTTATAAGAGGGAGGAGTTATAAACATATATTTACCGATGAAGACACAAGCATAGAAAAGTTAAGAAACTTAGAAGAAGAATTTAAATGAGGCCTTATATCTCGAAAGCCTGTGTGAGTCCCATTTCACAATGGTTCTCCATTGATGTCAGTTACCTTGTCCAAGTTTACCCAGCTAGAAAATGGGAGATATAAGGTTCAAACTTAGGTACGTCTGACTCCAAAGCCCATGAAAATTAACATTTAATGGGGCTGATTAGACCATTCCATAACTTGGATGTCTATGGCATGTTCCAAAAGCGCCACAGCTCTTCTCATAAATTAGTTTTCATAATCTGTGTGTTTCGGTATGTGATTTGGGGAATGCACTTAGCAAGTTGCCTTTAAAAAGATGTTAAGGGGTCTCGAAGTCGATGATGGTCTACCACTAGCCTATTCCTTCCCCAAGACTTAGTGCTAAAAGTCCTTCCCCTATTTATTTCATCCTGGCCTTGAGCACACAGCCAATGGCATGTGCCTTGCCTTCTTTTATCATCTCCCTTGGATCTGCTTTTTCACAGGCAGTTTTTCATCTACAGATTTTCCTAATGGTCCCTTGCTTGCTTTTTATGGTCCCTCCAAACCCATCTGTTCTAGGCTTCATCCTGGCTCTCACACGGAGGTAGTATCACAGTGGTTCTAGCCCTGAGATAAGACTATCTGGGTTTTTAATCTTGGCCTTATCATCTCTTAGCTGTGTGACATTATATTTATGTGTTCTGGTTTTCTTATCTGGAAAATAAGGGTGATGATGGTGCTTACCTCATTAGCATGTTGTGTGCCCTAAATGCATTAATGTAAAAAAGTTTAGTACAGTGCTTGGAATATAGTAAATTAACAATTATATAAAAGATAAGATTGAATACTTATGAGTGACTAATGTAATCTGTTAATTAGTACTAATGTACTTGTGGATGTCTATCACTATATATTTTTCCTATTCCTGAACACAAATGTGCTTTTTCTTATTTTTATATATTAATTAAATGAAAGGCTTCATGGAAATTCCTACCACTGTGGCTTACTATTGAGGCAGATGTTTTGGATAAGTATTCTTTCAGCAGTCCTCATATCACACTCCATAAGCTCCCTCTGAATCATGGAGCTGGCACTCTGAGTGTACAGTTGACAGTACTGGGCAGAAAGCTGCCCACGCTTGCCAGCTCTCCTGACAAGAGTGATCAAGAATTATTATTATAATAACCACCAGAGCCACATTTCTTATCGCTCCCTTTTAAATGGTGTTGGAGTGGTAACTAGATGTGTTCTCTCTCTCTCTCTCTTTCCTTGTCTCTCTCTCTCTCTTTCTCCCTCTCTCTTCTCTTCTCTCTCCTTTTCTCTCTTCTCTCTGTTCTCTCTCTCTGGTTCCTTCTCTCTCTCTCTCTTCTCTCTCACACATTACAATACACATGACACATTGTCACACACACATTACTCATTAGAGTCTTTACTAGGCTCTTGTCTGAACGAGCTATGAAAGCATCATAGGGCATATATAATGCAAATAATTCCCTCTATGTCAATCTTCAATATCCATCTGTTGGACCCTACGCTGCACTTTATGTTTTCATTGACTTGAAATGGAGGGTAAAAAACTATAATTTTTTACTTTCAATTTTTTGCTTTCAAATCATATTCTATATTTTGGAAATTTATTATATAACTATTCAATGGACTTGCCACCCAAATGTGAGGAGAAAGCCTGGATTTCTTTTTCAACTGTCACAGATTTACTTTTCAATAATATTTTAGAACAATGTTTTTTTTCTGGTTAGGATCAGAAATTCACAGTGAATGCAAACAAACAAAGGAAATAAATAGAAAAACAAATTAAAAGGAATTAATGTTTTACCAATGTCCTGCTTTGTTCCATTAAGTTTGACATTCAGAAATTTGTAAAAAGTTTGGCATTATGTCTACAACAATTTTTCTACATGACACAGGCATTTCCTACTGAGTCCATTTGGCATCTCTAAGCATCACTACCCAGTGAGTGCCAATTCCAGTGTGACTGAGCTCAGGCTTCTTAATAGTTTGGTTAAATAACCAACAGAGATTTTTATTATAAAACTCAGACAGTCAGAAATTGGTTTCAAAAGAAACCATGTACTTCATTGATTAGGATTTTTTTAAATAAAAAAGTTACAATAAATATTTTGAAAATCAAAATAAGAGAAGGTCGTATGACATTCCCAAAAACAGCTGCAATGTGTAGTGGATTTGGACAAGTAATGGGAGCTATCTGGTATTGCTTTTCCTTACAAGCTTGGTATTTTGTATTATACTCTTACCAAAGGGAAAGGGTCCTAGCTAATATTGTTTTGTGAACTGAATAAATGGCTAGAACCTCTATGAATCTTCAGTGGGCTACTAACCATGAACACGACCACATCTCTTCTACTATAGAAAAAATCTCCTCATATTATTTACACATATTTGCCAAGTATTTCTCTATTCTATTTTCTTTGAAATATATACATATATTTTTGCATCCTTTACTTACTTACAATAATCATCTCTTTTATTCAACAAACATTTAAACAACTTCAGGGACAAAAAAGCACAAGGTAAGATATCTGTATTTGAAAAGAGACATTAAAATATCAACTTCAAAAAACATAAGAGAAAAAACAGTATATTTTTATTTATTTTCCAAAACAAAGGAAGTAGGACATTCTTTCATGATTTTTATTTGTTTTTCAAACCACATTGTCTTCAACTTTTGAAATAGTAATCTTCCTTGACAGTCATTTAATAATTGTGAATGATCTATGACTTTATTATAAAGTTCTCATCTAATGATCTATTTCCTTTACCCCAGAGGCCAAGTACAAAGCTAGGGAATTATCTCGGTGATACTTTTAATAACTTCCTGTGGGATTGTAAACCCTAACCGAAACAGACTCTGCAAAGGAGTTAATCATGTAATTTCACAGATTAGACACCACAGGGTTACTAATGAGAAACTTCAGTTTAGTGATAAACTTTTTTTCCAGGAATATTTTGAGAGGCCTGTAACCTTTGGCTGACACCCAGCAAGGCTATTAGTTTAACCATGGATGTACTACCAAATGCATAAGAGTCAGCAGAACCTTTTTTCTGGAAAGTTGATTGTAAGAATAGTTTTGTTAAAGAGACTTTAGAAACAGATGGAATAGGCAAAGGGAGAGAAAAAAAAAGATAAGCGAAAGAAAACTATCAACTTCTGTTGGTTGGCATAATTTCAGCTTCTAGTGTCTTTTCAACCATATGTTCAAGATGGAAACCACAGTTCACATTTAAATGTCATGCTGCCCTCTGTTCCATAAACATGTATCATCCATCACTAAATATTTAGATCTGAATTGTTGGAACTGAGTTCTGTGCCAGGGGTAGGGGGATTAATTCCTTTCAAGGTCCTCACATGATGGATTTTCCACTGAAGTAAACATCCGAGAAGAGCTCACACTAAAGCCATAAAATATATAAATAAAGTTTAAAGTTTAATTAAGTCAACATTATTTAAAGTGGTTGTCATATTTTATGGCAAACTTTTCATGTTTATTTTGTATGACTCCTAATAAATAGCCCCTCCTGATTAGACAAAAAACACAGCTAGATTAAATTCAAGCATTCTAAATTTAGGGCCGGAAGAATATTCCTGAGTTGAGAATAATGAAACCTTTCTCATTATGCTTTTGTTTCAAAAACTAGCCTAGACACTGAGTCAATATCCTGTACAGCAGAACCTTTGAAAATCTTTTAAGGTCTTATCAACTGGACTTTAGGGAGACAATATACTTACCTTGGTAAGAACACAGAATAACAAATGAAGGAGATTATTGTGATAAAATAACTTTCATTTTAATTTTTAGTTCTTATAATAATAGAAAGCATAAGAAGGAAAATAACGGATCCACATTAAGTTCATACTGGATTGTTATCTTCTTAAAATAAGTTTTCTTAAAAGGTAAATCATTTAAATGAATGTAACCCTTCACTCCTCTCATAAATCAGTACTCTAGGGCACCTGATTTTCTTTCTTAACATTAAATAAGGAAATTGATAATCATACACCCTTTTAAGTTTGATGGATATAGTATTTAAGGAAAAAGAGTAAGCAAAGGACAGAGACCAGGTAAAGTGAATTCTTTACTGCAAAGAGTTGAAGCACAGTTGCCACTTAGTATAGACTTTCTCTTTTTAAAGCTAAGGCTTCTTCAATAATGACAATAAGAATCCTATTTCCGCCTACACACACACACACACACACACATGCACGCACACACACAAAACAAACAAACAAGAACAAACTCTGTCCAAAGAAGTATTTAAGCCTGTAAGGAAATGTTTAGAGTTGTCATAAACTTTAGCATGCTTGTCCAACCTGATGTTTTGTGAGAAGAAAACCAAAGCTGAGAGAAGTTAATTGTCCTGTTCACATAGCGAACTGGTGGCAAAGTAGGTCTAGAACACATCTTCCAATGTCCATCTTCCTGCTTTCTTATCCAGCATCCTGATATAATATTGTGGATATCTGCAGAGGAAGTGAATGTTAGGTATAAGTGGTGGTTTTTGTTTGAGATGATGAAGATTATAGTCATATCTTCAATGGTTCTTGAATTGCACATTTTCAGGAACCAGGTGATTTGATGCAAAATACTAATCACTGAGTTTCTATTTCCTTGTGTGTAAAATGCAACTACTGTGAGGATTAGAGATACTATTTGTAACAGTGCATCCTGCATATACACAGTAATCACCCCATCAGTGGTATTAATTGTCATTGGTTTCAGAAGCTACATATTCAGGGCAAAATGTCTTTCTAAATGACCAAGTTCCTGATGCAGCTGAGGATGATTTTGCTTCTTTCCCATGGCCTTACATCTATATTTTGACAAGCCCCAATCTTTTATGGATAGAAAAAAAGAATTTAGATAGATTTTTTTTCCCCTGGAATAAAAATATTTATCAAGTGAAAGAATACATGCTATCAAAGTAGCTTATAATCACTTGGACTAGAGTTTGTGGTTTTAATGAACTGAAAAAATTTTTTAAACATGACTGAAATTTGACAAGCAAAACACAAAGTTAATCTCATTCTTTTCTGCTGAAGGAATGTCTCTTTACATGGTCGCACATAGCATATTTAAATGTGATGTTCAATCATACAGAAATGAATTAAGAAATAGGCAAACATTCAGTTACATATGTATATTTTAGTCAAGTCCTCAAAGAAGATTAAAGGAAAAAAATACCTACCAATTTTATAAATCTAAGGACATTTCAAGGACCTAAACTACTATCTACAAATTCTTTTCCCTCTTTTAATTTTATTTATTTTCTCAAGTCCATACATTATTTTTATGTAAATTTTTTGTTCCAGGTCATTTTCTCTCCATAGTTCTATAGTTCTCTTTGTTACAAACAATGAAACCATTGTATTTTCTACTTGAATATATCATAGTCTGCTAAATTGTTCCTCTGGACATTATTCCAAGAAATAAACATGTGATTGAAGGGAATAGAAATGGAAATGAAATTATACTTTTACACTAAAAGAGAACTTCTGATTAAGATTGTTATTACAGTATACAAACCATTATGCCAAATACAATCAATTTTGTAAGAAGCTGGCATGCAAATAATAACCTTAATGGAATTGTTCACTATTTAACTGTGCATAAGCTCTATTAAGAGACCTATTTAAAATTCACTAAAGCAAAAATGGTAAAGTAAAACTACTCACCTAATGGACACTATGATGTTTATCTTATGTAAAAAATAATTTTACTGGATAATTTTAATGGTTAAAAGTTCTTTATTAATTTTCACATTCTAAAATTATATTTTAATGTTTCTGCTGACTTTGAGTAATATAGATGTAAAAACATACCTATATATCCAGACCGAAAAATTATTGCTATTTATTAGTGGTATGTTGAAGAAATCAACTCAGATCAGGTAAATTTGTAGATATTAGTATTTTCAATACATAGCTGACCAAACTATATATATAAAGAAAATATAAACGCCAAACGCCAATTCTACTTTCTTTTCGATGTTTTGCTTGCTAAAACCTTTCTCTGAATCACACCTAATTGCACCAAACTAGTCCTCCAGGAGAGTGGCTTCCAATGTTCATACACTGGGGACTCAGAAGGCACACCGGAGTGTAAGTGTATTTCAGTAACGTACTCTCAGGGTAAGCACATGTGTAGCTGGTATTTCCAAACCATTTATTTTGTCAGAACATTTCCCCTTCCCGAGTTATTTATACATTGTGTAGTAGAACTAGAGTGCGTGCTAAAGATAGAGCCAGATGAGAACCTTTTTAGATGTCTCTCACTGGTAATAAACCTTGGGCTTTTATCAAGGAACTTCCTCAGCAAGCAGAAGGTCCATGCTGAAGGAAAGGCTTTTTGAAGAGAATAATTTAGATAATGAAGACATACACTTTTAAGCGTTAGCTGTTTGTTTTCCAAAATATATGAATTTGTTCCATAATATTTGTTGACTACTTTTTCTACACTGTTGACTACTTCCTGTGCAGTGAATGAGACTTAACTGAAAAGTGGGCTTTACCATCAACCTGGGATGAAAAATCACTTTAAGATTCTTGTGTTTCTAGCAATTAAAACCAAGTGCGTCCATGTACGTACACAGATTTTTTTTAAATGTGTGTGAACGTGTCTAAATATATGTACACATATTTAGTCTTAATATAAGATTTATATTATGTTTTTATGAATTACACACGTATTTGCAGTCTATACAAACGCATATCATTCCATGTCTTTTGGCATTATGCTGATTTTAAAAAGTGGTGAATGAAAGTAAATTCATAAAACCTACTTAATCTAGAAATGTCATTGACTTCCCAAGTTTACATATGCTATCCAAAGATAGGGGTTTTGTTTTAGATAGGGCTGAATGAATGAGGTTGGTAAGAGACTACTTTTCTTTCCTTTAATTGGCCTGCCTCACACAGAAAGTCCAAGGAAAGGTCTGAAAATTAATATAAATATGGATGTCATTTGATATACATCACACAGTCAGTGACTTAATAGCCTACTCTCAGGTAGTACAGGCATTATTCATTTCATATATGTTCCATTGAAACTATAAATTATGAATTTCTATCTCATTATAATGTAAATATCGGTAGAAAGCCACTATGTTTCCTGATAAAATACCTTTTAACTTAGTTGTGTTTTGACATTACTTTCACATTTAGTATATAACTTCTATTTCACTTTACTATTAATAAACTCATACCTCATGTGATAACAAAGTCCAAGGCCTTCATTTAGGTGTCATGTTGAAAGTTCGGCGATGTCCTAAGGCTACATATTGTTTAAATATAAAACAAGCAAATGCATTTTGATATGATTCGAGTTGATAATATGAAGGTGGAAACTTTGTCTTTTAAGGATTTTGAAACAAGCAGGCCATCGTTTAGAATATGAATCCATCAATTGAAAAATTAAGAAAATAACTTGAGATAATGTCATTAATATTATGAAAGCGGAAAAGATTAAATAAAACATGAGTGTAACTGAAAAAATACACTCATTCAACTTGAAAGAGATAGGCATGATTGTTTTACATTTTCATCAGTAACTCCAAAAATGAAAAGAAAAAAACCCCGACTGAAGTCCAAAATGTGAATAAAAGAAATAAAGTTTCAAATTTTAGTAGCTAGAATGACATTATAGTATGATTGGTTTGATTTAATTATAAAACATTCCTTTAAAGTTGTATTGGTTTTTAGAAGATGCCCTCATTCCACTTCAGAACTGGCCGAACATTAACAATGGAAGAAGTAATCTCACCAGAACGTATAATCATTAAAAACATAAAATTCACACAAGTACATGAAAACCAAGATAAAGTGTGGAGAGTTTATTTGTACACAGAATGTACTCTATAGTTGTTTGTTGAATTAATTTTATTTAATTAGCAACTTACCAGCTGTAATCATTATTATTCCAACACTGACAACTCTTAGGTACCTACCAATACTCATTAGACTTCTCTCTCATTCTCCAACAATCCTGAGTGGGAGGTTTACTGTCTGTTTCACAAAGGAAGAAATTGATGCCCAGAGTGATTAAGCAACTTTCTCGTGGTCACACAGTATGTATCAAAACTATAATATGAACTCAGACAGGTCTGATACATAATATGCTTATTTTATCACATTATTCTGTAAATACTAAAAATATAATATAAAACATGGTTTTAAAGAAAATATTAGGTTAGTTTGTGTTGTATCTCCATTTCCCCTCATTCCAGAAACCAAACTAAGTTTTAGTTTAAACTGTAAAACTAATAAGAACATAAAAATTCAAAAAGGAGAGGACATTGCAGAAATATCAATAGGAGGATTTTGAAGGAAAAGGTGTGGTAGTTTGGAAAATACGGCCACAGACTCCTTGCATCCCTGTATGCATGCCCCTTGCAAAGTGACTTTGTGGTTATTCCCACAAAGAAGTAAAGTTTATTTTTCCATTCTCTGAATCTGTTCTTGAACGTGTGACTTGCTTTGGCTATGGACTTGGTAAATGTGACAGAAATAGAGTTTGCTTCCACCATGGCGGCTCAGTCTAGCTGGCAGGAAAGGCTACTTTGGAGAAGACCCAAGTGCCCCACCTCACAGCCTGATGATGGCCAACGTGAATGAAGACTGCTGCCCCAGCCAAGGGGCCAATTGACTGCGATGAGGCCAGGTGACACCAGCAAAAGATCTGCCCTGCTGTGGTGCTATCCAAATTCCTGACCCACAGAATTGTGAGCTAAGAAATGTTGATTTTTCTTCAAACCACAGAGTTTCATACTGTTTGTTTACATAGTAAATGCTACAAAAAGTTAATTTTAAAATACATGGAATTCCTAATCATTTTCCCAAGTAATGTCAATGAGTTTATATCGAACCATATAAGTTTTTTCATGTCCATTCTCACTTTGTGACAAATAATGGTAGATGGCTTGGATGCTATGGAATATTTTTTCTCTGAAGAAAATTAACTGAATTATTTAGTCATAAAACCCAAGATTCTAGCTTTATTAACATCCTACTTCTGGAACTGAGAGGCTTGGCTTAGATACTGTCTTCAAAAGTGTCTCTGTAGCCAACTAAATGGAGCACAGATATAAAGGCCACATTATGGTTTTGAGAGCCCTGCCCCTTTGCCTTTCTGGGCTGCTTTCTCTAAAAAAGTAGATAATTGCAGTGTATTACTGCATTGGTATAAAGATGAATATATTACATAATATGTTAAAATATTTCCTTTGATCTAAAGGCTCATTGTTTTCTTCTGATTTTAACAGGAACTAAAATAATTTTGTGCATTCCTAAAAGTATGGTGGGTCCTTGGCACTGTCTTCATCAATCTAATGAATAAGTCTGCCTACATAGACATTATAAAGACTAAACTTAATTTATTTTCTTCTTCCTTCTCATTCTCTAGAACTGCTATTTTATAACCAGGATCAAGACGTGTATGTGTGTGTGTGTGTGTGTGTGTGTGTGTGTGTGTGTGTGTGTGTAAGTGTAAGAACATTTGGCCTCCTTTTATGACTAAAGTAGGTAAGTTACCTCTCTATCCTCTCCCACATCCACATCTCAAGCTAAGGGTACTCTGTCTAGAAGCAACTACATAGAGATTGCAGAGGACATAACCATTCATATCCTACGGTGACCAAAAGAAAAAAAAAAGAAAAGGAAAAAAAGAAAAAAGAAAGAAAACCAACACTAGAGAATCTTCAATATAAACATTAATAGTTTCCCACATCTTTGTTTAGAGAACAGTCTGAGGATTTCTAAACTTTTAGATCTTATTCATTCCAGAAGAACTGTTTCACTTATGGTCACATAAATCTTGGCCTTTTAGAAGTTCCAAGATTAAGACTCTATAGAAATTGGAGTTACAGAGAACTCACAGGTGATCTGTACAGAGCAAATAGAATTCAGGCCATTCAGGAGACATAACGTTTGTGGACAATTTGAGTCTAGCTCTGACATCAATTATAGAGAACAGAAGCTTGGTAATGAAACACGGGAAGGAGAGTTTAGTGGCAATGATAGAGTTCTCGTGTTTTAAACAGGTCATATTGTTTTTTATGATTACAAAAGAAAGATATATTAAATGTGGAAAATTTAAAGAATATTCCCCTTTCAAAAAAATGGACACCATGGTAAATTGTATTCAGGGCTGCCTGGTCAGATATCACTGAGATAAATATGGTTTTATATATTTTTTTCCTCTACCTGCCAGAATAATTTACTGGTATTTCATTTTTTTTTTTAAATTTATTTCATTTTGACTCTAGTTATTTAAAAATTCCACCCACCAACGTGTTCCAAAGTGAAAAAGTAGCTGTTTAAAAGCAAGTTAAAACTAGAGCTCCGGAAACCCATGACTTACACTTACTTCGAAGCTTCAGATCTCATATCGTCTCACATTTACACAGCATTTTCCATCACCTCTTTGCTCAAACACTAATTCCTTGGGGCTGCAAAAATGTAGCTCCAATATGCAAAGCTGAGAGGTTGGAAAGAGAATAGAGGGCAGGGACCACTTTTGACCATCTGACCTCTCTCTCTCCTCCCCTGGAGTACTTGGGACAGAGAACTTGGGAAAATCCCATATAAATAGAAGGGCAGGGCAGGCTTGATTTTATGTATTGTGTCTTATTGCCTCTAGAAACTATAAAAATGTCCTAGAAATTAAAAAAATATATTACATCCAAACTATATATTCAAGACTTTTCTTTCCACTTGGGAGTAGCTCAAAACTCCAATAGGTTTGGGAAGTATCACCGAGCTGCTGTACAAGCTGATATGTGTGAGGCCTCTGGGTGGAGAGGGACCGGGCTGCTTGGGATGTTTTCCAGTTGCCATAGCAGAGCAGGATCAAGCTGATAATAAGAGAATAGCCTCATCTCATTGCTCATAGTGCAAGCTCAGGAATTTCACTTATTCAATTACATAGTCTTCATGTCTTCTGAGTTCTTATATATAGGTTGTCCCAAGGCTATAAAAGGCATCATCATCATTTTTCCAGGCAGGTGTAGATGGTTTGGCAATTGGACAAGGTGAAATAACAAAGAACGTATGGCTTGTGGCTGTGGTTCCCAGTTTAATATAATGCTGTAAACTGGGCTCTGAGTTCAGCAATGTATCTCGCTGGTATTCTTTTCCTGACTAGCGCACATTGTTATTTTACGTTCTGTTGAAACTGATTTATCAGACTTTCTTGTTAGTGGTTTTGTTTATCATTTCCAAATCATTTCTCCAACTACTTTCTAAACTCTAAGGCGTTGTGTCAGGGTGGCCTTCTCCACTCACATCACTTTAACTTCCGCATGTATACTGGTCATTTATACATATGTTTAAATGCAGGTTGGTTAAATGTCCTACAAGAACTTCAAATTCAATGTCTGGAACAAAACTCACCATTTCTTCTAATCCTGAGGCCCTGGCTCTACTTCTCTATTTACCATCTTAGGGAATGGCATTTAATCCAGAATTCTGACAGCCATGTTAACACTTTCTCACTCCTCACAGCATAATTCACTGAAATTCTGATTCTTCTAAAAATCCTTGACTTGCCCCCTCTTTCTACTCATACTGGTAGAAGTAAGGAACTCAACATGTCTGGATTATTGCAACAGCCTCCCAACTGCTTTTCTTGCCCCTAGTCTTCTTTCCCAAATCATACAACACATCACTGCCAGCTTATTTTTCTAAAGCAGAAATTTGCTCATACAACAGTCTTGCTTAAAATAATTCAATAATTTCTTATTTATCTACAGCAAAAATTTATAGACAGGAAGCTCCAGGAGGAATATCATACATCTTCTTGAAGATTAATTTATTGAAGATGGAAAAATTCAAGGTATATTAAATTAATATAGAGTAGGTTATAAAATTCACATTTGTTTTTAAACAGGGCACCTTGGAGAATTTTAACACGAGCAACAACCATTTCAGATTATGCTACTATATCCCTGGAGGATAAATACCTGCTTGCTTTTGATGTTAGGTGTACTTGCAAAAAAGACAAAAGAAAAGTTAGGGAGGGTGGAGAATTAAGGATAAGATGTAAATTCCTTAGTATGGTCTGGCCCTCTTTACCTCTTCACCCTTACTATGTGCCTCTTTTGGCCTCATCCACGCACTCAGCTTATGTCCTACTTGTCTGTATGTCTCAGACAAGTTTCCATCGGGAAATCTTCCTTCTTTCTCTCTCAACCCATTCTGAGTTTGGACTTCCTTGCTCTACAATCCCCCAGCATTCTGAGTGTGCTTCTGTGAAAGCTTCTACCTAACTGGTTTGCCTGTGCAGTTTTCTTGTGTGATTTGTCCCTTATGCTGTACACATCTTAAGGGTAGGGGACACATAGCTTTGAATGTTTGGTGCCTAACAAAGTGCTGAGCACATAGTAGATGCTCAATGAGTACTTATAATTAGTTCAATAATTATTCTCCATGGAGGACAGCATAGGTTATCAATAAATCTTAATTTAACAGATGGCAATCAGGAAATAGACATTTCTCATCGGTAGTTCTTTTTCTTTTCATTTGAGCATTCATAGTGGTCCATCTTTAAATTCTGAAAATTCAATATCTCATCCTTTAATCACACTTCCCTGCATTCCTGCTGGGTGAAGAGGGTGGGTTGAGGGCTATCAAAATCCAGGCTTGTTACTGGAAACTAATCCTCTCGGTACCAGCTGGAATATCGTTGTCACTCAGTAGCATTTTAAAATGTCTGTCAGTGGATATTTCAAATATTGCCCACTGTTATGGATTCTGTTGCCATTTCAGCATCCAATCTCACTTCCTAGTTCACACGATAGCCTTAAAAATCTTTCCTTCATTCAAAACACTGGCAAATTCATCTTCATTCTCCTTATCCTCCTCTCTTCCTCTCTTCTCTGAGGGAAAAAGGCACCTCTTCTTGTTATGAACACTCCACCGGGTTCTAGGTCCCGATAATCTCCTAACAGTCCCATTTCATAAATGCTTTTCATTATGTATTCTATGTGATCACTTTGTGGCATTTGACATCATTACCGATCTCTTTTTATTGGAAACTCTTTTTCCTTGGTGTGAGTGGTTTATTGTCTTTCTTCTAATTCTGACTGCTCTTCAGGGTCTTTCTTCCTGGTGCACTCCACCCCATTGTGGTGTTTTCCAAGCTTCCTTCCTCCACTATTTTTATCCCATTAATCACATTCCCTCAGCAACCCGTCTACTCTGAAGAATTTAACTGCTGTCGATGTATGTGTGTTTGTTTGATCTGTGTACTCTGATATGAGGCTTCCTAGACATCTTAACTTAGAAGTTTCATGGAGATTTCAAACTCAAAAAGAAACTTACTATCTTTATATTATCTCCTCTCTTCTAACTCCCCTCAGTTGCTCTTCCTCTGTTTTCTCTCTGCATTTGTTGGTGACACCATCAAATTGCCCAGGTCAGAAACCTGGGTCTCACTATTTTCTTCTCCTTAATGGCAATGAGGTGATGAACAGTTCTTGACAATTCTTCTTCCAAACTGAAACTCAATTTATCCCCTCCTTTCTAATCCAATTGCCAACGCTCTTCTCACCTTCATCAGCTCACATGTGCTGTCATACAAGAGGCTCTAACTTTGTCCATCTTCAGCCTCATCTTCTCCCAATCCATATTTCTCATGGCTGCAAGAATTGGTTCTCTGAGACTGGCTAGACATGGTTTCCTGGAGAACCACTGATACCATCATCGCCATCCCAGGCAGAGATAGCTGCCTCCTCATGTGTACACTTAAGGCCTTGCACAGCCTAAAGTCCATCTATAGTTCTTGTACACTGTTGTGTTCATTTTCTGTTTCCCTTCCCATTTTTTTTTATCTTTCAACAAATTGTGAGTTTTTTGGAAAGAGGAGCTATGTCTTCTTCAGCAGCTCAATAAACATTGTCTTTCCAGCTAAATAAATATTTATAAGGATAAAATGTTTATTGAATAAATTCTTCTAATTCTTTACTCTTTACCACTTCATTTTGCCATTATTGGTTTTTATTGAGAGGTAGTAAATAGAGGGCAGCATTTAAAACTGCAGGTTCTAAACTGAGACTGACTGAGTTCAAATCCCAGTTTTAATACTAAGAAACTGTTCTTATTGTGCAAGATACTTCATTTTTCTGTATTCAGATTCCTGATCTAAAAATGGAGATAATAATACTTATTTGCAGGATAGTATGAAGACTAAATGAATTAATATGCAATCGTCTAGAGTCTAGACTATTGCCTAACAGACATTAAGCACTTAATAAATGTTAATTATTATTGTCCTCTTCTTCCTTTCCTTTCCTATCTCTTTTCCTTCCTTCCTTCCTTCCTTCCTTCCTTCCTTCCTTCTTCTTCCTTCCTTCCTTCCTTCCTTCCTTCCTTCCTTCCTTCCTTCCTTCTTCTTTCTTTCTTTCTTTCTTTCTTTCTTTCTTTCTTTCTTTCTTTCTTTCTTTCTTTCTTTCTTTTTCTTTCTCTCTCTCTCTCTTTCTTTTTTCTTTCTTTCTTTTTTTCTTCCTTTCTTCCTTCTTTTTTTTCTTTATTCTTTTTGTTTGTTTGGGATCCAATTTTCTCCTTTCCTCTTTTGTTACTTTCATATTTACTAACAACTCATAATGTCCTCGCCACAGAAAAGAATCTGCTCTGAGGAGTCATACAAACAAATACCTCCTGTCTAAGGTCATGTTGATGTGACATTTTGAGATGGAGTAAACAGTTACATTGTGGCAGTGGTCATGCTCTGGAATTTGGCTGCAACATAGCCCTTTACAGCATGGAATGCAGAATAATGATCTCTAGAATCCCATCCAAGGGTGGGTAGAGCATTTCTAGGATATTGTTTGTGTTATGACTCTGAATACGGCACTACTGCAGTTTTCAAGGTAGCTCTTCACAGTCAGTATCATCTGACAGAGACCTATTTCAAAACCTTTCCTGAGCTGGGCTTTTTTTTTTTTTTTTTTTTTTTTTTTTTGCCAGGGAAGAGAAGATTCCAGACTGGATTTCAGGAGTATATGATTTAAATCTTAAAAGTTAGACTTTTTCAGAATTTTGACTGCTACCCCCTCCTTCCAACATTTTGAGAAAGATAAAAATGAGAAGGCTATACCAGTGGCTCTTATGCAAATGTTTGATTGCTTGTGGTCAACATTGTGACATAGGCATCCAAAATGGTCTGTCAGTGTGTGTCCGAGTTCACTTTCACTCATATGAATTTCTAAGCAAAAGTGAAGTAAGAGCGTGTATGTGTGTGTGCGGCAGGTATGTGTGTGTTTGCTCTACGGATAAATCACAAAGATAACTTGAAAATCTGCTTAGCCATCTAACTGACATTTAGAAGAGAGAAAAATCAAAAGTTTATCTGCATGCAAAATAATTGGGTAAATTTGGGCAAAGGCTTTTATTTTTCTGTTTTTATTATTGATTTTTGCCACAAGCTAAGAATTGGATTTGGTCATTAAGAGACCTTGACACACAATGAATACTTGTACACAGTACGTCATTGGTAACTATTTGAGGAATGAGTGAATGAGTGAACAAATGAATTCATGAATATGAATGATGTGTTGTAAAATATAGAATTGGCTGGATATTTTCTAGTGGAAGATACCTGTCTGTGAGTGTATCAGCCAAGGGAATTGGAATGAAAGAAAGTAAAAAAAGTAAAAGTCTAGGATAAAAAATACTTAAGGAAAAAAGCTAGTTGTGGTTATATAAGCTTAGAAATTTTATTGGTCTAGTGACAGATGAAAATCATTTGCAAGACTACTTTTTGGTGGCAATTGGTGGAGACAAAGAATAACTTACAAAATGGAAACATGCTAGGAATTTAATAGCACTCTAGGCCTGAAATACATACTTGTCCTCCACAGTTACATTCTCCCCAAGATGAAGTCCTTCATAATCATTTAAAAGTAGAAAGCCAGAGAAAATTGAAAAATTAGATTTTTTTCTTATCTATTTCTATTCCTCATCAACTGGTCATAGGAATTCCCCATAAGGCATAGGTACGTGCAAGGAGAGAGAAGGCGACGTAGCAGAAACGGGAGCCATGGCATTTGGGACACTTCATGTAACTTACTTGTACCTCCAGAGCCTGCTTGGGCCCAGTTGCATATATATCACTTCCATTTGAAAATAAGGTTTTTCCGTGCATGCCCAACTTTATGGCTGCGTGGGTCAGACAATACCCATTTCGTGGTAGGCGCTCAGATCTCATGATAACTTGGTGACTTACAGTAAAGTGTTCAGTCTTTACAAAAATTCAGTAGCAAACCAAAAACTCTCTCAAAAGGTGAGTAGGTCTTTGCTCCAAAATCCTAAGGTATGATTCACTTATGGAAGGCTGCCAAAGGCTCCAAAAAGTGTCTCCTTCTGCCACTGACACTTTTAAGTACCATTGGGTATGCTGGATCATACGGCCCGAATGGCATTGCAGTTTGCATGGCAATCTGAATACACAGAGGAATTCTCTTGTTCTGTACCCCACTCAAAACTACAGCTTTTCAAGTCTCTCAGTAAATGGGCCGGAGTAGTACACCCAAATGAAGGATATGTTTCCTCTAAAATCCAGAGAGGATGACTAGGTGTTGTGCCTCTCTTTTTGGTTGTAGGAAGGACAAAGACTTCCCTTAGAAGAGACATCTCGACTTACCCACACACTGATGCCGTGGATGTTTCACTGAGGTAGAAGGCCCCTGAATTTCTGTCAGTTTTATGTTTCAACTTCTAAGTCACAAATGTCTTACTAATGTCTAAAATATATGAAAAGTGATGAAATCCAGAAATCTCCTTAGTAAGCTCATGTCAATAAATTCAGCCCGATCTAATTTTATGTTCCCTTTACCATTATCCTACACATGCCCTGGATTTCTGTGTGTACGAATTGGAAAAATCAAGCAGTTTTTCTAGAGTGTAGTACACCTCATGGGTCACACTTCGTATCTTGCCTGTGAGGACTGATGGAACTTGAGATTGGTTATCAGTACGAAAGCAAGGAGGGGTGTTGGGTGTGGTCATGAGGAGAATCAGCAGTGTCTTTCAAGATAACTATCTCAGCAGAGGCTATTACAGATCCTTTACGTAAAGCAGGGCTAACTCACTTAGTCAGATGTAGAAAGACTGCTTCTACTGGCAAAGAAATTTTGGCAGAATTTAGGAATTCAGTGTCTTCAGCTTCATCAGGATCTACCCATATGTCTTCATTCCAATTGACAGGATCCCATTTCTTCCCAATCAATGCCCTCACTTTAGCACCCAGAAAGACACCTGAAAATTTGGGAATTCAATATGTATTATAATTTAGTCACTTACAGGATGACACTCTGGGTTTGGTTTTCAGAAACGTAGGCTCCATAATGGCAGGAGATAAGGGTTGATTTCAGAGCAAGTGTAGATGCTTTCAGATAAGTTACACAGAGCTAGAGCTGGGAATTCAAAGCATTGGGCTCATTTTTTGACTCCCAGCTTTCATCAGTGTATTTATAGGAACAAACAGCCAACTCCAATCATACTCCATAGTTTGACTAGAATGTTCTGAGATATCAAATACATGGTTGTTTAGAAACTTATCTTCTATAGGTACTTGATTAGGATATCCAATGGCAATATTTTGTGTATCTCAATTGTCATACCATGTCATAGACTACCAGTGCCCTGTTTACCACTAGAAATACTCATTAGTGCCATTAAATTTAATCACATTAAAGAACTGGTTCCAGAAAACCCAGAACCAATTTAGAAAACTCATCCTTAAGATTATGTCCTTGTAGAATCACCCCTCAAACCAAAATTTGTATTAGTCAGGGCTCAATCAGAGAAAGAGAACTACACTTTCATTACACTATACCATCATCAAGCCACATCCTTGTCACACCACCCGTCACCTCCTGAAACATGTGATTCCATCATCACCTCACATTATAATCATGTCAAACCATCTTCAGACTATACCCTAATCACGCTAAACCACCATTGAAACAAATTGCAGCACATCAGCTCCCCACATCATCGTCACAGTATACCATCTTCACCAGCACAGTATCATCATCTTCATGATCATTTTTGCTGCCAAGTGAGATTAATTAAAGCATATTAGATCATGTCTGTGCTTACCTCAAAGATTATCATTCTGAATGAAAAGCGAAAATCAATTCATAATTTTCTACATAACCACAATTACCACACTACTTTTGTCATTTTCATTAGTCCTAACAATATACTAAACTATTACAGACTCAATTTTTTGTACCTATATTACTCACAGTAATCTTCCAAGTTATTTGTTATTACCTCCGTGTCATAGACGAGGAAACCGTGGTTTACATGGCTGGTGAACTGCAGATCCAATATTTGAATTAACGTCTTCCTATTTCTAAATTCTATGTTTCTTAACTTATATTGTGCCGTTAAATTTGTAAATACACATTACTTTTAACAGCTTTTGACCAATAAATGGCTTTTATATCTCTGTAACCTATTGACACAAATAGGAAAATTTATACGTAAAATAAACTCATCTCTACAGCTAAGGTATGTGAGATAAAACCAAAAGTACTGGTTCTGGTATACAAAAACTTTAAGATGTATTTAAAAATATTAGAATAGTTGGATGACACAGTCACTTGTTTGTCCATTTAATTTGCTTTGGCATAGGACACAGTGCCACATAATAAATGCATCTTGATAAAGTAAATTTATTTGTCTCAACATTCACATATCAACACAGTACATGCAAATAAGTGGCATAGGTCCTATTGGTATTGCCCAGCATGTGATAATAATCTAAGGGGCAAATGGCAAATTACAGCATATTTTTATTTAACCTTCAGTAGGAAAGTAATGGAAGGAAAAATTAAACTAGACAGCACACCATAGAAAAAATTTTTAAAAAGGGTAAGTAAAGTGCAATAAAATAATCTGGAAAATCACTATAAACCTTTAAAACAACTAATAATAAATAAATGGTATCTGAATTGAAATGACAGGTTTTAATGAGCCATGTATAATTTATTTGTGTCCTGATGAGGCTATAATTTTCTCCAAAGCCCATATCCAAATTTTTTTTCTTCATAATGAAGATAAAGTAGCATACATTTCTAAAATCATTTGAAAGATGCTATAATTTAATGTAAAAAGATAGTGAAGGCCCATGTCCATTTTGGGGGAGTTCGTATTTTATTGCAGAACATGGTTTATAACCATGTTGGCTGTGGAAGAGCAGTTTATTCCATAAGCAACCAATATATTTGCTAAAATGTTAGTTCTTTTGGTCCTAATCATATTGTAATCTTTTGGGTCTATTTCAATAACAATAATTTCAACAATTAATAATATCTAACTTAAAAAAGCTCATGACAGAGTTACACAGTAATGTTCTATAGAAACTTTATGAGGTATGTGTTCTGCGTTTTGATGTTTTTCATGCAAAAGGGTTCACTCTCCTAATATGCTGCCTAAACAATTTGTGGGTGGTATTTAAAGACTCTGGTCAAAAGAAGATAATATCTAAGTTTCAAATACAAATCTTGCCTAATGCAAAGGAAAGGAAAATCATAAAAGATGAGAGGACAGTTTAATTTCTACACTATGTACTTCAAAAGTATGGGCCCGTTGGTGACTACCTGAGCTGTACTCTCATTACAATTCATTACCACTCCAAAACAATTAGTGATATTTTATATTTATAAATGTTTCTTTGGTTTTTTTATTCTTAACATTTTATACACCAATAATCGAAAAGATGAAATCTGGATTCTTTAGGTAAATGGTATTTCTCCTACTTTTTTCTTGAAAAAATGTTAATGTGCTAATAAAATGAATGTCATTATTTCATTATACAAGTATTTGTGCAGAATACTTTTTCAGACACTTAAACTTCAAATATCAATCCAACGTAGTCTCTGGTATCAAGGAGCTTACTCTATTGTAGAAAAGATAAATATGCAAGTAATTAAACAAATTATAGTGCGATCAGTGCTAAGGCTGTGGTTCATGCAAGGTACAGTTATTGAACAAGTGATAATCTCCAGAGGGAGAATGGAGATGAAGAGTTCTCTGTGCAGAACTTCCTTGAACTGGTACTTAAAACACATAGGTGTTCCCTAGGTAAATTAAAAGGAATAGATATTCATTCTCAGGTAGAGAAAAACGCTTCTATGTAGGAGCTAAGGAGGAAAACAGTGTAGCATCCCTCTTTGCAAAAGGTTTAGTCTATAAGGAGAATTATATTTCCTAGTTAGTCACTAGAAGGTAAGTATTTCTGAATGTGTCCCTAGCAATAGAATATCAGGGGACCTATTAGGATGTGAATGATGCTCTGACCAAGTGACATCTATGTGACACAACCTTAGAAGCTAAATTTAGTCGCTTTTCTAGAGGTTACTACCTAAAAGAGGTAGAATTTTTGGAACAGATGCTGATGAAGAAAAGAGATTCATAGAAGTCTCGGTTAAATTCCTGGCTTTCAATAGTGGGTTGGTAGAACTTAGTTTTGACCTGAGTTAACTAGGTAAACATTGGTTTGGAATAGAAATAAATAATGTGGAAATTTGAATGTGAGTGCTAGAATGCTTTTTCTCCTCATCATGATTATTGTTACCATCATCATCATAGTCGTTGTTGTCATCATCATCATCATCGTCATCATCATCATATCACAGCATATTCACACTATACCATCATCACACTCTTGTTACCACTGGGGGTTATTTGAACTCTGGTGTCGCCCCAGCAGCGGGGAGGTAGATAAGGTACAGAAGTGTAGTTAGCATTTTTTCTCGGTTCTTCCTCACAAGTCAGTGAGATTTAGGAAAGATTTATTAAAAAGCATATTTTAGAAAGACAGAGTACTCTCCAAGAGAGGAATGGGGTGAAGAGAGCTATAACCCCGCAGAAGTGAGAAAGTCTGTATTATATTTTGGGCCGTGATGAGTGGTTACAAAGGCATTCTTTGGTGATTGGCACATGAGGTCATTTTGGTTGACTTTTAGCTGCTATATAACACTTTGCCTGGTGTGCACGTGCTTATCCAGAATTCAGTCTGTTATAATTAGATTCATGAATTTCCAGGCATAAGCGTGGTATTATAACGATGGCATAATGAGGCTGAGGTTGTGGGCAGGTTAGGGTAGTACCTTCTGCGCACATGTCTGTGGCCAGATTTAACCAGCTATAGATTGTGTCCCTTCTGCTCTTTGTCTCTGGGGATGCAGAAGGGATTTTCTAATTACCAATAGAGTGTTCTCTGGGCGGTCTCTAGGCTGGGCCTCTATTCCTTTGTTCCCCTGCTGCTCATGTCTGACTAGTAGCTATCTCACACTCTAGTCACATCATCTGTAGTAGATGGAAACAGAATTAAACTCTAGCTTCCCTCAAGACTTTACAGATGATCGTGCTGCTGAATGAATTCCCTGAATGGCTGTGGAAGTGGTCATGAGAGTGGAATGCTGGAAATAACTGAATGGGACCCTGTCCCAAAAGGTTGCCTCCATTAAGATTTGTCCCGTCCCCTCTCTCTTTCTGTCTCCCCCACTGAATTATCTTTACTAGCGACTTTTTAAAAACTGACTACTTTTTTTCTTTTTCTTTACTTTAGTTTACTATGCTTAAACAAAGAAGTAAGATTAAAAGAGCATTATTCTGATTTTAGTGCCAATTTGGTGATAGTGATTCAATTGATCAAAGAACAGTAGATTAACAATAGGATAAAACTAGAAGAGCCATTACTAATTCTTTAGTACCATTTCCTCATTTTACAAATTAGACTACTTGCTTTTCAAGAGTAATTGTGCTTTCTCGGTCTTTCTTCCTGCAGCCAGCCATAGAATTCTGAATACCTGTTGATTTTCTTCTCTTTATTTCTCTTTTTCAAATAGAATCCTAAAGAAGTAGAACCGGCTACCAGCTGGAATAAATTTCTCTTTTTCGTTGAATACGTATAATGTTAATTTTTGCTTTATAACCGTCTTTATTGAGTCTTGTTAGTCATTTATAAGCCTGACCTCTGTTATCTGACTGGGAAGCCTTACCTCTATATTCTCCAACGCTGTCTCTAGTTAATGCATAGCATGTCATTCCACAGCACTTTATTTCATGTCGGTTTATAACACTAGGCACATAAATACATGAAGGGCAAAATTATGCGAGAAAATATCTGCAAAATAGAAAGCCCAGAGGAAGAGAAGTAATTATTTTGTGTGCGCATGCCTGCACATGTGTGTGATACTTTGTTTAGTCATTTCTGTTTAAAATTGAAACTCTGGAAATTCAGATATTAACATCCTTGCCCGTGAGCTTCTTGTAAACACCAGAAAAAGTTTCCCCCTTGCGTTCTACGTTGTTCCGCTGCACCTAATCCAGATAAAACTTTATGAGCCGGCTGTCCTCCACTTTCATGCAGATTCTCTTGCTCACGATTTCACTTGTGAAAACCAAGTCCTCCAGGATCGTGTGGTGCACGGCTGTGAGAGTGAAGCTCCTGGGGATGCTGTTGCTTGCTTGCTTATCTCTATCTATCTATCTATCTATCTATCTATCTATCTATCTATCTATCTATCTATCTATATCTATCTATCTATCTATCAATCTATCTATTTTTTGTGCGGCTTTTTAGAGTTGACTTAGGCAGAATTTTCTTCTGAGCTATAAAGACAATATGCTTCCTTCCCACTGAATTTTTTTTCCAATTTGCATATGAGCTGGACTTTGATTTTCTGGATAGATTTCAGTTGAGGAACAGAAACAAAGATTATAATAGTTTTCTGTCCATCACCAACTTCGATTTCCTTGGCTGCTGTTATATTCAGCTCCTGTAGGTGGGCCTTGAGGTCTGAGTTCATCTCCAGCTCAAGGAGCACCTGAGAGATGCCAAACTCAGACTCGTCCAACTTCTTGCCATTGGGCTTCATGATTTCCTGCTGGAACTGAACATGGCCTAACCCTTGGTGAGCTCTGGCCTGGGAAGGGCTACTTTTGAGTTGAGATGTCTCAAGGAAGACTTCCTGAAAGAGGTGATATTAAAGCTGGGTTTTACCAGATGATACTAGACACAGCTAAGGACAAGGGGAATAGTGGATAAGATGGTGCAGCACAGGCTATACAAATGCATGAAGGTCATGAAAAACCATAGTATGTTTGGCAAACTATAAGCACTTTACATTGTCGAAGCATGCATTTTTGTGGGAAGGAGAATGGTAGAAGATGAATATGTCAGTTAAGTTACCGTTTTGTAACAATAACAGAGAACTCAAATTAACCAAACAAACAGGAGTTCATTTTTCCTCCTAAATTCTTGAAATTTTGTTTCAGTATCAGGGCCAGTATCTCTGCAATTCTAATGCCCTTTTCCTCATGGTCACAAGATGGCTGCTATCATTCTAGGCAGCTTGTCTTTGTTAAAGGCAGGACAATGAAGGAAAGGGAGAAGTAGAAGGCACTAGTCTATCCGTTCCTTTTTTCTAAGAAGAACAAAAGCTTTTTCAGAATTTCCTTCATTGATTCTCTCTGTAATTGTCTTTTTGGCAAGCAGTGTGTCACATGGCAGCCTGTAACACATGACAACACAAAGGGTCATTATGAAAGTGACAGGTTAGCTTTTTAGGTTCTACGCAAAGCACTAAGGGAAATAACAGTTGGGAATGAATAGTATTAGATAAGTTAACAACTACGTCTGCTACAATGAGCTTTGAGAGAAGTAACTCTTATCATAAAGGGTTTTTTTTTTTTTTTTATGACAGGTTAAGAAGCCTTAATTTAACCTTGTATGGACTGAGTCCTGGTGAAAAATTTCGAGAGGTGTGATCAAACTTTTAAATTAGAATAAGCAGTGTGGCTTAATGGCTTGACAGCAGAGGCATATTAGCTCTTCCTTATAAATGTGAAAGTAGTTCAAAAGGAAGTTAATATAATGAATGATTGGATGAATTTTGATCTTTCTGATTCTTGAGACATACTGTCAGTAATACCATATTTGAATATGAAGCATATAATCACATGCAAATGCTCACAGATGCATACATGACATATATGTACTTCCCATGCAAGTTACATATATAGATTCTCAAATTAATTTTCTTCAGCATAGAAACTGGATCACTATGCTATTCCACTATTTCTAAATAATAAACTTGATCAATTTCCATGTGGGCAAACACCACATTTTCCCATGGATGGCTTTATTTTCATTCTGTTCATTTGGAAGCAGCCTTTGATTATTATACTGATTTTTAAATTAACTCTTAAAAATTTAGACTAAAATCTCCTCAGTTCCTTGGTTCAGGATAGTAGAAGCCAGTCATTGCCTTGTTCCATTATTGTGTTTATAACTAAATAGGAATATTCATAACAATTACATAGGAGCAGCTTGAGTGAATAGCTTTTCTTCATCATAAGACCAGTGAGGAAATTGGTAAGAACAAAGGGATTCTGGCATCAAATCTGGGAAAAAAAAAAAAAAAAGACTTTTCCCAGAACATTCCCATTTAAAAAAAATAGCCATTTCTCAGACTTAATCTCTAAAGTGCACTCATTCCACTTTCTAAAATATGGAAGAACACAGATGAGTTTAAACAGTAGAGCTGAAAACAATACACTTATTAATCAAGTGTATAGGAACAGAAACAGAAAGAAAAAAAGATACTTAAATGTAACTGCTTCAATCTCATATGAGATAATTAGAATTGAAGAGTCTCTTGGAGAGTCAGGAGGATGCCAAAAAGGGAAAACTGAGAAAGTAGTTGGTGATGTCCCTGTAGGCATTTTCAGTAGTAGCTTTGGAGTAGGGGGGTCCTGACAAGACCACAGGCAGGTTATCTCTGCACAAAGGGTATGAGCAGAATGTGCAGCGAACTGCCAAACTGCACAATGGGTCAAGAGGGTGTTGGACAGAGTTTTGGAAACAAAGAGAAAATACACAGCTGCTCTCAAGATTTTAAAGTTGAGGATGAGGAGTTGCTGTGCAAATGAACTGATATTTCCTGGGCAAGTCTGCACTGAGTTTCTGTCTTCTCCAAGTGTCTTCTCCAAGTCCCAAGTGTTTCTATTTTGCTTTAACTCCCAAGTCTGTTTAAATCTTGTGTCTTCACTTCCTATACCTAACGACCAGTGAGACCAAATCTTGATATTATTGAAATTTCTACTGCATTTCTTGGCTTTGTTTTCTGTGTTTCTGACCATGGCCAATCCTTGTAGAATTCTGAAATATAATCTAGAAATAAGGAGAGGAAAGGAAATTTACTTTTATTGATAGATGTATCTATACTTATATCTATATTTTATTCTCAAAGTGACAATAAGCTTATTAGTTAAGATAGCATTATCATCATCATTTGCATCTGAGCAATGATGAAACAGGGGTTGAGAGAGGTTAAGTAAGCCTGTGGCGAGTCTGCAGTGGAATGGATATCCTGCTTAGGACACACACTTTGTGCTAAGGAGGCATGGCTGAGAACTGTCAATGCTTTATAGTTAGTTCTGTGATCAAGAAAGTACTGGTTATAGATCTGCAATAACTGGGAAAAGGTACATAGGACTTCAGTAAACCAATGATATTTAGTGAACTCTAACTATGTGTGCAAGGAATGATTATCAATAGGTAGGGGAAGAATCAAAAGTAAAAAGAGACTAGAGCCCCTTCTACCTAACAGCTTAAGATATGAATAATGTATAAAAATATGCTTCAATAATAAAAAAAAAGGCCAAAGGTGAAACCATCTCCATAAGAACATGGCATAGAAGAATACACCTATAGCTCAGATGTTCTGATCATCTATGGTCAGAGGTAAATGAAAACAATGTAAGACTCTCTATAGGACTTATTTATTTATCTATCTATCTATCTATTTATTTATTTATTTTAATGAAAAGGAATTAATAAGCTGGTATGCACAAAATCACAGAGGCGAAGGCGAGGAAATCTGGTTGGAGATGGCAAAATATCTCAAAACTCATTGGAGAGGAGACAGACTGAGGGATGCTGAGCCAAGAGATCAACATAAAAGCGGGGAGCTAGGCATTAATTTGGTTGAAAAGACTGGAAATCACCTAAATAATTAAGCAAGGACTGAGGTAATGAAAACTCTTTCTATTCAAGGATGACACCTGCTGCATTTGGATGAATTCAAAGGAGGAGGTCAGAGATGGTTCCAAGGAGGAGATAACCACAGGGATTCAGATGTGAGGTGAAGAGGGCCTGGGTCATGGCAAGCCGAGTGGGGTTTTACATACAGGATTAGCAGCCTGAACTGATGATGAAATGGGGATGTTGGCAAAAGAGAGCAACTAGGAGTCTGGTGCATCGGGTAATCATGGTTCCATGGAACATAATAGACACTTGTAGGAGAAGGAGAGGGAGAGATGGTGATAAGAGGTAGCGAGGAGGGGACAACTGTAATGGAAAATGAAAATGAAGACATAGTTCTACTAATTCTCCTATTAACAATATAAGTTAGGCACAACATTTTTATAATCAGAATATTCGGTGTCTTACTAATCATTTAAACCTTATCCTATTGATGAGGAAACAGAGCCAGGGAGAATATGGGTTCCTTTCCCAAAGACTGTCCAGCTGATCATTGGAGAAAGGGCACAAGAATTCAATGTCCTGACTCCATCCATTAGGAGCCTTGCACACTGCAGCACTATAGCTCTTGGCTCCATCCCACTGCCTCATGCTGCCTTTCCTCACTCTCTTTATTCATAAGGTTCTTTTCCCCACAGTACCAAACTTTGCATTTTATTTCTCTGGTGCATCAAAGAAAGGTTAGCTCTAAGAACCTACAATATTTAGTTTTTTCCAAGCAATGTCTATTTCACTTTTTCATTATTTCAAAAATATTCTTTGAGCATCTACTCTGTGCTATGTAAATATAACATGTTTGTGTGCTAACGGGACTTAATGTGTGTTACGTGCCATTGCACTGAGTCAGCTCAAGTTCCTGGCAACCCAATGAATGAGTGATTATCATGATGCCCACAATGTCCTGTGCTCAACTGTCCTGCATCAGCTCCTGTAGATTCCTGTCTATGGCTTCTTTTATGGAACGAATTCATCTCATATTCGGTCTTTCTCTTTTCCTGCTTCCTTATATTTTCCCAGCATTATTGTCTTTTCCAAAGAATCCTGAATTCTCATAATGTGCCTGAAATAGGGCACCTTTATTTTGTTGTTTTGCCTCCAGTGATGTTTTCAGGGTTAATCTGCTCTAAGACCCACTTGTTCATCTTTCTGGCAATCCAAGGTATCCTTAGAGCTCTCCTCCAATATCATATTTGAAATTAATCAATTTCTTTTTCCTATCAGCTTTTTTCACTGTCCAACTGTTGCATCTGTACATAGTAATTGAAAATATGAAAGTGTGGATGATTTTAGCCTGAGTTTGTAATGACACATCTTTGCTCTTAATAATCTCAACAGAGATCTCGATGACTCAAAAGAGAGTGGTTAACTAATGATGCAGCAGAAACGGTTGCATGAGTCAGAAGGGTGAGATGCAGGTACAAGTTCATCCATCACAGGAGGGAAACCAGACTGTGAGGAACAGCCAAGGAGGCTGATAGATGTGCTGATCTGAGCACCTGGGGTGTTTTCTTCTAACCCTCTAACTGCATCTGTGAATTTTTCTCAGGAAAATAAAGGAGGTCATCAGCTACATAAAAATGGGAAAGAGAGTACTAAAAGTTTGAGAAGGAAGAAAAAGTTGTGAAATACACTCTAGGAGAATGGAAGAGATTTCCCAGAAATCTTTCTCCTCTTGATGTCTACCATCTTAACAAAAAGGAACCTCAGAATAGACATAGATGACAATATGATAAGCAGTCTTTAAAATTTTAAGTGCATATATACATTTGTATAATTTTGAATAGTTTTAATTATATGGTGTGTTTATACATACATACACATAAAATTTGGTCTTATTAAACATGATATTCGTCAATTAAAAAAATGTCAAATTCAGGAATAAAATACCCCTTAAAAATTTTTAAGAAATTATATTTTTGGTAGTGCATGATATCTTTATGCATTGATCTTTAGATTTTTATAATTGACTACATTTTTTCCTTTTACTCAGAGAACTTTGAAAGTTGCATCATCCAGACCAGTGGTTCTTAAATTTGAGTGTGCATCAGAATTACTTGGAGGCCTTGCTAAAACACAAATGGCTGAGTGGCTCTTCCAGAATCCTGACTTATTATGGCTGGTGTTGAGCCTGAGAATTTGCATCTCTAACAAGTTCTCAGGTGATGCTGATGCTGCTGGACCAGGGACCACGCTTCGTAAGGTGCTGATTTAGAGTCACAGGGTCTTGTTCTTCTGGTGTGTAAAGAGCAAAGGGGACATGGGGAGAGAGATTAAGGACTGGGGTAGGTCTAAACAGGGAACAAGAAAGAACTTGTTATTATCTGGATGGGGACCGAAATTTTGAATAGCCTTCAATCTTCCTTTTTTGCTTTACTCTCTAGCCTCTAAACTTTCTATTATTTCATAGAAGAAATGAACTCTAATTAAAGGAGACCCTAGAGACAAGATAGGATTTTATTCTGTTAGAAAATACTAAACTCTCTTGATAATAAAAACCTTTTTCTTGCTATTTCCAAGGTAGTTTCTAGCACCTATGAATGTACAGACTATTATAGAAAATACTGTACCATTTTAGCAGCCAACACCAGCTGCCACCTGGTATATGACCCCGATTCCAGTTTCCTTACGGGGACGCAGGCTGTGGCCTTACATTCCCCCACCACCTACTCTTCTCTCCTTGCTCCTGCTTGCCAACAGAGGCCTAAGAGGCCTCTTGAGGCTGTCCCATCCATTTGTCAGGCATCCATGTAGTAAATATGCCACTTAATCTCAGCCCGTTAAGAGAGTTTCTGCCAAAGGGCCATCAGCACTGCAGCTCCTTGGGCTTCTTATTTAATTTCAGCTCCTTCCACATCTTTTTGTTTTGTTTAGAGTCAAGTATACAGTTCTCACATAATAAATGTCGACTGATAACTTGACCAATATCTGGAGTAACACAAATAGGGATTTTTATAATTTCAACATGGAAAGTAGGACCTGAACAAAGTAGTCTATTTCATAGACAATATTAAGCATCTGTACTGTAGATCAAATCATAAAGTAGCTTATTTTATGTTTCTTACATGACAAAATTCTTAAAGATAATATATACTTATTGTATTTATCAAAGCAAAAAAGATTATAGTACCTGTACATCACTCACAAATAGATTCAGTTTCGGTTTTCGCGACTAACTTTTTTGATACAAGTGCACACACATGCATGCAGTCATGTGTGCACACATGCACAAAGGCACACATCTGTGATAAAACTAAACTTGCTTTTTTGTGACATGTTTTTTGTTTTTTACTTAATATATTGCGAACAGCTTTCCAAATTTTAAGTAAAACAGCCTCATTTTAAATTGCTGCTTATATAGTCTTTTATCTGAATGCACCATAGTTTATTTATTATTTAATTGATCCCTCTATTGTTGGATATTTCCTCTGGATTTCTTACTTTTGTAATAATGCCACACTTAATCAGATTGTAGCTAAATCGTTAACTCTATCTTTAGTAATTTCTTTAAAATAAATTCCTAGAACCGTTATCCTAAAGTATGCATATTACCAAATGGCCTTCCAGGAATCTTACATAAATTTTGTTTCCTACAGCAATGAGACTTCTCATTTCTCTAATACTTTTGTAAACTATAAGTATCATTATTTTTTAAGTGACACTAAGTTATTTTCCTGGTTTGCCCTTGACATTTCAATTCTATTTATGAATTGCTTTTAAGCTTTAGATGTTTTAGATGTTTAGATCTGTACAAGGTCAAATATCAATGATATTCTTTTTGTTTTTATTTGTAGCATCATGCTAAAGCAATATTTTATAACAGGGCTATCCCATAATAAAATCTAAAAAGTATTTTGATTATTCTAAATAATCAAAATTTTATGGTTGCTGTTTACTGATCAGATGTTGCTCACCTGAGTTTACAATAGTTTTTCCCCGGCTATGGATTTTTCTCTGAGATGACCTCAGATCTTCCAAAGAAGAGATGCAAAAGACAACACACCTTTGAGTGAAGATACATATGTTAGCTCCAATTACTAGGGGACCTTAAAAATTAGGTCTTCTTTATGAGAGATGACATAAAATAGAAGTTAACAGCTTCAGTTTTGAAGCCAAACAGATCAGAATTCAAAAGCTGATTCTGCTACTTACTAGTTAACATTGGGCAAACTGTGAAAGGATGATGACATTTATCTCACAGGGTTGTTAGTATTCAATAAGATAATTCATGCAAAGCACCTGCATGTCTGGTCAATGGAAAGAAAAATTTTTCTGAAGTTATTTCCAAATTTCAAGTGTCTTAAATATAAGGAGATCAATTAGTTTTGCCATGCCATCACACACAATGTTGAACAAAATGAGGGTCATTCCCAGCACTTGAGTCTGAACGCTGAAAGCAGAAACTTTGTATGTCATTAATATCCATATTCCCAGCTCCTCTCACAGGGCCTGACACATAAATAGTTGTCAAATGAATTAATAAATTTAAATTGTAAATTCAAAGACCTAAATATTCATTTATGTTTTTCTTTATGAGTCATAAATGGAATATTTTGGCTAAATATATATTTTCTTATCATTGGAAAAGCTATAACTATTTGAATGGAATAACTGAATCTATTATATTGGACATGGGTTGAGATATCATGGAGCCTTGGATAAAGAGATATTGAGCTGCAAGCACCGTACTCAGCTACTGTTGGAGATAACAAAACAGAGTGAATTAGAGCACATTTAAAAGAATATCATATTGTGGGTAGTACATATTCTGTATAAATTGATTGCAGCATGGAATGGTAGATTTATGGTCACAAAATGTCCAATATTAAGGATACCATGATTTTATTCTTATAAACATCAGACTGTCTCTTAAGAGTTTCATTCATGTTGAGGCTATATCAACTCTCTATCATCTATCTATCTATCTATCATCTATAATCTATCTAGAACCTTAAAATTTCTCTAATGTGTGATTGTTTTCTATCAGTGCCCTTATATTATGTAGAGAGATAAGTTAATAGAGTCTTCTCTTTCCACTGTGTTCAAGGTGATAGATGTATGATTGATATTGCTCAAAAGAATGGGTAGATCAAAGTAAATGAACTTAGATGAGAGTAATTAGTAAGTATGAGACAAATATGAAATGATATCAGAATAGGAGTCCAAAAAAATAGGTCCATCATGCTGAACAACAAAATAGAAAGTTATGATAGGGTCAAAGATTAATTCAGTACTCAACATTCATCAAGACCAGCCTGTGGTCAAGGCACTTGACTGAGTCTTGATGAAATATGAAGATGACCAGGAGTATTCAAAGAACTTATAAGCCAGTAGAAAATGAAACATTTTATAAATTGTGAAACATTTAATTATATAATTTGTTGACTGATTCTTATAGCACATAGGACATGCCTTCTCAATGCACAGACTTATGGCAAAATGAAACTGGAATTCTGAATAAAACAGAAATAGCAATAAATAAATAAATAAATAAATAAATAAATAAATAAATAAATAAAAAGAGCTATTGATGGGGTAGCTGCTTTACATTGAGTGGCTAGGGGAGGTTGCTCTGAGAAGGTCACTTTTCACTTGACTCTGGTTGCTGGTGCAGATAGGATGGGGGTAGTGGTAGAGAATATCTCTGGTAATAGAGACCTTAGGTATAAACTGTGGTTTTCAAAGTGTGGCTTGAGAGTTCCAGTACCTTTTAGGAGGTGCACAAGGTCATAACTATTACCAAAATAATACTAAGATATTATATAACCTTTTCACTGTCAGTATATAATGTCATTATATAACATTGTCATTGTGTTGACAATCGCACTGATGTTGCAAAAGCAAAGATGGGCAAAACTGTGAAGCCTTAGCAGAAATTGAGTCAGTGGTAACAAACTAAACCAGTAGTCATTGCTTTTTTTTTTTTTTTTTTTTTTAAACACACAGTTTTTAAAATGCTACTTTCACTTAATGATCTTTTTTAAAGTAGGACAATACTTAATTTTAGTATATCTCACTCCTTTTAATACACATCTTTTAAATAGTCTGAGTGATGAAATGGGAAATATACATAGATCACTTCTAGTGCATATCAGATAATTGTCTTGAGGCAAAGCCACTAACTGACCTTGTAATTTAAAAGATATAGTCTTATAGAAAAATTGCAGCTACTATATAAGGCAGTAATGACAAAATTAGAAAATCACTATTTTGCCATCACTGATAAACTAATAAATCTAGGCATTGATCATTATCAGCTACTAACCCACAGAAAAGAAATACCACCAGCTATTATGTGCAACATAAAATAAAAATAAAATAAAATAAAAACAAGGGCCAATGTGTATATGTACTGCATCTTCCATATCCAATTACCTATCGAAAAACATGGTTGTTTCTGTGTCTTGGCCACCATGAATAATGCTGCAATGAACACTAAAGTGCATATATTTTTGTGGATAAATGTTTTAAAATTTGGGGGGTAGATACCCAGAAGAGGGATTGCTGGGTCATGTGGTAATTCTATTCTTAACTCTTTAAGGAAACTCCATATTGTTTTCTATAGTGCTTGTACTAATTTACATTCCCACCAGCAGTGTATGAGGATTCCTTGAGATAATCATGCTAAGTGAAATAAGTCAGACAGAAAGAGTTGAGAAACATGTGATTTCACTCCTATGTGGGATATAAAACTGAAAGCAGCAAACGAACAAGACAAACAAATAAAAACTCACAGACAACAATTCAGTGTTTATCAGAGGGAAAGAGGGAATGGAGGAGGCAGAAAAGGATAAAAGGGGTCGAATATATGGTGACGAAAGGAGATTTAACTTTAGATGAACACACAATGCAATATACAAATGATGCATTACTGAATTATACACTTGAAATCTACATAATTTTATTAACCAATGTCACCCCAATAAATTTAATAAAGTATAAAGTAAAATAAACTTTAATCTGATCAAGTTTATAGATCAAACAACCAGCATAGAAGAACAACAGATGACAAGAGAATATATTAAAAGATACCATGAAGATGAAATTACAAAACTTAGGCTATGGGAAATTCCTTAAGATGAATAATTTATTTTTTGCCATAAAATGTTGCAAAAATAAGAAAATAAAGAAATAAAGGTAAAGAATTAGAAGAGACAAAATTTAATTAATGTAATGTATAGATCTTTTTGGATACCGATTTTGAAAATTCTTATGACATATAAAATATAATTGAAATCTGATTATTTACTGGGTAGTTGATAATGTTAAGAAATTATTTTATTATTAAATATGGTTAGTATTATTGTGGTTAGATTTTTTAAAAAATAACCTTATATTTTTTAGATATGTACTAAAATTATTATGAATTGAGTAGGAGAAATAAATAAATTGAATAAAAACTAACATAGGCTTAATGGTGAAAAGCTCTACTAAATCAGAAAAAAAGATGAAGGCATCCACTATTACCATTATCATTTAATATTGTTTGAAAGTGCTAGATAGTTCACTTAGACAAGAGAACTAAATGAAGAGTATAATAATTAAAACAGAGAAAGCAACATTATCATAAGTTACAAAGATATTTATAGAACAAACTGAAAACTTTTTAGAAACCATTTAAAATATCAGTAAGGGTACTGGTTATATTAACTTTTCTTCACACAAACAACAGAAAGTTATGATACATAATGTGGGGAAGATCTCATTCAAAATAGTAACAAAATGAAAAACACATAAGCATGTATGTAACAAGAAATGTAAAAGACTACATAAAGAAATTTTTGCAACTTTTATGAAATACTTGAAAAGGAGAAGAAATTGACATAACAAGGATATCCACACTAAATTAATCTGTATAGCCATTCAATCCCAAACAAAAGCCAGTCTGATTGGGGTGGAGAATATCTTCGGAAAAAAAAAATATGCTAAATTTCTTTTTATAAATCAACAGGTAAATATAACTAAGGAAAATGTTAATTTTTGAGTCCTCCTTTGCCACTCTTCCACTTTTTTAAAAGGAAGGAAAGCAGAAGATATCCATGATGTCCTTCCAACTGGGCTCACTGATGGGGGCTCTGGCTCCGGCGGCCCCACTGGCCCCAGCCGAGCAGGGCCGAGGACAACGTCAGCAGCTGGGAGCCCTCACACAACATCTCACTTAAAATGTCATGTGTGCTACTTGGTTTAAATTGTCACCCCTCCAGCAACCACAAACAATGCAGACACAGCAGATGTGTTTTCTATTTAGAATTAAACAGTTTATCTCAACCACTGTCATTGTTATAGGGAAAAAATAAATAAATATCCATCTTAATGTAAACTTCAAAAGGTACTTTCTGGCAACAGGAGACATTTTCAAATCCAAAGTTCTCTGAGAAATCTAAGATTTGACCACAGAGTTTTTTTCCCGAATCGAGATGTTGGCAGCTCCAAGAGTAGTAAAATGCAGCCTGGTCAAAAGATTTTTGGCCCGATATTACGTACAATAACTCATGTCATTGATGCTTAATGGTCTAAAACATTAAGTAAACATCATAAATGTCTTTTGTTATTAAATGTTCCATTCAAACATTTTGTTTAACTCTTGTGTAATGGAGAGAAAATAAGAAAGCTGTAGTAGAGATTGGCTCTTATGACAATCTTTGATTCACCATTCAGAGAGATTTTAAAAAATATATGCCATCTTCAACATTACCGAAAGAAAATAACATTTTTTTTTCTTTGTTGTATGCATTCTATCTCTGGTAGTTAAGCTCCTTGTAAGTTTGACTTTGTTCGGTCAAGTTCAAATTACCACCCATGTATTCAGAAGACTATAACTTTGTTTTCTCTCAAGTTGAGAAGTCAGCCTTCCTCTGTGATAACTAAAGTAGAAATATGGGTGTTTTCTTAATGTGAGGTTACAAAGACAGGAAAAATGCTACTTTTCAAAGATCATTTTGCAAGAATAACAATTTTTGTGGTAAAAGGAAAACCAAAATTGAGTTGTAAAAGAATGGCCTATCAAAACAGTGATCATCTAGTGTAGTTTAATCTAGTCCACATATCTTGACATAAATGAATTTGTGTTTCCATAATCTGAAGATTCTGTTTAGTCATTAAAACATAATTCATTTTATCCTGGATCTAACCTCATTGTTTCTCTTGTAGTGTTTTTGTTGTTGTTGTTTTCTTGTTGATTTTTTTTTTTAATCTTCAGCTAAAACATCAGTAAAAAGTCTTAGAGTGACACTAGTATTTTTCCATGGAACTTCTTTACTTCTAATTTAAGTAAAGACAGTTGCTTAGCTACTCTATTTGAATTATATATTCTCATAAACCCCAATGCTGAGAGTTAGGAGGTGCTTTCTGGTTCCTTTAGGGAGGAGAACATGCAAACAACATAAACCAAATGGTCATCCATTTATATTTTATAATTTTTATGTAAAGAAAATATAAAATCACATTTGGTATGTTGTATCCCATCCTAGTTGATTCTAATTGCATGTCTTGTAGCACATGCAGAAAACCCTATACTTTTGGGGTAGCTATATTGTTCTAAGGTTTTCTAAATGAAACGCCTGGAAGTTCATATTTTCATAGTATATCTATGATTCATTTGTTATTCTTTTATTTACTCAATGTTTATCTAGCAATTATTAATTAAATTTCCACTATGCCATAAATGAAAAAATAGTGTTCTTTCCTTAATGAAGTTGCTAGTTAGACTCCAGCTGGTCTGCCATATTTCTATTTCTGCCATAACTAATACAATTTTCTCTGTATATAAAATTTATTCAGACTCCTTTAGGACAATCATGGAATGACTAAGGCCATTGTGTTACACTTCGAACTACATTTACATAGCATCTAGAGCCATAGATTTTGTAAATAAATGATGTACAAAGTAGCAAGGCTGCACAATTTTATAATAAGAGCAGTAATAGGAAATGGACAACACAAACAACAAAGATGGTGCTATATTTCTCTTCAGAGCTTGAGAAAAATGAATGTTCCTAACAATTTTTTTAAAGTATTTATATTTTTACTGGCTCCAAGATTCAAAACCTGAAAAGCAATTGTAGAGAGGTGTTTGAAAAATAGTCCATAAGCAAACATGAAGGGAATCTATAATGTGCCTTTTCTCTGTCAGAAAGCCTTAAAATTTCCTGCTATTAATCAAAAAAACTATTTGAGAAAAGTGGTATTTCATGGCTTAACTATCTACATCTTGATATGTCACTGCACCATAAACAAAAGTGTGGCTAGGTTGACATTTGACATCAAAAGTCTGAAAACTATTTCAGATACTACTCATCATGATAAGTTTTTCTATTTGAAGAAAATGAAGAGAATAATGATGATATGCAAATAATAAAAACTGAGTTTCCTGATACTTTTTATCTACTTTTATCACAACAAAATGTTTTTGGAATTTTGGAAAAGAAAATGTTGTAGTAATTAAACTTGTCAATCAATACCTAAAATAATTCCTTTTCCATTAAATAATAAAAAAGATAGATGGGGGAAAATCTGTAAACTCCAAAAAAAGATCAGTAAATATTGAAGCCTGAATTCTGGAATATTACAATCTTGCATATCACCATTCTATTCTTCCTTTTTCACTGCATAAATTATATCACAGATTGAGAGAATTTTTTACATTGGCTTTATTAAATCAGCAAAGAACTTTTCTGTATTTTCTTTGGTTGAGGAGAATTTTAAAGTATAATTATCTTGAAAGATTACTCTAACTGCCATAGAGCCATTAAAGCGTAAAAGACTCTCTTAGAGACTTTTTCTCAGCAGTTACAGAGCATAACTTTGTATTAAAAATCCTCCAGTTTACTTCCATTAAAAAAGCACAAGGTTCTCTCTATTCTTTGGCTTGTTCATGATAATTGGTTGCTTCATTCACTTAGCTAAGGAGATATGCTTTGAAACAAACTTTGGGGAGCTTTGTATATTTATGTGAAAGTGTTCTTTAAAAAGAGGAAGACAATAATACAGAGGGGATTAAAAACTATGTGGAAATAAGAGCTGTGAACCAGGCTGCCTGTGTTCAAGCCCTCAGCTGGAGCCAGCGTGATCAATGTCTAGAGATGACTTGTTTTCTCTACTTTTGTTTCCCTCTTTGAAGATTTAAGTGCTTTCTTCACTTACTAAGCTTGGTACCTAGAATATGTAAAATATGTGAAAACTCTTTCACTATATTCTACAAAGGAAAAGAATAATTGCAGAAATCTTAAGTGATGAGACTAATTATTATTTCTTCTTAATAATACATTTATTTCTTCTTAATAGTACAAAGGAAGCAAACAACGAAATCAATAAACAATACAATGAGACTTATCTTAAACTAATGATAAATATCATTATTATTAAACTAATCATTAAACTGATAATGAAATGTATTATTTTAGACACAATAGAACATAAAGAGCCAAGGCAGTGCCTTCATTTCAAATGGAAAGAGTAGTTAACTATCTTAAGTATAATTGGTTCCTAAATTAAATACAAGGTGTTTCTTTTAGCTTTCAGTGAACACTTTCAAGTATTCAGAAATAAGATATTCTCCATGGCTCACGATAGTCCTGTAATTATAGAATTTTAGTGTTTATATATCTTAAAGGATGGGAAGAACATGAGGCAGGGGAGAATGCTGAGCCCTCATCCTTGCGACTAATTTCTTTGCAAGAAATATCTTTTGCTACTTTTAATAAGTAAGCCACTATAGATAGTGGATTGGCCAGACCTTTTTCAGTTGCAGATGGCCTAAATGTAAATAAATTTGAGTTAATGTGACCAGACCAGGAAGGGTAGGGGTGGAGCTGAACATTCTAACAACTCACCTTAGGTCCTGAATTCTGTCAGTTAATACCTCTCTGCAATCTCTCTGTCTCCCTCTCTGTCTCTCTGTCTCTCTCTTCAGTCACTATTTTCGACTTTGAGGATAGAGCAGTGAATAAATGAAGCAGATAGAATTTTTCACCCGCATGACCTTGCATTGCTTCATAAACCTTTAAGCATGAATTTGATATAACCACTCAGAGATGGAGAAAGGACATCCCTGGCAGAGAAAAAAGTATGAAGTTCATGTGACAGAACATTCCAGTAATAGCCAAGGATGGCTGAAGCACAGATTATGCACAGACATAAAGGGGGAGATGAGAGTTAAGATGGGGTCAAATGCCAAAGGGCCTTGAGTGTTGCAATAGGAGTCAACAGCTAAGACATCATATTGAAGATGAATCAACAGAATTTGGAAATAGATAGTAGGTAAAGAAGAGAGAATAGTCAAAGAAGAGTGTAGTTTCTAACTCTAAAAACTATAAAACTGCATTTAATTGATTGAATAATACCTATCCCTTTAGGGAAAGGAATAGGCCTTACTCGGTCTATAGATTAAAATGTAACTTCATCTAAGAATTTATAGACACACCTAGAATAATGCTTGATAAATATCTGGCTACCCCATAGCCCATTCAAACTAACATAAAATTAACCATCACAGTTGGGCTCAAGCACATTTTTGAGCCTTTGTTCATGGGAAATCCTCTGATTGAAATGCTTTCTCATAATGCTCCTGACCCGCTTCACACCCACTCCTGTTAACTGCCACCGTTATCTTTGGGAATATTTCCTCGTCCTTTATGAATTTCCCAAATGTTGTTATCGAAACCCTACACTTCACACTAAGCAATACTGTGCATGTTCTAGTTCATACAGCACATGCTACCAATATAGCACATATCCTATTGCTTTAATTATTAGCTCAAAGTTCTGTCATCTGATGTTAATATGAATCCCCCAAAGACATAGACCATGTTTTTTTACTATTATTTTCTTGTGTTAAAAATATATGTAAACATAAAATTTGCCATTTCAACTATTCTACTCCTAAGTAGCTACCCAAAATAATTGAAAACAGGATCCAAAAAGACACTCGTAGACCAATGTTTACAGCAGCACTACTCACAATAGCCTAAAGGTGAAAACAACCCAAGTGCTCATCAAAAGATGAATGGATAAACAAAATGTGGTATATTGATACAATAGAATACTATTCAGCCATAAAAAAGACCGAAGTTCTGATATATGCTACAACATGGATGAACTTTGAAAATATTATGTTAACTGAAATAAGCTGACTATGTTTTATTCATCCTTGTACATACACCATTCAATGTGGCATTTAGCACCTACCTATTATAGTATATAGGTATAGGTTTGGAGCCAGAATTCCTGGGTTCAAATTTTGGAATGCTTATTCCCTAGTTGTTTAATCTGGACAAGTTACTTAAACCCTTATGCCTAATTTTTCCTGCTCAGAGAATTGGAAGTAGTAATTGTATCTATCTTGTAGAATTATTATGAAGAATAAGTGAGTTATAATAATTATAAGGAGCTTAGAACAGTATCTGAAACACAATAATACTAACAGGTGTTATTATTATTATTGTCTATGTTATCATTTAATGAATTTATAGATGAGGTGCAGGTTGGGAAAGAATTATCAACATTTGAGAGATAGAACTTTTAGGAAAGAACTCTTAAAGCTAAGAAGACTGATATTATTTAAAAGGGTATTTTGCATGCCATATCACAGAGAGTACAAGAGAATGGGCACTGAAGTTGTATTGCCCAAACATGAATCATGACTTCACCACGCACTAGCTGTGTGGCTTTGGGTAAACTCCCAACTGTTGGAGCCTCGGTTTTCTAAAACTAGAAAAGGGTTAGTAAAGGTTGTGATGAAATAATTCCAATAAAACGTTTAGCATTGCACCTAGCACAAATTAAGCACTCAATAAGTGCTAGTTACTATTAATAGTGTTAAAATAAAATAATCTTTATTAAGTTCTTGACAATCTTTAATTAAAAACATTAGTCTGTGATTTTTTAATATACCATTCAGTTGATGCCACTCACAACTTCCATTCAAAGATAGTCTACTTTGTATTGGAATTGGATTTTAACCAGTTTTCCAGAATGCCTACATATGCAATAATAAACATGAAATTCCTCTAAAATTGACCTCAGTCATTCATTACTGCCTAGAAATCAAGGAGCAAAAATCATCAGCTTTGTGTAATGTCAAGCTCAGTGCGTGTCCTCATTTTAAAAATAAGACAGTTGTGCAGATGGAGAGAACAAATGGATTGGATCGGTGAATGTTTATCATTTTTTAATATTTTGAAACCAGATGTGCTACATACACATTGCTGGTTTCCTTCTAAGGAAGCTTCATTGGTGGGTTACTAATCTTTAATAAGAAATTACAACATTCTCATCCAGCTTAAATCAACTATTTTTAATATACAATCAGACAGCCACTGCTACAATCCTTTAGAAAATAGAAAACAGATGCTTAATAGAAAGAATAGTATCAGCCAAGAAATTCCTGATGATCTTTTTATAGAATGTAAACTTACATATTTTATGGGTCTTTTTAATGAACTGCTATAGAACAACTTCAGCAGTCAAAACATTTCATGAAAATAGACGTGAGCAATTTGTCACTTGTTACCACAGTCACAGAAAATCCTTCAGTTGCAACCCTGGAAAAATGGACCTATTAGTGGCTTTTACTATGTTATTTACCAGAGATCTGCTTAGATACATTGAAGAAAGGAGGAGTTAGGATAAACAAACTGAGATGCCTCTGTTTCTTTAGGTGTTTCTGCTAGACCTGGCAAAGATCTCTTGCTAGGTACGAATATTTCTGTGCTAGTTGTGCTCACAGGGGAACGGGACAGTGGTGTAAAGCCAGAGATTGTGTTGTTTCAGGGCTGCTTTTAGTAGAGAATTGTTCAGTGGAAACTTAGACTCATGTGAGCAGGATTGTGGCTTAGAAGGGTCTACAGGAAGCCTTTTGTTTACCTATTGGAGTTAAAATTTAACCAACCTTTCTTTGGCTCAGTCCAACTGTGAAATTATTGAAAAGAAGTAGCAAGCAATAGCTACCTAGCTCCATTTCTGAATTGGTCTCTGTTGGATGTCTATTGTGCCTCTACAATTTGGGACATAAAAGAAAGAGTTGAGAGAATAGGAATTTACCCTTTCTATATCTCCGCCCTATCACCTGTGCTAACCTCATGTATCTTTCACATCTTTTGTTATCTTTTAATGCTGGTTTAGAGGATGAGGGAGTAGAGTGAAGAAAAGCAAAAATTAAATAAATAAACTAGGAAATAGAAAATCTAAGGAATGATATAAGTACTCTGTACTTAGCATCGTTCCAAAGGAGGGAGGTTTTTTTTTAAACAAAACAAAACAAAGTAATGTAGCATTTTACCCACTCTATGATGGCCCACAGGAAAAGATGAGGGCTGATGGTGCTAAAGTTAACAAAATTTAAATTAGAAAGGTGTTGAGACACACTTTCCTGTCCTGAAACTCTATGAAAGCTATTTCCTTTTCCTTTATTTAAAAAGAAGCATTTTGCTCTTATGATTTTTTGGTAGCTAAAAAAGAAAAAAAAAAATGGAAGCATTGTCATACCCTAAATTTGCTGCTGTTCAGAAAATTAGATAAATAAATATACTATCTGACCCTATAAGGAGTAAAAACATTGATTCCGAGAAAATTTAGCATAAAATACAACATTTATAGCATAATGAAAGTGCTACTATGGAAAACACTTAGGATGCCCCATAAGCCTGATTATGTAGCAGGAAAAGATTAAACTCTACCTACATGGTCTTCATAAACAGTTCAAGAGAATATCTATTAGTTCATTTATTTAACAAATATTTTTGAGTGCCCCATATGTAAAAGATCTTAGTGCTATAAAATGTTTGAGATGCACAGATAAAATTAACGTGCTCTTAAGAAACTTATAGTCTCGTAGAGGTTATAAAAATAACTTAAATATGGCAGAGACTGCTATTTACCCCTCAGTATCCCTTTTAGCATTCAACTGAATGTCTATACACCCCTTACAGTTAGATGGTACATATGATTTTTCAGTTTTGGTTAATGAAATACAAGCAGAGTGCTGCTGTTGGAGACTTCTGGAAAGGCTTTCTAAGGGGAGCTCACTCCCACCTGGGAGGGTAGGCCTTTTGTCCCTTCCCTTGTCCCTTCCTCTTTCCTATTTCCTGGAACACATATGGCTTGAGTTTAGCAGCTATCTTGAACAATCAAGTGACCTTCGGGATGGAAATATCAGACTGGGCAAATCAAAAGATAGAACAAGATCTTTTGAGCAAGGAGTCTACATACCAGACCTACACAGCATACTTCCCACTGCTTTTACATCAGAGAACGATTAACCTCTGTCTTATTCAGATACAAGCCTAATAATATTAACTGACACATTAAATTACTGTGATTAATATTGGGAAGTGGTAAGTAATATTATGTATGTACAAATCAAATGCCATGGGAACAGAGATGGGGAAATGGTGATGAGCAGAGAGGATTTTCTGAGAAGGTGGTATATTAGCTAGCAAGGGGTATCAGAACAAAATAGCACAGATAGGGCGGCTTAAGCAACAGAAATTTATTTTCCCACAGTTTTAGACGGTAGAAGTTCAAGATCGAGGTGCTGTCAGAGTTGGTTTCTGGTGGGAAATCTCTTCCTGGCTTGTAGAGGATTGTCTTCTTGCCGTGTTCTCGCATGGCCTTTCCTCTGTGTGTAGTGAGGGAGAGAGATCTCTGTTGTGTCTTCCTCTTCTCATAAAGCCTATAGAATTAGGACCCCACCCTTATGTCTTCGTTTAACCTTAATGACCTCCCTAAAGGTTCTATTTCACATTATGGGTTTGGGCTTCAAAATATCAATTTTGAGAAGACACAATTCAGTCCATACAGGTGGTATGTGAACTAGACTTATAAAGTTGGATAGAAATTAAATATACAAAAACTGCCAGTGTTGAAAACTAGGGAACTAAATAACTAGACATAGGGATGGATATTCAGAGTGTACATGTAAGACAAGAGTGGTTCCAGTTGATCAGACTCTAAGGGCCATAAAGGGAATTGAACTGTAAGGACCATAAAATAGAAAACAGAATTGGACAGCTAGATGGGAGATTGAATGCCCGGTTCAAGTTCAGACTTCATTGTTCAGATAATGAGGAGTCATTGAAGGTTTATGAGCTGAGTAATGACACGATCAGAGTTGAACTGCAGAAAGATCATTTGTGGGTAGTGTATGAGAGATTGGACTGAGTGGAAACTGGAAACAGAGAACAGTAAAAAAGACCATTGCAATAGTTCAGGGGAAAGACAATGACCTGAAAGTTAGATCCAATTAAGTATAATTATTAATAAGTATAAATAGTAAGAATTTAAAGTAAAATTCTTAATATTTTTCTTATCTCTCTTTTTCTATTTGATATTTGGTATTTTTATCCTGCAGCTTTTGTTTTGGCATTTTCAGTTCTGAAGACTTAATCCCACTATTGAGAAAATTTTACAGGCAAGTACATGGAATTCACATCCAACAATTAAGGAATTTTTGGAAATTTTAAAGGGAGAAAAAAAATCACTTGTCAGAGATCTGGAATACCCATTATGTAACTGGATTTGCTTACGCATAAGGAATCTTACAGTTTTGGTTTTTGAAATACTTAAATATTTCACAATTAAAAATATAACTGTCTCTGGAAAATGCTAAACTGGGCACTTGAATTTTATTGAGCTACACAAATTGACTACTAAATGAACACTCATCACGTTATCCATATCATGCAAAATAAACATCAATATTTATTATGTAAATAGGAATTAAAAACAAAACAAAATTCTCGGTAAGACCTCATATGTAACAAAACCAGCATATTTTGCTTGTGTTTTAGCTACCGAGTTGTTTAGTTTTTCATGTTTTTTTCTCAAAACAATTTCATTTCTTCTCATGCTGGAATTCAGCCCATAGTCATATTCAGGATAGCCAGAACTAGAGTCCATTTGGCATTGATCCAGTTGATGCTTAGTTGAAATAAATTATTGTTTCCAAATAGCCCCTCTTGTTTTGTTGCTATTTTCTTTCCCAGACTAGAGGCTTAGTGGTTTAAAACACATCCTTGTAGTTTTTCCGCAATGCCAGAATCACAATCTAATCCTTTAGTTTGCAGAGGAGGGAAATATGTCATTAATCAATAAATAGCTACTGACTTATCATCATGAGCAAGGCAGTAGGCTAGGCACTCTTGGGAATACAAATGGAACCTCTGTTCACTGACTCGTAAGACTTAGTTTGAAATTAAAAAAATTTTTTTAGATATTTTCTCCAACAAGAAAGTCTCAGGAGCTCTGGCTTGTTTGAAATTACTCTGGAATAGCCTGGGCCTCCCTAGCAAGAGGCTCATGCATATTTCTTACTGGTGTTTCTCTGTTACCATGTTCCCCTTCCTGTTCTACAAGCATCTTCATGCTCCTGTTCTACAGCTTGGTTGCTGAGTGATACCTGTCACTCGTTCGGTAATTTGGTGCCTTCTTTTTCTCTGCCACTAGGTATTGGTTGATCTCCATCCATTCCCAGGACAGTGTGTTTGTCTGTACTTCAACAGGCCCTCTTCACTAGACCTATACTGCACAGATTACAAAACAGGGCTTGTGTGGGGATCTACAAATCTTAAATGTTCTAATTTCAATGAAATAGAAGTTCAACATCTCTTTCTTTCTTTCTTTCTTTCTTTCTTTCTTTCTTTCTTTCTTTCTTTCTTTCTTTCTTTCTTTCTTTCTTTCTTTCTTTCTTTCTTTCTTTCTTTCATACTTTCTGGTACTAGATCTCAGAAACTAGACAGAAGGACCATCTCAGGGACTAATATGAAAAATCCTTCAGCTTACACTCTCTTACTCAACTCTTTCTTCTTTCCTTAAAATGAGTTCTTTCTGATACGTTTTCTTCATTCCCGAGACCTCCAACTCCCTAAATGTATCTGATTCCCCGGGTGAAACAGCAGAGGTTGAGAAGCTGGAATTACAACAATAAAGCAATTCTTGTAAAAGGCTCTATTTCCTTGATGTTTGTAGCCTTGTATGGAGCAGGCAGTTGGCTTTGCAGCCTGTGGGAAAGTGGAGCACAGGTCAAGGTAATAGGAGAAATCTGCAACTGGAAGGAACTAGAAACAAGTTGATATATGGAATGATCACATTGCTCTAAATAATGAACTAAACTAACCTATATGTAGGAAGAGAAGAAGTTGGCAACACTCAAAAGATTATGTATTTGAAAACTTCATTTAACAATCTCAAAATGGTAAATGACTGCAAAAACTGATCTTTTTTTCACAGCTGCCCTTAAGGGTAGCTGGCATCCCTTAACGAGACTCTAGCTTCCTCTTATCCTTTCTTCGGTCAAAGACTTCTGGACATAAATCCTGAGCTAGTAGATCTTCAGTCCGAGTTCCCAACACCCCCTTGAAGCATACTCAAATCAGACTTCTACCACACAAGTGTTTGTGTTTAAATTTTGGGAGGGATGTTATAATAATCATATTCCTAGGATAAACTCCACTTGATCATTACACATTTTTCTTTCAGATATTACTAGATTCAATTGGCTAACATTTTGTTTCTTATAATGTTCTTGTTAAGTTTTGATATCAGAGTTATGCTGACATCATAAGTTGAGTTAGGAGGAATTTCTTCCTATTCATTTCTCTGAAAGAGTTTCGTGTAACATTGGTCAAATGCTTCATAAAACTAACCAAAGAATCTATCTGATTATAGAGCTTTCTTTTTCATTTGCAGATGAGTGGAAAAAGGATGAATATTCAAGAAATGATTTTCACATAATTGTTGAAGAAGGAAAAAAAGTTAAAACTAAATCTTTCTCTCTCATACACACATACTCACACACAAAAATACATTCACGAAATTAAAGGTTTAAGAAAAAAATCTAATATAAAAAGAAAAATAAAAATTAAAGAAAATACATGAGAGATACATGAGAATGTGTTTATGATTTTAGGATATAAATGTTTTTCTAAACAAAACACAATAAGCACAAATTATAGCCAAAAGAAAATTAATTGCATCAAAATTAAATTCTTTTTTTGTTATATAAGACCCTATAATTAGAGGAAAAATACACACTACAGAAATGGGAAAGATAGTTTTAATATATATATATATATATATATATATATATATATATACAATAAATATTTATATACAGAACATACAAATTATTCTTAAAAATCAACCAATAAAGGACAAACAATTCGATAGACAAATGAACATAAATATAAACAGGTAAATTGAAACAAGAGGGTTTATTAAATGGCTAATAAACAAATGAAAAGATACTTGCTGGAAAACTAGAATATGTAAAGAAAAATCAAAAAGATATGCAACTGCATAGTCATTGGTTGGGGAAAATAACTTTGATACTTGATAATGAAGAAAATAAAATGGAATAAATATTGCTATGAGGGTTACTTAAAATAGCATCAGGAGGTTATTAAGGAGGTGGGGCCTGCATGTCTTGAGCGTCCATTTTCAGAGCTGCTGTTAAGTTGCTAACCTGTTGATAAACCCAGTTCAAGGCTGAGCCATAAACATCTTGGAATAACTACTACATATATGAACTTTATTTCCTTCTTGGTAGTTTTTGCCTCCCTTATTTGCATATTGGAACTAACCAATCCCTGTTAACCTAGCCATTGATCTTTCATTTGCATAAAATAATTACATTTTGTGGTTTTTGTCTTTATAAACTGGTTTTCTATCTCTCCAGAGTGTAGTCTGAGTTGCTACCTGAATCCATGTCTCTCAGATTGCAATCCTTTTGTTCAAAATAAATATCTTTTGTTCTTTATTAGAGCCCGAATCCCTTCTTTGGTTAACATACTTATTGTTATGAAATATGTAGAATGACATAAAAACTATACACTTCTGGTTGAAGTATGACTTGTTAAAAGCATTTTAGAGATATTTGGTAAAATATATATACCTTAGGACTCAGAAATTCCACATGTACGCATAACCCTAAGAAAACTCTGAGACATGTATATAAAGGAAATACACAAAACAGTTGAAAACAGCAACGTTTATGTTAAAGGAACACAGGAGGCACCTTTAAGCTGAACAACATAAGCATGATTAAAAATTGGGATATATTTATTTACTGGCTTACTATATAGCAGTGAAAATGAATGAATGAACTTTACAACTATAATGTCGAATGAAACTAATAAGTTGCAGAGGAATCCATACAGCGTGGCACTACTTCTATAAAGCATAAAACATACAAAAACAATACCATATATTGCTTAGAGAATGTGTGTGTGTGTGTGTGTGTGTGTGTGTGTGTGTGTGTGAGAGAGAGAGAGAGAGAGAGAGAGAGAGAGAGAGAGAGAGATGCATATATTCTAATTAGTAAAAGTGTAAGGAAATGGTTGAAAATGATAAACTTCAAGTGAAGGTGGCAATTATCTTTGAGAAAGAGGAAAATTCAATCAAGTATATATATATATATATATATATATATATATATATATATATATATATATATATATATAGGGCTTCAATTCTAATGCTAAATTTTTATTCTTACGCTTGGCCACATATATTTTTATATTTGTTTATATGTTTGAAATATTACGTAATATATTTCAAGAGGAAAGAAAAATAATTTATATATTAATAGATTAAAAAGAGAAATAGCATACAATTATTTCAGAGGCAAAAAAAACTCTTGATATAATCCAGCCTTCATTCATTATCAAAACTCTAAGTAAAAAAGGAGTGGAAAGCAATTCCCTTAATAAGATAAAATAATACAAAAAACATAGCAAACATCACACATCTTGGACATTTTTTAAAGTGTTCACTTAAGATTCACATTAAGACAAAGTTGCCTACTTATATTTAACATTATACAGTAGATCCAGCTGTCTCAACCAGCTAAGGACAAGACATAAAACTATGATCGGAAAAGAGGGATCAAATTGCCTCCTGCGGTTCCCCATTCTCCTTTTTCCTTCTCCAGGTGCATGTTTCAGCCTGCTCACCTCTCCGTGTCAGCACTGCCCAGAGGTTCCTCTCTCCAGGAGCCTAGGCACCCAGCTCCCAACTTCCTTAGTAATTTGCAGCTTAAATTTCTTATTGCTTTTTTTCATAGAGGAAAAGAAGTAACAAAACAAACACAAATAGAAAACAAACCTTTTATCCTTCCTGAGCTAAAATCCTATCCTCCTTTCTCAAACACTATAAAAATAGGAACTGCCCAGCTCCAACACACCATCTACCTTGCACACATCTTTCTAATTTCAGATGTTCTGTCTTTGCAGGAGAATTATCTAAATGGCTTTTCCTGTGTGTCTAGGTTCAGCCAACGTAGCACTGTGTGATGTGTGTGGATCATCCTGGGCACGATTTCCCACTGCTTACAGTTCTCATGATGTAAGAGCTTGTTTTATCAGTTATTCCCTAAATCTGTTTTAAACACAATAAACCAACTGTGTCTTCACATTCCTTTGGGGAAGTCAATCCTTCTTACTCATAAAGAGAAGGAACAGAAGAAAGAATTTTCTAAGTTAAAAATCTTATTGAACCAATCCTCTTAGTATAAACAAAGAAAAAAAAGATGATTCAAGAAATCATTCATTATAGTAATAAAATTTTATATTTACAAAGCATTTTACAGGTTTCAAAGTACTTTTCCATCCATTAGCTTGGCATTTCCATGCTCATTTGACCCCAGAATATTAATAATATTAAGTAGAGGTATAATAGAAAAATATGATATATAAAGTATGCTTAGTTATCATAAGTAGCAAAAAATGATACCATAGAGTAAATAATTCCTCAAAATAATCAAAATTCAATTTTTAAAAATGTATACAGAATTCTTATGAAACATTGAGAAACAGATTTTTAGAAGAATCATGTCAGATAGCAATGGCAAGTTTTATGATGTCAATTATGGAAAAGATACTATTTTTCTGTTATTAATGCTTTCAAATATAAAACTACTGTGAGAAAAATAATGGAGAACACAATATAAAATATTGAATTCATCTAATTCTTTTATTCTGATGTTCCCTTCTAGACTTCACCCATACATATTTGATTTTTATATGCACGGCATATTATCAATTCCTATTTCTTATTCAGTAAATATATGTCAGAAACATTTTCCTAATTTCTTTATTGATAATTCTCATTTTAGTGGTTATGTAGTTTTACAGAGTATATATAAGCTAAAATTTAATTACTGTCTTTCCAATTATTGGGCATTTAGATTTTGTTCAGAAAGTATCAGAGAATATGCATGTGCATACATAGTTGTTTCCTTTTAATTTGAAATAATGCCAAATTGCACACAACATGAGGATAGTGCCAGGGTGATGCTTTAGACTAACCATTGAATTTCAGGCCAGCCCATATATTAGATATTGGAGGTACTCAGTAATTATTTTTCGACTCTCTGAATGAATAAAATCTTGTTTTTTGAACTATATTGCAAAATTGCTTTTAAAAATGATTGCTGAAATATTTATTAAAACTAAAAATGTGTGAATATACTAGTTTCAACACACCCTCATTAAAACTAGATATTTTAATGATTTAAAAATATTTCATTTCTAATATAATATATTATAAAGTATACCTCTTTGGTAATGAAGTTGAATACATTTTCATGTTTGTTATTTAATAATATTTGCTCTTTTTCTAATTGTTGGTTCAGATTTGGAAAATGAGGTTCAGGGAAATTGGATGATAAGTAAGAAATATACACCTGAATAGAAATTAGGCAAGTTTCAAATCTCTAACCTTCTGGTACATTAAAATATGGTGTCCACCAAAAAAAAAAAAAAAAAAACACCAAATGCAGTTAATTTTTGAAACAGCAATTTTGATTAATTCATCTTTAGAGAGTTATATATTGATATGTTTCCTCGGGTATAATATTTGTGCTTTGGCATCTGTAGAAACTATGAATATACTATTCTCAAATCCTAGATTGTTATAGATTTAATTTAGTTGAATCTCCAATTATTTTACTTATATTAGTAGTAACTAGTAATCACTGACTATTTGAATTCAATAAATTATTTTCTGAAATTTTAAAATGTTTTAAAATTACTTAAAGTGTTTTCAGGTTTGAGAGGATTTTATTTACAGGTTAAAATCCTTTCACCTCTTGTATATAATAAGTCAATTGTATTTTTCACATTCCCTTTACTGTTACTGTATGACAAGTCACAGAATAATTTTTGAATATTATATGTATCCTCACAGAAAATAAAATTTTAGTGTCTGAGAAAGAAGATAATGGAAAGAAGATATTTTTCAGAGAGGTTTTAAGGACATCAGGGCATCCTTCTGTGAGGAGGCAATAAAAGGCCTACAGTTGGGGAAAGAAAAAAAGATAAATGATACTTTTCTATCCTAGTCAGTTTTATCACTGTTGAAATATCAAGGAAAAAAAATATATTTTCATTACTTAATTAGACATTTGCTTTTAAGTGCTTAATTTCTGATACTTTTTGACAAAATTTTATTTACGTGAAGCATAATTAAATCAGGTATTCCGGAGTTAGGGTGATATGACCAGGTTTTGCTGGAAGGAGAGCCGAGATGGCCACTGGATGGGAGCTGGCTTGAAACATATTCCTCAGGATAGCTAGTGCCCCACACTCCATGTGTGACACGCACTGCAGGAGTAGCTAAGGGGTGCTAAGCTTTTAGTCACTGAGCTCTCATCCTCACTTCTCAGTGAAACTTCTATAAATCAGTAGTCAGAGAATGGTGAAATAATAACTATAACTTTAATATTTGAGAGAATGGTCATAGTTTTTTGCAGGGCTCATCATTTGTACAAATCTACACATGCATACGCACATACATATATATGCATACGCATACATATATACGGGTTCTTGTTTTTATATGGCAACATACGTGCTTCTTATAATTCTTTTCTCCTAGATCTTTGTAATAATATCACACTTGTCTAGTAGGTAGTTGCAGAAAATAAATATATTTCTGGCCGGGAAATTGCAAAGCAAACTGAAGTTTTCTAAAGCTTTAAACACTTCAGGATCTTGTGATTTATACTTTCTCCTTTTTTAGATTTAGAACAATCCTTGGTACTTATGCAGTTTGTACAAATTTTGTGTAAAATAAAATGTTCATATCAAAAGATAATAAGTTACACCACAGCTTCTCTACAAGGCATGCTACTTCTAACTTTATTTTGTGGAATAGTTCTTAGATGAATTTGTCCAGTCGGTTGAGATTTGGTACTCTGAAATAGATTGGATTTTAGAGGGATTCCGAACAGTTAAAATGGAATGCCCTCTGGTGTCCCTTCATAGTATTGCCAGTAAGAAGATGAGTATTATTGAAAAGGAGGAGGAAAGCAAACTGCTCCAACCTCCTTTTCCAGTTTTTGATCCCCGTATAAATGAATGCTTCATCCTTCCAGGGGTCAATTTCTGCCAAGAAAGGTTGGTTAATCTCTGAGTATAAGAGAATAATTCTCAAGCACATTTGAGACAATTTTTAATATTCCTAGAAATTCTGGGAAAGAATTCAAGGATGGCTAAAATTCCCAAAGAGCAGGAGGAAGCTGATCTATGTTTACCTGAAAGTTGGTGCTGTCTGTAAAAAATAGGTTTCATTAAATAATCAGCAAAACTGTGATAGTCAGAAAAGATTTGAAAGCAAGTGAAAAACTTTAAAGAATCCCCTTCATCTTTCTTTTATCAATTAACAGTGATACTTAGTAGGAGCTTAATAAGTTTTTTGTTCACTAAATGGTTGGAGTTAGTGTTCTCAGAGGCCAAAGGACACAGGTTAAAGCTTTGAGGGAAAAAGTCCTTCTCTAGAAGTACCCCAATAACTTAAAATGTATTCAGTCTAAAGAGAAAACTCCATAAACCTCTTGCTGTGAAATAGGGAGGAAAGAAGCCTGATGACATGGACACTTGCAATAGAAATGAGAACATGCAAAATGTAGGGAGAGAAGCACAGAAAATGTGTAATAAGACCAAAGGTAAACTGTTTGTACATTATAATTCCATCTAGAGCTTGGTCTAGACAGAGAAGGTGGTGACACCACCATATGGTCTCTCCTTCCCCTTTGATCAACGATAACTCCAGGCAGGATCTGGGCATTGGGGAATGGTTAGAGTTGTGATTTTAGAGGTAATTATCAGAGGCAGTGCAGAGGCAGAGGTAATTATCAGAGGGGAGGCGAGGGGTTAGCCAGCATTAAAGGAAAGAGCCTAGGACTAGGTTATAAATTCCAAACGGAGAAAAACAAAAGTGGGTTGAGATCTGAAACAAAGTAGGTCAGGAACTGAAAGAGAAGTTACCTGAGAAATGCCTGAGAAAGTATGAAAGAATTTATGGGTCCAGGATTCCACATCCCACATGTTTTATTGTTTGTTTTGTTTTGTTTTGTCTTGTTTGGAATCCTTATGGCTTATGCTACAGTATAAAGAATTGACATATTGCAAACGAAAATCATGTCCCCAGTGCAAGTTGATTCAGAGCCAGAAGATTCCCCAGAACTTTGGTTTGAATAATGGAGTAAAGTCTTTTGAAAATTAATTTGCTTTTCTCCGCCTACACATCCTCTTCCTCTTTGTATCTTAAACATCGATAAGTAGTATCTGTACAATTTCAGAATCCTGAAATTATTATTTTATAAACTTAAGATGAAGTGGGCCACAATTGTGTTCTCTGGAACCATATCTTTTCATATCTCTACTGTTGCACTTAGATGTTGGAGTTTGATTAGTCGTTTCCATCTCAACTGTTCTCATTTGTATTAAAGCCCATAAAAGCAAAGGTTATGCTTATTCATTTTCATATTCTTAGCACCTAGCCCAGATGTTCTTGTTTATAAGAAAAGGTGATATTAATATATTGTTGAGGAAATGAAGAAATAAATGATAGAGGTACATTTCAAAAAATGGAATGTAGATAAACTGAGACCAGGTCAACCGTTTATACGTTGGGCCTTTAATTTTCTGTTTGATGTGGGCTGTCAGGAGCTTAAACAAAAGAACAATAAGAAATAAAGACCAACATTGTTTAGTTTAGTATGTAAAATGGAATTCAAAAGAGGACCCCTGGCATCTCATAAAATTTAAATCATACTATGAATTTGTTTTTTCATAAATGTCAAGTGTGACACACTTTTCAAGGAGGGCCTAGGTTTGGTGGTCAGCACTGAGAATGATGATTAATTTCTGACGACTAATTACCCAGGTTATTAATGAGGTGAGTGAAACAGAAAATAACAGATCCCACTTGATGCCTTTTTAGAGGACCAATTTTTCTCATCTTTATTTTAAAAATCATAATTGCCCTGAACTTTGTTGTCTTCAGGACATCTTTCTGATTGGGCTCACATAACAATTACAATCTAGTGAAACTCACATAAAAAAAAAAAAAGAATCTGTGGTTGTTTTCTTGTTTCTTTTTCTTTTTTCTCCTCCAGGAGAATTGTTTGAGCACGTTTTAATTGCTTGTCTGAGTGATGGCCTCTGATCTTGGTGGCTCTGCTGAGTCTGTGGCTGTGGTTGTTTGAAAACAATCAATACCAGTTTTTTAAATGCACAACGTTTTACTTCTAAAAATTATAAACCATTTCTTATTGGTCACCTATTATAATTCTAAGTTACTCTCCTTCTTGAAAAATTAGTAATCCTGGGTTTCTGAGACTAATATTTTAACTGAGGAATAAAACAGATTCCCATTCAGCTCTTCCATGGTGATGGTTTTCATCATCCATAATCTTCTTTGGAGGGCCCGTGAGAAACCACCCAAGACTGCTCCCTTTAAATGTTATTTTAAATGTTATTTTGAAATACTTGGTTCTGTGCCCAAAAATTGACCCAACGCAAGCTTATATTCTTGGTAACCTGGTTATTGGTCATGGAACCTGCACCTTGATATTACTGGAGAAGTCGCTGACAGATGGAAAAACATCCTTAAAACTGAGATAACCCTTTTAAGAAATATAAAATCAAAAGTTTTTCTCACATTTTTTTACAAAAAATTATTTGCTCTATTTTTAAAGGTTATCATTTAATAGTCGCCAAGATTTGAATATAATGACTCACTTAAACTTTTTTTTTTAAATCAATGAAAAATTACAAACATACACAAATGTAGAGTGAATAGTACAATGGAACCTTTGTACAAACATCATCTGGATTTGACACTTATTAACAGTTTGCTATCTTAGCTTGACCATTCCTTTTTCTTCCCTTCGTTTTCTTTGCTGAAATATATTAAAACAAATCCCACATCATATTATTGTGTATATCTCAAAAAGGAACCTTTTTTGAAGTATAACCACAATACCATTATCACGTCTAATGAAATTAAAAATGTTTTTGGATCATATAATATTCAATCTATAATCTATTTCTTCGATTGTATCAAAACATGCTTTTATTGTTGATTTGTTGTGAATGTAACAGTGTCCAGAAATGTATCTGAGTTCCCACATGATACCCACTGATTAAGAACATAATGATGACAAATCATCCACATGAACTTGGCAACACTTTTAAATGGGATTGTATTTTACTATTCTCCATCTACATGTATTTGAAAAATGATAGTGCCTATGTGTGAGAGATTTTTCAGGCTACAGACAATTCTTGGTGACCATATGCATTTGCAACATTTGTAATGATTTTGAATCCCCTTCCAGGTTGTGAGTCCTTGATCCTTGTCGTAGTAGTTCAATACATGTAAAATGTAATTTGATGAGAGAGACGTTAGCCTTGTTTTAGAGACTATAAACATATATATAAGATCTTTCACAAGTTCACTTAAGGTACCAGGTAGCCATCTCTTTTTCTCTTAAAGTCTGGAAATTTTAGCTACAAATCGCTTTACCACAGGCAGTTTCATCAATTTAACCTTCCTAGTTGGACTGTATGTATATAAGTTAGACCTTGCTGAGTTAACAAGCCATCTTAAAATTTCATGGTTTTAAACAGCAATCATTTATTTATCTCACAAATTTGCAGATTGGTGATTTGCAATAGTCTCAGCTGGACAATCTTTCTGCTCTCAGCCAGATTTGGCGGGTATGTCCAAGGCCTCTCTCCATGTGAACTCTCATTCTGCACCAGGCTAGCTTGGGCTTGTTCATGGTGGCTTTGTTCTAAGAATATCAAGCTAGTGGGCCTAGTGCATAAATAGTTTTCCTGCTTCTGCTTGTGTTACATTTGAAACTGCCCCATTGGTCAAAGCAAGTCACAAGATTAGTTCAAACCAATGGGCTGGAGAAAAACTTTTGATTGGAGGAGCTTCAGAGTAACTATGGATCTAAGGCAGGGAAGAATTTTTTGTGGCCAGTTTTTAAATCTGCCACAGAGATGAACTTACTGTAGATTCATAGGCAGCTTAATATATGCTAGATGTTATTTCAATATTCCCATTTTATAAGTGAGGAAGTTACTCTAAAAAAAAAAACCAAAAAACAAAAAACAAAGTTTCCAAGATCTTGATGATAAATAATGGCACTAAAATTTGAGCCTATTTCTACCTGACCTCGATGGTCTTACTGTTAGACTATATTGTTTCTCAGGTGCCTTGGAGGGATAACAAGTTTGCTTTAGATTACAAAAAACTATAATAACAATATACAACAGAGAGAGGAATTTGCTTCTATTATTGAAGTGTGTATGACATTTTGCTCATTTAGCAACTTTCTTCTGTCCAAAGTTTTAGATCAATGGCAATAGTTATTTTTTTCTGTCTTAGACTAAATCCATGTATAATTAATAAAGATTTCAAATTGTAAATGTAGTGCTGTAGAATAAATTCTAATTAAAACTAAAAACATGTAATAATGACTTGAATTTGTCCCAAAGTCAGACAAGAGTCTATATTAGTTAACTTATGACCATAGACATAGAAAATTCCTGCAATAATCAGAGCAAAATTAAACCAAAAATTTTTGAGTTTCCTATTCTTCAAAAAACAGTGTGAGAGTGTGAAAAAAAAATGTGTGAAAGAGGAAGAAATGAAGAAAGGAGAGGGTGAGAGAAAAAGTGAAAAGAGAAATGAGAGAACAAACACTAGAGGAAGAGATTCAAACAAATGCAATAGAAGGCAATTCTGTCAGCACAATTAATTAAATTCTTAGAAAGTAATTATACTTTTGCTGATTTAGAAAGATGATATTTCCCTCCTCTATACACAATAGAAATTCAGGAACTGTGTTCTGGTTTAATAGTACACACTTCAGGTCATTTTAAAATGCTTTTTATTTTGAGATAATTTTAGATTCATATGCAATCGTCAGGAATAATACAGAAATATCTCATTACTCTTTCCCCAGTTTCCCCAAGGGTAACATTTTGTCAGATCATTTTGAAGAGAAAAAAAAAACAACATTTATTTCGTTTAAAAAATAAGGCCACAGAATGCAAAATTTCCAACAATGAAAATCATGTACTACATTACATTAACAGAATAAAGTACAAAAACTACATTATCATCTCAATTGATTTTAGTATATGTGCTGTGGAAGTGAGCACATCATAATCTCAATTAAAACCCTGAAGATTCCACCAAATGAGAAACCTGTTAAAAACTAATAAACAAATTCAGGAAAGTTGATTTTTCACCAAGGAGGTGAAAGATTGTACACTGAAAACTATAAAAAAAATTGCTGAAAGAAATTTTAAAAGACACAAATGAGTGGAAAGACTTCTCATAGTCATGAATTAGAAGACCATGTTGTTAAGATGTCAGTACTGCCTCCAAATTATCAATGTGATTCCTATGAAGATTCAATAGTCTCTATCAAAATCTCAATGGTATTTTTTTTGCAGAAATAGAAAAATCCATTCTAAAATTCACATGAAGTCTTAAGGGGCCCAGAATATTCAAAAACAATTTCAAAACAATTCCTGATTTCAAAACACATTACAAACTATTTCAAAATAGTGCGGTACTGGCATACAGACAGACAAAATAGAATAGAATAAGAGTAGAAGAGAACAGAACAAAGTAGAATAGAATAGAATAGAATAGAATAGAATAGAATAGAATAGAATAGAATAGAATAGAATAGAATAGAATAAAAAGGAGTGCAGTAGAATAGAGAATAGAATAGAGAGATCACAAATAAACCTTTGCACATATGGTCAAATGATTTTTTACAAGAGTGCTGAGATCATTCAGGAGGAAAAGGACAGTCTCTTCAACAAATGGGTTTGGGAAAACTGGATATTCACATGCAAAGGAATGAAATTGGACCATGATCTTATACTTTCTACAAAAACTAAATTGAAATGAATTAAAGGCCTAAACATAAGACTAAAGATGATAAAAATTCTACAAGAAAACTAAATTGAAATGAATTAAAGGCCTAAACATAAGACTAAAGATGATAAAAATTCTACAAGAAAACATGACATTGGATCTGACAATGATTTCTTGGCTATGACACCAAAAGCACAGACAACATAAATAAAAATAGATGAATGAAATTATCAAACTTAAAAACTTTTTACATCAAAGGACACAATCAACAGAGTGGAAAGGCAACTATAAAATGAGAGAAACTATTTGCAAACCATGTGTCTGGTAAAAATTAATATCCAGAATGTAGTAAGGCCTACGACTCAACAACAAGAATCAAATAATCCAATTTAAAAATGGATAAAGCACTTGAATAAATATTTCTACAAAGATTATATACAAGCGGCCAAAGAGCATATGAAAAGATGCTCATCATCACATATTATTTGAGGAATGCAAATTGAGTTATCACTGCAGACCCATTAACATGGTTATTGTCAAATAAACAAAATGATAAAAGTTATTGGCAATAAAAAGTGTTAGCAAGGATGTGGAGAGATGGGAATCTTGTGTGTTGTTAGTGAGACTGCAAAATGGTGCAACCACTGTGGAAAACAGTATGGAGGTTCCTCAAAAAAATTGAAAATAGAATTACCCTATGATTCAGCCATCCTACTTCTAGGTGTATTTCCAAAGGAATTCAAAGCAGAGCCTTGAAGAGATATTTGCACATCCACCTTCATTGCAGCATTATGCAAAGAGGTAGAAGCAACCTACCTTTCCATCATCAGATAAGTAGATAAAGAATATGTGGTATATACATACAATGAACTATTATTTAGCCTTTAAAAAGGAAATCATGTCACAGGCTATGACATGGATAAACCTCAAGGACATTATGCTAAGGGAAATAAGCCAGTGACATGAGGGGAAATATTGTATAATTCCACTCATATGAAGTATCTGCAATAGTTAAAATCATAGAAATATAAAGTTGACAGGTGGTTGCCAAGCTCTAGAGAAAAGGAAGTGGTGGAATTAGTATTTAATGAATATAGAGTTTCAGTTTACAAGATGAAAAAGTTCTAGAGATCTGTTGCACAAGATAAATAAATATATTTAACATAACTAAATCATAACTTAAAAACGATAAGAAGGTAAATTTAATGCTATATGGTTTTTTTTTACCACAATTTAAAAAAAAGTGGTTGAAGCACATTCCTTCTCTTCTCATTAATTTCCGAAGTTCAAAAGCACAGCCTTGCTTAGTGAGCTATTTAACCAATGAAGTCTCCAGTTTTACTGAAAACATTGGTGATGACAAAAATGATAGCACTTAATACCACCAAAATTTCACACTTCTGGCCATCTGCTTTTCTGAGTAAGTGAATCTTGAAGACAAATTAACATGTGACATATGAAAGAAAGGCAGAAAAATTGGGACTCTGCCCAGACCTTCAAAGACTAGCACTATCCATTCCTTTTGAAAGCAGTTTTCTTGCATATGGGCAGGTCCTTCACATTCCAGGCCAAGCTATTTCTTTATATAAACAATCTCCTGTAGTCCAATTCATCCCATGTTCCTCTGTTATAACCATTCAGCCTCACGCACTGCAACCCGCATGCCTGATTGCCTACCTCCTACAACACTCTTTTCAGATTGGGCTTTCACACCTAACTTATTCTTCCTGTCTGAGATATAGAACAGGTTAGAAAAAGCAATAAAAAGTAAATCTTCATAGAGCTGTAGAAGTTGAGTTCTTTTGTCTAGAAACCTTTAGGCCAGCAACCAAGGGCACCCTTACTTTTTAAAAATAGAACAATAGCTTCACCAGTAGCAGCAGGAGGACCTTGAACATGTTAGAAATGTAAATTATGCAGCCCCACCCGAGACTTTCTGAATCCGAAATCCTGGAGGTGGGGCCCAATGATCTGTCTTCACTACCCTGCAGGTGATTCTGATGCCAGCGGGATTTTGGGAGTTGCTGCTCTAGATAGTTCATTAACTCCTTCCTATGTGACAAAGACCAAATAAATCCTGTTTTAAAAGTAGATGTGGAAAGAGTGACAGCAGGTGGCAGTGTGTGACTATTTCTGTAAGCCTGTACATACCATAGAACAGATCAAATTGCTAAACCTGAAAATTTATCACAGGTTACTGGTCATTTAGTAAAAAATAAATTTTGCGCTATTTTCTTTTCCAAAAAGAAAAGACAAAACTTTTTTCTCTGAAAATACAGAACCAAAAATCTAAAAAATAAAATATAAAATGTACATTTTTTATCTTTTTGTTAACATTTGGGAATTTTAACTTAGAGGTATTTTTTTTTAATTGTATTACATGAAGATAATAAAAAATGCCTGTACAGGAACTTCTTAAATATATTCTCATAGAGTCAACAGAATTTTTATTCCTCCTCCCCAGCCCAGGCCACTATGTACTATTTTTTTTTTCTATTCTATGCAGCCATGACCTTCATCTGTTCAATTTACATATGTGTCCCTCATTCGAACATTGAATTTAAAGATAGTTTATATTTTAAAAAGGGCTCACTGTGGTGCAAGCCAGAGTTTTATTCATAGCAAACAGGATAGAGGTAGAAAAGGACTATCACTGCCTTAAGGGAAGACATGACATGTACATGATTTCACAGCAAGAGAGTCAGGCCTTCCAAAGCAAATGATTTCTTTTCGCACTGCTGGACCCAACCGACACCAGCCGCTTTCTGATCATCAACGGCTACAGAGATTCAGCCGTGATCTGCCTGGAACCTTTACACAGCCTGGCCTCCTGACCCTTCCTAGATCAGAGACTTTGGCCTATCTCGCAGAGTTTGCTCAGAGGAGCTACAAAGAGATCATACTGAGCTCCAGACATGGTCTAGTCCTTTTCACCACACTCTGTAAAGACAAAGCATTTTTCTTTTTTCTCTTACATTATTGTACCCTGAAAGGCTTTTCTTGAAAAACAGCCCTTTGAATGACATGTATAATTATATGCAGTATCTTCTCAAAAATAAATTACTACTACCAGTGACAGCAAATATAGTCGAGTCTACTGCCACCTATTCTTGAAGCTTTGTTTTCTGATGTTCTTTTATCTTCAACATCAATGTGTTCCTGTCAGCAACCATAAACTATGGAGGCAGATTCCATGTATGGAAGTCGACGTTTGGGCTTCTACTGGCGGTATGTTAAACGTATTTTTCCTGATGCCATATTACATTTAATTTTGAGCTGCTGGGAGAAGGAAATACATCAGTGCCTCTTCAGATTAAGATTCTATCTTGTCTTGAGATCAGATTTCATTATTCCCTAAGCCAGGAGTACATGGGGTCTGGTCCACGGCCAAATAATGTGACTGTGGGACATAGATTGAGATTACTGGAGATAGAGTGGCCTAGCCACGAGGCCTACTGTAAGAACACATGTGCTTATTCGATTGCGCCCCATGTCTGCAGCAGCCGCTCTCCTGCCAAGACTGAAAACTCCTAAGCAGGTACCTCCTCTCAGCTCCCATGTGAATCACAAGTTTGCTTTCATTCCAAAAGCAAAACATAACAGTGAGAGAGGCTCAGTTCTGCTTAAGATCAATAAGCTCTCAGTTTGTTCAGAGACAGGCGCTGCCTTGCAGCTGATGCAGCACCCCAATAACGCCAAGTGGTGCCTTGAGCCTTCACACAGGTGCAAGCTATTTCTTCTTGAATGGATCACCAATTCTCCTGTAGGTTCTTTGTGCTATTCACCATTGCTGACATCATAAACACTTCGTTCCAAACATCTCAGAGGAGCTTTTAGCCTAAGTATCCCTCTGCTTATATGGCAATAACCAAGCGCTGAATCACTTACAGAGCAGGGCCCTATCTTCGAAAGAAACATGGAGTCAAAGGCGATATCAATAGTCAAAAACCTAGAGTAGCTTTTTTTTTTTTTATGTCTTTGCTAAAAAATATATTTAAGGCAAGTATACGGTCAACCACTTTCAAGCAGAGTTACGTGTATGGAACCACAAGGAGCAACTCGTGAGCCTTAGAGTCACTTTGACACTCCTGACTGAAATCCACTTGGTCCTAAGTGAAAAATTAAGGAGCCAGAAATGATTCTTTTGTAATTTTATCCTTCCAATGGCAACCTCTCTTATACAAAGGGTCTTGTAGTTTCTTAAAGTACAGAGTTCAGGCCATCTCCATCAAAATCATCTGGAGTGATTCTTAGCCCCCACCACAGACCTACTGAATCAGCATCACTGGAGCTTGGTAGCCCAGGAATCTGCATTTTAAAGAGATTCTGGGGTAATCTTTTTAGACACTGAATTTTGAGAACTCTTTATCCAGGATTTTAAAAGACTTTCAGAATAGTAATAACAATCAAATTCCCTCAAGAGTTATCGTGGGGTGCAGTGGGCTCCAATGCTTTCAATTAAATCCTCATGAAGAATTACACAAATGCAGGTAGTTGTTCTTACTATGTATATATTGTCCACCAATATACAGATCTCTCAAGAGCAATAATTAGGTCTTTTACCTTCTTTACATTTTCAGCAGTGGCAATGACAATGCTACTACAAGGAAACAAGACACATAGTCTTGTAAACTGACACAAAGCAAAACATAGAGTTAAAAAGGCTTTAAAAATTATTTACATTTATTGTATTATATCTGTCTCACTGGCATTAGGTTGGGCCCCAGAATAAGTCTTCCCTGATTGCCTTAACTTCACTGAAGCCCACAAGGACATGGCAAGGTTGATGAGAGGGCGTAACTGGCTATTGACAAAATTCTGTTAAGAGCACAGTTTCCTACAAACTGAATTGAAATCTGGATGAGCCCAAGGGGCTCTGACTGCTAGAATAGATCTTGGCATATAGTAGGTGTTCAATAAGTGCTTATTGCATAAAGATGAGAATCGTGTTTGCATTGCTTCTCCCTTTTCACTAATTTGTAGCCTCCTCCATATCTCTATGCAATTATTTTATCCTTCCCATCCTACATATTTGCCCTAATAAGAAACTAATAAATAATAGTAATACTTAATTTGAAATTTTTCAGTGGCATTAATTAAAAGAACTAATCACAGTGAATTCTACCAGACAACTTCAAGCTTTAGATCTAAGCGAAACTCTAAGGTGATTAAGTTTTAGAGACAATCAAAATGCCGGTATCTCTTGGAATACTGAGTGTGTTTACCATTTCTTCCTTCTACTCATGGAAACTGTCTCCAATCTGTTCCTTAAAAAAAAAAAAAAAATTCACATGCAGTTCTAATGTCTCCTTCTATGTAGAATGCAAGCTTGGTGAAAACAGGAACTAAAAATATACTTAATACTCTTTGTAGGCACAAATAAGTTACAGAGTTTAAGCAGCTCACAGGCAATTAATAAATATTGAATACCAGAATGAATGACAGTCAGGAGCCTGGCAAAAAAAAAAAGTAGCCAGGAAAAAGTGCTCATGCCAGGAGGGAGCTGTTGGATGGTGAGGAGAACATCTCCGGGAATAAGCAGTGGTAAGTTCTTGCTCAAGAAAACAGATTCATAAGCAAATGCTTACTTAGTTCTAAGAACTAGGCTGACTTTGGACATGCTGTATTTGGAAAGGAAAAAATAAAACAAAATAAAATAAAAAACAGAAACTCTAAATGGAAGCAAACAGATTTGAGGCAAAGGTATTTCTATATATTCAACTAGCTTCTCATCCTCTCTCCTATGTCTGCTGCAAGTGAATGACCCTTTCTCATCCTTCCCATGGGAAACAGGTGTCTCCTGCCAATTAGGATTTAAAAATCAACAGGGGCTTCTTGAGAGAATGATGACAAGTCTAATTGCAAGAAGCAGCTGTAGAGCCCTTGGCTACCCTGAGGCGGGGTTTATTAATCCCCGTTTTGCTTTGTGCCTGGCACAGAGCTGGGGTCATCTCCCCTGTCACAGGATTGAAGCTGTAAAATGTAGGGCGAGTATTTAATGATCTGAGCTCAGCAGGAGAGACTAGAGTGCCCTGCACTGATACTGCGAGTTGGGTACGTGAAAGTCAAGCAGACACAAAGGCACTGTCCGAGCATCAGTTCAAAGGATTGCCACCTTGTCAGCACGTGGCCAGCACGTGCACACAATGCTCTGTGAGTTATTCAACTTTACTGTTTTTACCTGCCTGTTGTCAGGACTCCAGCCCTTGTCCAGGCTTAGAACCTGGAGGTTCTTAGAAGTGTGATCTCAAAATGGTTAGTGACATCTGCTTTTGTAAATATTCTTATATTGCATAAGCCTAGTTTGAAGAGACCAAAAAAATATGGTATTATAGCACACTACAAGAGTGGGATAAGCAAAGAAAACAAACAAACCGATGCATTTGAAGGGCTCGTGAAGACAGAAATATCAAAAATAAATTAACGTGATTAACTTGGAATAGCTTGCTAAGATTTCCTAGCAGCCAAGTCCTCTTAGATTCCCCAAGACCCTTCTATGCTGTGTTTGCTAGGCAGCACGTATGCAGGTAATATGTTCACATGCATCGGCATATGTGCTCAGATGTCACCTCCCAGGAAGCCCTGCCTAGTCTTTCTCTGTGCTTTGGAGCACCTCCTTCATGCTGCACACCAGCTCTTCTTTCAGTGCCTTTAATAGTTGTTTGAATACCTGGCTCATTTATTACAGAAGGCAGACTGTTCGAGGTTAGATTTGTGTTTTAATTGTCTCTTATCCTTATTTTCTAACCCATTACCTGCCATTATAATAAGTATTCAAAAAATGTTTCTTTATACTCTCACCTCTCAGACTGGGAGGTGTGGAATCTATCTGCCAAAGCATTGCTAACAACTGCCAAGGCAAACATAATGCACTCATGTGGTTCTGTTGCCATCTAAGAAGTCATTCCTCTAAAATACCAGTGAACACAGGAAAGTCCAAGAAACATTCCTCCGGAAACACATGCAAACATTCATTTTGGAATGCCTTGGCATTCTCTCATAAGAATAGCTCAGTGAGAGCCCAGCAGAGAGGAAAATGAAACCAGAGACTAACATTTGCTCATAGAAACTTACAGACCTTAATATAGGCAGTGCCGAGAGGTCAAGGTCAAGTGGATTAACAGGATGAAGAGTTTTTAGTAGGGAAATTCTGCAAGTCCTATGAACACATTAAAGTCTTCTGCAGAGAGGAGTCCCTATACCAATGAATTTTTTTTTTTTAACTAACATTTACTGGACTATTTCTCTATATTACCTTTTGTTCTAACTAAGGGCCCAAAGAGGAATAAGATTTTGCCTTTGCCTCAGCTGCTTCAAGTAGGAAAGTAAAGCGCTGTACAATGAGCACTAATGCACTGGATTCTGTGCTCTACTAACAGAATGGATTTAAAAGCGTAGGGAAATGATTTCAGCATGACTGGGATTTTTCCAGCCTGGGATACAAATATAATCATGTTGTGCAGACACATAGGAATTTTAAAAAGAGGAATTAATTAGCCGGAGAGATGAGGGTCCAAGGTGTTTAGGGAAGACCAAATGAGGTCCCTGTGAAACCCAGCATCCACATGGGCAGAGAGGAGGGTGAATTCAGTAGCACTGGTGCCATACTGTCAGCATGCTAAGGAGTCTCCACTTGGTCTCTTAAGAGATCCGAGGGTCTTGTAAACAGACTTTCAAAGAGCAGAGAGACAAGCTTAGTTCTATTTTTATCACCCCAGTGGGCTGGCTCACATGGGATGTGTTAGAAGGGTGACAGCTACTTCAGGTGACAATTTAACACTGTTAATCATCTTGGCAAAAAGGAGTTGAAATCTTAATTAGAGATAGGGTCAAAAGAGTGAGGTGAGGGCAGAGATTTAGAGAACATTTCAGGAATAATATTGATAAGCCTGGAGAGGGAAGAGAAGGAAGGGTCACTACCAAGTCCACCATTTATAGTTTGGAGAATGAGGGGGATGGGTATATCATAAAGAAAAATAGGGAATCCTAGCTGAATTTTGGCAGATTAAGCACAGGATTTGTAAGTAAAGATAAATTTGTAAAAAGCAGATAGTTAGATTTTTATGTAAGGGTCTGAATCTATAATTAATAAAAGGCATTTCCTAAATAAAATATGTTAACACAATGGACAAGTCTGAACCAAGTGAAAAAAAAATAAAGATTCATGTTATAATTACAAATAATATGCATATAGTGTAGAAAAAGAAGAGACCAACACCTTTGATCCCCAAAATATAAAGTTGAATTTATTGCTTGCTTAAGGGAGGGCAGGAGGGAGCCTTACTAAGTAAGCATGGCAAGACCTTACCAAAGACTTGGGAAGAGCTTGTTTGGGGTAGTGTTGGTTACAAAAGCAAGAGAAGGTTGCCGCAGTCTTGGAAACAGGATTTTGTGTTGGCGACAGAGGCAGGAGTGAGTTGATTTCAGCCTTAGAGGCACGTTTGCTCGTTTGCTCGAGTGTGTGTGCCACCCAACGGCTGGCTTTGACAATGTAAGGCTGAGTGGTTGAGTTTCAGAATTGCGTTCACCGCAGCAAGTCCTCATTCACTGATTAGGCGAGTTTAGTCGACTCTGGTATTTACTTGTTACCATGGCCCTGTAACTGAAGTTTATTTTTTAACAGGTGTAAAACTAGTTTCCAGTCTTTACTAGTTAGCAAAGCTGTAGAACGCTCATGCTTTTCCTGGGAGCATGGGAACTTAAGTTTTTCTTTAATTATACTTAATAGATATAAGACCAATTCAGTAACAACCTAATAGTTTATTTCATTGCACTACTATTCTGAAAGTCTAAAAATAAAAAGCATCTCCAACTTTTAACATCTTGTAACAATGGCAGAATATCAGGCAGGCAAAGATTTTCAGTATTGCCAAGTGCTTTGAATTTGTGTGATCTTACCAATTAATCTACCATCATTTGGCTAGCAACTAATATATGTTTATATTTTGCTTATTTTCATGATGTTATGTATTGTCTCATTCTAGAGATTTCAAATTCAGTACTGAAGTGAGACAATTGAAATTCAGGATGGTTCCTTATTGAATTTAGGGCTATGTATGTCTGTGTGCTGTGGAGTTTCTTTTGTAAATTAATGGTTGTGCCTGTCAAACTGTTTGGATACTTTAAATTCTAAGGTGATTTTTGGTAAGGCACCATTTGGTTCTCTTACAGCTGATGTCTGGGGCTAATATGTGTTTCAGCTGTGGTTCTGGTCCCGACAGGCTGACAGAATGCTTGCTAAGTAGATGTCTAAACAGATGTCTAAGCACATATGCCTTCTCTGCACCAGATTAACAGAAGGCCTGAATTTTTTGGAATCCACTACACTGTTTATATTGTGATGTAAGAATTGGAAGCTGTTTCAGTTTTTCTTTTAACATGGCTGAAAAAGGATTCCACTTCAAAAAATTATTAAACTGGAAATAGCATTCAATTCCAAATACCATGTAATTTAGTTCTTATTATAGCACCTATCCCAGGCATTGTAGTTGTCCTTACTCCTAACTACCCACCCCCTTCCCATCTCCAAACACTCCTTGGGGACCAGGCCTCTTTCCTTTGCTATTTGGTCCAGTGCCTGGTAGAGAACTTGACACATAATCGTTTTTACTAAATAAATGAATTGGTAAGTTTTTAATGCGAGATGCCAAAATATTTCTTAAATGCATATTGGTTTTATTACGCATTTCCAAGTTCAAGGAAATGTAAATACTTAGTATCCCCAAACAGGTAGAATTGTTGGAAACAGTCATTTCTAATCTTCTTATTTTACTTTAAAAGTGTTCCTGAAAAATGGAGTGCGAAGGAAAAGAATTTTTTTGATGTAATTTGAGGGTATTATACTAAGAGAAATAAGTCAGAGAAAGATATTGTATGATCTCACGTACATGAGAAATTAAAAACAACAACAACAAAAAAAACAGCTAACAACAATCCAAACCAACCAAACAAACAAACAAACAAAAACCGAATTCACAGATAGAATGAACAAGATTGCTGGTTGCCCGAGGTCGGGGGTGGAGGGTGGATGAAATGGTTAAATGTAGTCAAGGTTCAAATTTCCAGTTATAAAATAAACAAGTCCTGAGGATACAGCATAGTGACTATGGTTCACAATAAAGTATTATATATTTGAAAGTGCTAAGAGAGTATATCTTAAAAGTTATTATCGCAAGAAAAAATTTGTAACTATATGTGGTAATGGATGTTAACTAGACCTAGTTTGATGATTATTTCACATATATACAAATATCAAATCATTATGTTGCTCACCTAAAACTAATATAATGTTATATGTCAATTACATCTCAATTTTACAAAACCTAAAACTAAGATCAGAAAAGTTTCTTTTTTTTTTCTTTCTTTTCTTTTTTTTAACAGCAGAAAAGAAAAGCTTTATTAGAAGGGAAAGTCCACTTCTAGGTGTGGAAGCAGGCCAGAGCAAAATAATTTTGTGGCTCCAAAGGCCAGAAAATAGTTTTCTTGATTCTTAATCCAGTGCTTTTCCTATTATCTTATCTGGTCTTTTTTAATGCATATTTTTAATTTTTTTCTATCTGTCCAAATCAATTTCTAAACATTGTTTTGCATCGACTTCTTTACACTAGTTAAATTTAGTCTCTTTATTTTCACTAAAATCAATTCGGAGAACAGAGTTTTGCGATCAGTTCTCTGCCAATACTAAACCACTAAAACATTTCCTTAATGATTGTCTCTAGCTACTTCCAGCTATTACTCTCAAATTCTTCCCTTGTAGATATCACGCAAAAGAATGTCTCCAAAAAGAGGAATTCTAATGATAGAAAGAAAGAGGGAACAAAAATTAATCGTATAATTTAAAGTAGATTTCAGGCTTGATTAAATCTCAAAATATCTTGTAAACTCATGATCAGATATGCTAAAGAGGCAACCTCTTGGTTTTTCTTGACTAGCTACAATCTCACATATTCATTTATTCCCTCCCTTCTCAGGCAGGAGTAAATATTACAACTCTTGACCTAAGAGACACTTTTGTCGAGGGGCAGAAAAGAGGAGAATGCCTTTAGTGAGAAAGAAATAAGCTAGACTACGTTGGCATATACAGATCTGACAAGGTGTTTGTGAACTGAATTGTAATTTATAGAACCTGAAAAATTTCTGCTGCTAAAGAGTCGGGATAAATCTTTTGTAAGTAAAAATAAAACTAAAGTACAAATATAAAAATATCCATAATACCTCTCTCTGTGTCAAAAGCAGACACTTGGCTGCTGATATTAAACCAAGTGATAGACTCATGGCCTCTCTTTTTGCTTTGAAAGGGAACATTCACTCGACTTGAAAGATCCGAAGGACATCCATATTCTATTGCTTAAACAAGCTGAATAATTGAAAATAGGCAATGGTACTTACCTGTAGACATTAGAATCCCCCTTTCTCTGCCCAGGCTGTGCATGCTGACCGTGCCCCCTCCAGGTGGCATTCCCTTGCTTGAATGTCAAGAGCTAGTTGAGGATCCTTGTCTTTTCCAGACAGCCAGGCCCTACTTTCTCTGAGCACACACACTTCTTACTTCAAAGTTCCATCTAAGGTTGGAATCGTCACGTGCCTGTCTCTTCACCCTGCTTTCCATCCCCAGACAAGACTAGGAACAACTTGATGTCAGGAACTGAGTTTTACCCTTTTTTATAACCCTAGTCCTTGCAGGGCCTGGCACAGGGGTGCTTAAAAAATGCTTGGGAAGTAATTCAACTGTACTCGCAGGAAAGCCTGGCCAGTACAGCAATGTAGGAGCGCTTCCTTAGTTCTCAGTAATAGAAGCGTTGCCCTTCTGGAATTATGGACACCCTCAAGCCACCTGTGGCAGCCCATGCCTGAGGATACCGTGCCCTCCAGAGTCTACAGAGGAATACTATTTTTGGATTCCTTTCTCTACTTTACCGAACAGACATGTTTTTTGTTTTTGTTGTTAATTTCCTTTAGAGGAACCTCTACAGTAGGAAAGTTCTTTAAATATTATTTCATTTAACTCTCGAAACAACCATATGATAAAGGTTGTTTAGAGATGGGAAATTGAAGGCTCAGGGAGGTAAGGAATTACCACAAAGTATTAAGAATTACTTTAGGATTTGGACCCATGTACGTCTTGCCCTGAACTGTACTCTTTTGAATAGACTATGCTGATTTGTTTCACTTTTTAATCTGTTCTTAAGCATTGGTGCCAGCCTCTAAAATAAACCTCAAGTGACACCCCGCCCCCCTCCAGGTATTTACACCCTGTATAATCTCCTCCCACATTATCTCAAGGTTGATATCTGTGACCAGTACACGGCAAAAAAAAATTAGATGAGATTAGGCATAAAAATTGTAGCTTCCATTTCGGGCACTCTCTTGCTAGCTCATTCTATCTCTTCCTTTTGGATCTCTCACTGTGAGGCAAGCAAGCTGCCATATTGTGACTAGTTTCATGGTGAGGTTCGTGTGACAAAGAGCTGAAGCCTGCAGCCAAGAGCCAGGGAAGAACTGATTCTTGTCAATGATCATTTAAGTAAGCTGGAAAGAAGATGCTTCAGTTGTTCCAGCCATGAGATGACTGTAGGCCTAGCTTACAGCTGGACTGTAATCTTGTGTGACTGGGAACCACTCAGCTAGGCTGGTCCTCGATTCCCCACCTTCAGACACTACGTGAGGTAATAAATGGTTGATGTTTTAAGATGCTAAGTTTTGGGGTAATCTGTTACACAGCAATAGATAACTAATACACAGGATAGACAAGTGAGTCTTTCTCCATCCGCTTTTCTGGTATAATGGGGTAAAGGAAACTTTAGTCTCTAAAATCACACCATCTAGCCTATTGCCTGTCTCAGCTCACATGATGTTGGATAAAGAACTTTATTAAGGGTAGACTGCTAATGTCCAAGCCTTGTTTCTAGTGGTGTATCAAATATGAAGAAAAATAGACCAGTAAGTCTCTTTTTTACAACTTAGCAATTGGGGAGCAAATATTCCCTCTTAAGCTCATGACTCTTCCCAAGGATCTGGTAGGTGGTTATTTATAGCTGATTCTGAGTTATTACTGCATAACATCCCACCATGCAGTTTGCACGGTACTTATTGAGCTGCCTTTAATGATGAATAGAGTGAGAAACACCAGGCAAAGAATATGGTAATAACAGTACATAAATTTTATTTTCATTTAGCATGAAAACACCTGATTTCCTTCAACATTGTAAACATGTCTCATTATTAGGCAGTGAAAGGCTGATGAATTTAGACATTCATTTAGATATTGTTTTAAATGGAAAATGTACTTTAATTCCACTTGCCTACACTACTGCTGATCATTTTATTTTTGTTGTATTTTACTTTTCTCTGTTTTAATTTCTTTTTAATCCCAAGAAGACAAAGCAATGGGAAGTTTTCTGAGGATGGAATTGGTTATTTAAAAGACATTATACATTTTTTTTTCTCCTGAGAACAGAGGTTGACTCAGGATAGAATACTTTAAGTCCAAAGTTGGCAAATATCTCATGTTTTGACTTAGTAAACATGATTAAAACTAAGTGTGCAGAAGGAAACCAAAACACAAAAAAATGAATTAATTGTGCACAATTTTGTCAGTTGAAGAAATTTCAGGGAAGAGAATGTATTCCTAGCCAAAACTTCAAAGAAATAAATAGCTACAAGCTTAAGTTTCACTAATAGCCTCATTACTTTCAAGTTCATGATGTGCTGTTTCATTAGTATAATGTGTTTTCTAGCACTAAGGTCTTTCAGTTGTTGTAATAGAAATTCCTACTTTTAGGGCTTATTATTCAGCTGTTTAAAAAAAAAAATGCTCTGGTCCATCTAAAAGCAAAGTAAATAAGCTCTCAGTGTGGGTGCCAGGATGGATGTTTTGGGAAAGAGGAAAAAAGTGAAAACCTACACAGTCCTAACTACCACACTAGCTCCAATCCTACAGGATGCTGGTGACTTTATGTGACTCAGCAGTGCCCTTTTCATCAAATGCAATGCACGCCCATAGGTGGGACTGTAATAAATCAGGGTGAAAGGCCAACAATGTTTCCAAAGAAAAACAAATTAAGGAGTGGCCACAGGATCTGGCATCTAATTGGCTAAGATAGTTCTAAACTGTATTTCACAAATGATTAGGTGACGTGGTCATGAGGTGGATAAAGCGGGGAAGGTAGATGGAACACTGAGATGCCAGTCCTGGAGAGCTGTGTTCTTAGGATGCACAGCCTATTTCTAGAGTCATATAAAGTGAGGTGCCAGGATTTATCCAGAGCACTGTAATTTATAGGTGCAAATACAGTCATCCCTTGGTGTCTGTGGGGGGATTGCTTCCAGGACTCCCTTGAGGATACCCAAATCCATAGATGTTCAAGTCCCTTATATAAGATGGTGTAGTATTTGCATATAACCTACACACATCTTCCTATATACTTTAAATCACCTCTAGATTAATTGCAATACTTAATGCAATGTAAAAGCTATGTAAATAGTTGTTATACTGTATTATTTTGGTAATAATGACAAGAAAATTAAGTCTGTACATTTGCAGTATGGACATGTATCATAGGCCTAACTATATAGTACATGTCAGCCGCAATGTCATATTCTCCCCTGAATATTTTTGACCTGTGGTTTGTTGAATCTGTGGATGCAGAACCTGTAGATACAAACAACGGACTGTATTTGAAAGTAAAAACTTAAAACTATTATAAAATAAACTATTATAAGGATCCTTTTTAGAAAATAAATAGTCCCATTCTTCCACACTCTTGCTATCCCCAGATCTCTTGGCCACAGTATACCTGGAAAGAGCAGAAGACCTAGAGAGAGAATCAGGAGGCCCCAAACAACTCTACATGAGTGACTGACTCTAACCTCCTTTATTCTCTCAAGCATTGATGGAGGGCATGCTTTGAGCTGTTTGCTCCAGGAATCGCCATATCTAATTGGTTATTAGTACACACTCTCTTGACTGCAAATGATAGAAACCAAAGCCTAACAAGTTTAAGAAAAAAAGAGAAAAGAAAAGGAAAGAAAAGACAAGACAAGAAAAGAAAAAAAAAAACATTTGGCTAATGAAACTAAAAATCTAGGTGTAATTGTTGAATTGAAGGTCTGGCTCTTGACATGCTGAAACTAATGCTCTAATAATATCTCCAGGGCTTGATCTCTCAACTCTGTGTCCCCTGGTGTTGGCTTCATATTCAGGTTCTCTCTTAATGTGATAAGAATGATGTTCCTGGTGCTTGAGGCTGACATACCCACTGAGCTCATGATCCCAGAAAGATAGTGCTTCTCTCACAATAGCTTTGGAGGAAACCCTTGGGGTGAATTTTCAGAGGCCCAGCTTGGGTCCTATATTCATCCTCGGGCAAATAAGTTATTGTGGCAAATAGAATGGAATGTGCTAATTGACTAGGACTGAGCCATATGCCCGGCGGGAGAGGCTGCGGGGGCTACTGAGTACACAAAAAAAGCTCTCGTTTACTATAGAAAAGGCAACCCATTGAATTTCAGAACACATTTGAAAATTATATATCTGATAAGAGGTTAATACCCACAAAATATAAAGAATTCCTGCAATGCAACAATCAAAAAAGTAAGCAATTTTAAAAATGAGCAAAAGATCGAATAGAGATTTCTCCAAAGAAGACATTCAAATGTCCAATGAGCACATGCAAAGATGTTCAACATCACTAATCATCAAGGAAATGCAAATCAAAACCACAATGAGATATCACCTCACACAGGTTAAAATGGCTACAGTCAAAAAACAAAATAACAATCATGAGGATATGGAGAAATTGGAAACTTTGTGCATTGTTAGTGGGAATGTAAAATGGTACAGCTGCTATGGAAAAGTGTTCCTTAAAAATTTTAAAAAGAATTACCAAATGACCCCAAAATTCTACTTCTGGGTTTAGAAGAACTGAAAGCAGGGACATACACAGATATTTGTACACTCATGCTCATTATCACCTTTATTTACAAAAGCTAAAAGGTGAAGCAACTCAAGTGTTCATCAATGGATGAGTGGATAAACAAAATGTGATGTATACTTACAATAAAATATTATTCAGCCTTAAAAAGAAATTCTGAGACATGCTATGACATGGATGAATCTTGAGGACATTATGCTAAGTGAAATAAGCCCATCTCAAAAGAATAAATACTGTATGATGCCATTTATATATGGTACTGAAAATAGTCAAATTCATAGAGACAGAGAGCAGAATAGTGGTGGCCAGGGGCTGGGGGGAGGGGCATGGGGGTGTTATTGATCAATGGGTGCAGAGTTTCAGTTTTGCAAGACGTAAAGAGTTCTGTGGATAGATGGTGATGATAGTAGCCCAACATTAATGCACTCAATAAGCCTGACTGTACACTTAAAAATGGTTAAGATGATAAGTTTACACGTACCACAATTTAAGAAAAATCACGTCCACTATAGAATTTTAGAAAATACAAAATGTTGGCCAAGTTGTTTTTAAAAATATTTTCTCCACTTACCCTTTGGGGACTTCCTTCTGAAGATCTACCATCCAGGTACTCCTGAAATCATGCTGATCCCTCAATGCTCCACGATACTAGGTAGTTCTAGACACGTCCTAATTCTCCACTCTGGTCACATGCCTGTCCAGGGCCCTCCTCAGAGCCAGGGAGCCTATAAGTGAGGTGTGCCAAGACCTCGTGATATACGTATTTTGAAAAGGGGGCACCTGGAAAATATGTTTTTACCTAAATGTAAATCAATTCAACAGCTTTCACTGGATAGTTATCTCTTGGGCTTCCATATAAAACTGAATGTTCCTGTGATTGTTAAGACAAAGCATTAGCTACGGGCCCTTTTAGCATTTATCTGCGAAAGCAACATTTCTACTACTTAAGGGCCATTTGTCACATAGGCGACACAGGATGTTACTTGGATGGCATTTACATCCAGGGGAATGAGAAAAGGGTTACAGTTAACCCCATTGCTTGCAATCTCTCATGCTCGATTCCACTTTTCCTCAGATCATAACTACAAGTTCTGTGCAACTCAATTACAATAAATGGTAGGCCAGGTACAGTGCAACGGGCATGGTCCACCTGATAGACCTACGTTCCAGCTCTGCTTGTGCCACCCATAAATCATATGACCTTCGGAGGTCACTTAAACTATACAACAGGACTAATGATACCAACTCCCAGGGATATGATAATTAAATGAGGTAATGTCATAGCTCCCGGTTCATTTTAAGTCTCTTCAAATGTTAATTTCCTTCTTCTTTCTCTTTCTGGCATGCTCACTCTAGAGCTGGCTCCAAAGCTACTGATTAATCAAAGCTTGACCACTTCCTACATGTTCCCATTCCTTACCTTGCTTCAGTGGTACCATCTGCTTCTGCTGAGCAGACACTGCTCAGGTCCAATGAGTACAACTACAATACAGGTTTCACATACATGGAAGGAGGTACATGGATGAATAACTCTGCTCCGCACAGACAGGAGAAAAATGTTTCCTTTCTCCTCTTTAAAACCAATTCTTGAGCTAAGCATGGTAACAGCATATGTTGCCAAAAGTAGTAATTGTTTATGGTAGTAGATTTTGTTTAGGAAAGCAGTGGGTCCTCATAATTTGGAAAATGCACTTGTCATTTGTAAAACTTTAAATAGAAGTTTAAAAAACGATGTGTTATATACCACCTTTTTTTCAGAGCCCTCTCTAGTGTCTCCCGGATTCCACCCCTGCTGTTCCAATAACTGATGTAGAAGTAATTTAGTTTATGAGCCAAATAGGATGGTTTTATAGGTGTGTTTGGCATTAATTTTAATTTCTATTCATGTATAATTTATTATTGCATGCTCTCATGAAACAGTTTATTCCACCATAACATATATTTTAATGAAAGTCATATTTTGGGGGAATACATTAATCTGTCTAAGAATAAATGAATAAATCACCTTTCATTCTGTTGTAGAGCTTTTTCTCTAATAGCTTTCTTTTTTGTCAAATAAATTAGAAATGTCATTTTTGTTTCCAAGCAGACATAAGCTGACGATGACTTGTACAAGTCACTGATGAAAAGTTCATGGAAGCATTTGAATTTCTTCAGGGCTGTAAATCCAGAGACATTATTACTTTATTTTTACTGAAAATTGGGGTAAGGCAGGAGATGGAGAAGCAAGATGTTAAATCAACTGGTAACCCCAAATAATTTTCTGTGGTGTTCTTTGCACATACACATTCTACATAACGGCCATCATTCCTAGCTTTCACCCATGCTGTCTCAAGGTCGCATAAATGGTAAATACTTTTCCTTTTATTATTATTATTTATGCCTACAGCACCTGGTCTTCCTAGATGGTCTCCCATCCAAGTACTAACGAGGCCCAACACTGCTTAGCTTCCGAGATCAGATATCGGGCTTGTTCAGGGTGGCATGGCTGTAGACCATGGACCATGGCTCCACTGGGGCACGAACCCAGGACCTTCTGCATGTAAAGCAAATGTGCTACCCGCTACACTATAGAACCACATCCGGTAAATGCTTTTTAAATGACTTATATGATCTGATGAAATTATTTAGAATTTTATTGACTGCTCTAAGAGTAATTCAGTTATGACATGGCAAGATGTTTAACAAAGAAAAGAAGTCACTGCAAATTCATCTTCGTACTGGACAACTCTACTTTGAGATCCACCACCACCTACAAACGAATACTTCCAAACACTGGACTCAGTATCACCCCCAATAACAAGCATCACCAACAGTAATAAAAATAGCAACTGGAATCTTTTTTTCTTCTTTAGTGTTTCTGATTTCTGTGAACTGCAATATATATACACCAAATTTCCCAAACCAGAAACCTAGAGGTTAGACTGGATTTGCCTGAGGGACATGAGGAGAAGCAGCAACATATACTAATTCCTAATTATTAACATCTCAATCTCTTTGAATCTGGACATTCTCTCCATATTCATGGCCATCACCATCAGAAACCTCTCAATAACTCTCCAGGATCCTGTGCCAGCCTCTTAGATTCCTCTTAGATTCCTGTGTGGCCAGAGAAACTGATCAAGGGCGAGACCAGACACATAAATCCTTTGTTTACCTTTCAAACCTTTCATCTGACAACTACTGATCCCAGGATAAAACCAAAACGTATTAACTTGTATTGAAAATCCTCACGATCTGGCCCTTGTTTTCTAGTCTCATTTCTTGCTAGTCCCGCTCTTTACTCTGTGCTCCAGAAACAAGATTTGCAGTTTCCTGACCACAACATTCTACTTTCCTCTAGATTATTTATATTCTCTCACATATTTTCCACTTTGTCTAGGTGGTTCCAATGACCTTTTCCCTGGCCTTCTCCATTTTACCCTTGGAGTTCCAGCTTGGAAATCTTCCCTTTGAGGGCTGGTTAGGTGCCTCTTTGAGCGAGTCATCACGCATCACGTGCTTCACATAGTATCTTCACAGTTAACTCCGTCGAAGAGAATAAGATCTTGAGGGTCAGGGGTGTGATGAGTTCATGGTCAGCTCTACCCTGCTGTGCTTCTGTGGAGACTGATTTACTTGGTGGCCCTTCTACCACCTCCAGCATACACTCTCACTCAAGTTCATATATTTTCACTGAAGGTTCACCAGAGAGCTAGACTGACATCTTTGCAGCAGACATCGAGCCCCAAAAGCTAAACTTTCATGACTACAAGGGACAGTCACAGTGCCTTAAAAGCCACTGAGACGGTGTCCCCATAAACCCCAATCAAAAGCATTTCATGGAGAGAGAAAATAATCATCTGGTTTGTATAGAATTATCTGCATTATCAGAGATTCCTTAGCATATTACATTTGGACATTTTTCAAATTGGGTGCTGACACAGTCCTGGCAGTTTCTCTTGATGAGGGAAAGGCATAGGAATCAGAACTTGGAACGCTTTTCTCCTCGATGCTCTGAGGGAGCATCTTTGTTGACCACAGTACATCCCCAGAATTCATTTTGGCTCGGTCTGATTTCAGACTGCTTTGAGTAGTGACCTGTGAATGACAATATGTGTACTTTTATACCACTACATCTAATAACTGGTTTTTTAAAAATATAAACCATGCACAGATGTTAAATAATGGTTACCTTTTGCTAGCTAAGGGAAATCATACACCTCTTCCTCTTTTATTTTATTATTGTTTTCTTTTTGTTTCTGGGATTCAGAATCACGAACCACAGTTAGCAAACAGATCTGATTTTTGTGATATTTTGTGCCTTTAATTTAAATCAACTAAACCTACCGATGTTACGCACTATTTTTTAAAATAAGAGTAAAAAAGGGGCATAGGTAGCAATCACTGATTCATTGTAAATTTAACTTTTTTCCTAGTAGATTATTTTCAGCTCATGAATAACTTTTTTTTTCCAAATACATCTTTGCTCTTTATTTTTATAAATTATTAGGCCAGCAAACACTCCAGCTAAATTGTAAAAATTTATGTTGGTCCCATCGAAACTTACCTGTATGTTTTCTCCTTTTATTTTGAAAATCTAGCTCTAGCACATTAAATTCTCTTTAATTCCAGACCATGACTATATGAGTGTTTTCCTATGGTTTATGCAGTCATACAACAAATACCTACTATACGCCAGACACTTTCCCAGATACTGATGATACAGAAGTGAGCAAAACAAAACAAACATCCCTGCCATTACAGAGCATACGTCCTAGTGAGTCATCCAAGATAAATTAAAATATGTGTCATGTTGGATACTTATAAATCTGAGTATTACATATTATTTAACGGTAAAGCAGGGAAATGATAGAAGTGTTAAGGTTCATGTGCAATTTTAGAGAGAAGGGCCTACTTCAATTTGGGTGCTAACATTTAAAAAAGCTGTGAAGGAGGCTGGTCTGAAATTTGCCTTTGGTTTGCATATGCAACATATCTGCAAATAAACTAATACTATACACAGGTAATAAAGGAGCCGTTGAAGCTATTTCAGAAAAACACTCTTTTATCTCTCTTGGAGGCTACTTATACACTACTTATAAACATATTCATCACAAAGGAACCTGCTTTAAATATTCTAAAAGGCATTATCTTATCATTGATAAATTGTAACTTCCTTATGCATTATACCTGATTAGTACCTTTTTGTGAAAAACTGCAACTAACATCTTTTCAGTATACCAGCTCACTTTTAGTCTTAATTAGTGACATTTTACTGCATTACATGCCAGCTTGCCTTAACTGAAAATTATGCCACTTAGGCCCAAAAAAGGGAAAGTCAGAATACATCAAGAATCCTAAATACAAATTTCACATTATTTAAAATCAAACTTGATACACACATCAAAAACGCTACAACGTGCGAGGGTGAAGAAAATGAAAACATTTCCAAAGGTATTTATTGAGAAATAGTAAAGATGTACATATTTTTACAAGCTTTTAATATTAATTTACATTTCTTTAAATTATATAGGCCCCGATAATCTATACTTTACTAATACATAACAGAAACCCTTGACTTTGACTGTGAGATCTCCATAATGCTACCAGAGTTGGGAGTCAAAATGCAACTTTGGCTCATGATGCTTAAGTCTGTTTTTAAAAGAAATACTAAATGCCATATTCACTGAGAATGTAGGCTTGTCATAAACAAATGTGCTTTAAAAAAATTCATACTAGAGTATGTTGTCGACGCTATTTTGCATCTTAGCTCACCAGAGACTAAGGAAAAAACCTTTTGAGAAAGATATTATCTACTTTTTGTGCACGAACTGCATGATTCTAAAATATTTATTGTTGCCTCTGAATTTGATTCATAAACTTTCATAGGGGTATAGTGACTTAACATTGTATGCTCTAATATTCTAGCAAGGCTACATGTTTTGATGTCTTTTCAGGTGCCAACACAAGGTGATATACCATTTCTTAGTGATATATCATGTTTGTACATAAAGTAGCCAAAAACCCATTTTAGTTGCAGAACATTTTTCATACTGGTTTACAGTAAGGCACAATATTCTATAGGTAAATAAAATGTGGATAGTGCCAAAGGGGCTGGTTTTTTGTTTGTTGACTAATTTTTGTTTTTCAGATCAGAAAGTTAAGAGGATCTCTAAGGTGGGAAGAGACATGCTCTAGTTTGAGCGTGCTCAAAGTTAAATGATAAGCCGCGATGTTGGCTCATTGGTCTGCCCCATTGTAGTGCCAGATGAGATCTTTTCCTTAAATCTATTATTTCCTTAAATCTATTATTTAGAAGCTGGCAGCTTCTTCTGAACACATAAGCAGAGGAGAAGATGTGTGTGAGAAGTAGCACTGGGTGATGCAATTGGTGACCCTTCTCTTTGCCCTGTGAAGGGGTGTTCCTTTCTGCACCTGCAGGTTGAGCAGCATAAGAAGCCTTGCTTGTTTGATATAAAAAAGAATTGCGAAATTTAGGTGTAATGCCACAATTCGGTCATTTAAAGAAACTGGCTATATAGTAAAGATAATTTTGTTTTATTCACAGTAATAAATATTTAAGGTTTTAGTGCACAAAATATAATTAAGTATTGATAATCAATGCAGTTCTTTAATTTTCTAAACTGCTATTTTCAGGCTAAAGGCTAACAGAAGTGTAAGATGATTTTTTATTTTTATTATTGTTATTAAAAGCATTCCAACCTTAATTTGACTGCAACTGTACTTCAGGCAGAGGTAGCCAAAAGCTACAAAATTTAAAGAATAAGTTTAAGGTTTGTGTGATGAAATCTTACGTAAAATTGGATCTCAATCTCTTTCTGCCCAACATAAACATGGCCTTTGCATTTAGTAAAGAAATACAAGTTTATAGCCTGGAAACTAAAATCATATTTCCATAGTGAATGCTGTGATCAGTGTGCAAAGCACTGACCATATGGGAGCCGCCGAAGCCTCAGATGATGAATTATCATGACCAGTCTCTGGTTAGGGGCACTGCCTAGTAGCTGGACTCTAGGTTCCACATTATGACATTTTAAACACAGAACTGCAGGTGCAGACATCATTAAAACAACTCCTAGATTTTGAAGTCTTAAATTTCCACAAGGGAAATCATGTCATACAAAGTTACAGGAGAACCAGTATCATGTTCCTAACATGGGCTACACACCAAGAAAAAAAAACATGCAAACACAACAATGACAGGTTCTCCTTGCAATGAATGCAGTCCATTGTGCAGTAACAGTGCAGGTAGAAACTAAGGTATGTAGGTCTGTAACGGAGAGAAACTAGATTGATGTGTTAAGACAGAGAACCAGGTACTATTCACTGTTGCAATTTCAGTAATGCTGCCAAGATCCAGCTCACGTGCTAATTTATTTTATGATAATATTCTAGGTAAAATTTTCATTGATTTACTTTTTTCCTTAGAAGCCATCTGGGGCATCCACCTTACACTACTTATGACATTTAAATTTTGCAATGGCATTGGGAACATATCCACTTAGCTTTATTTTAAGCCATGTTTACTCAATGTGAATTTGAAGCCATGTTCATGGCATATTCTAACAAAGTTTGGGTGATTCTAAGAAAGTTTGCTTATGATTTTCATGAGACTATATTCCTCTACGCAACTTACACTTATGCTTATCAAAATGTCAACCTCAAAAAAGTGCAAGTCATTATGAATATGGCTCTTAGTTTTCTCCAACAAAATTGTAGAAAGGGTACTCAAGACTTCAACGTAAATTTCACTTTCTAAGTAAAGGTCCCACAGTCTTTCCCAAACCTTCTGCCTATGGTTGGATGCACAAATAGTTGCCTCATACAATTATTGGAATTATTAAGAATCCAAATAAAACACAAGCTTTCCTTTTTTTTTATTATCGTTTTCTTATTGCAACAAATACTCAGTTTCTTGCTGATGCAGTATTAAGCTTTGATAGCTTGAATTTTAAATTTGGTCATGTTAAGAATAATCACAAAGGTTTTTGTTTTTCATTATCTACAGAGATTTTAACCAAAGTTACATTGTAACACACAAACGCTGTCTTGTCTTTAAGGCACAACACATCAGTATGAACATTCTGTTTGCCAAACTTAAAAAAGAGACAATATTAGGTTCCCATTTCACCTCCCACATCCCTCCCCGACAAATGAAAGAAAAATTGCATCCACTTTCAAAGTCAGCTGCTAATAAAGTCACAGTAAATTATTTTCATCAATAATTTACACAAATTACAGGTCTAGATAGGATTGTCCTTATACAGTCTGAGTGCATTCCAATTCAGATTTTCTGGGCTAGGTAGGCTAAAGTCAGATTCAAACCTCAGGGCTGAGAAGATCTTCCATTTTGAGGAATGTTGTTGAACACCACCTTGACAGATGAAGCGTGTGTTGGTGCTTTTCCAGGGTAAGAGTTCTTTGCTATAGCTGTTAATTCCAGTTAGGACTCATTCGGTGTGTACCAGCAACCTCCACAGATTTTTTTTTTTTAAAACCATTAAAGTGTTGTAAATATAAGACCATAGAGTTTTCTTTCTGTAGCACTAAAGTCTAATCCCATTCAGCAATCTGAATTCTTCATTCTGGAATTTTCATTCCAAATATGATTTCATCCTTTAAGACAATTTATATGTGTAAAGCCAGAGGCATTGAATCACACATAAAAATTCAGTGTACTTGAAATATAAAAAACGGATCTCCAGCTAGAGAACACAGTTACAAATACTCTAATTCCAGTGCTTGATGTAGAGCCAAGAGGTCTGAGTGACTCGATATCCTCCAAAAGGGCATGTTGTGCTGTGTGGTTAAGAGAGGGAGAGATGGGGGAGGGGGGAAGGAATGGAGAGAGATCATAACTATTGTCTCAGTGAAGTAGCCATACACACAAAGATGTGTAGTCCACCCAAGTTCAAGGAAGGGAGTTTAAGAGAGGGATGATCATATTTGAAGGCTTGGTAGCATCAATATGGCATCGTCAAAATAATAGAGAAATAGATCTGAACTGGATTTTAATGATAGGAAAAGCAAATATTTAGATTTCTTAGGTAGCTTAATAGTTATTCCGGAAACTATCATTACAAACAGCAGCATCTGGGAAAGCGAGCTAGACATCAAAATCCTACGTGGCTAATGGAAAGCAAGTTTTAATCACTACATCACTCCTTAAGGTCCATTTCTCAATTAAAAATAAAATTTAAAAATGATAAATGTTCCTAAACTCAAGGTCTTTTGTCTATTTGAGAGAAAGGGCATGAATTTCTTTCTACGTAAAAAATATTGAAGCTGGACTACATAAGGCAGAAAATAATGTGAGGATATTCAACTTTCTTACTGCTCTGGGGTCTGGGGTAACTAACTGAAGTCAGTACAGTTGACCGATTTATTTCAGATTAAGAGAAAGCACTCTAGTAACCACTCGCAGTGGGGGAAGATATCACATCCAAGAGCACAAAAATGTGTTCTCGTGGGGCAAAAGTTCTTAGACATTACAATGATTTGTGGCCTGCTCTTTGTGTGGCATTAAAATTTACAGAAGGGTGTGATTAGGAAAAAAATGTCTAAAACAACCCCAGTGTAGACAATAATGAAAAAAAGAAACACTACACTAGAGTAATTAACAAAACCAAAGCATTATCTATAAGTTTCAGCTGTGGACATCTTATAGAATATATATATACATACACACAATATATATATTCACATAATATATATTCTATTCATATGCATAATGAAAATAAAACATGGAGAATGTATTTTATTAATAAAACCATTAAAATAATAATCACTGTTGTTATATAATTTTTTGCTGTCTAATGTGGTAGCTGCTAGTCCAATGTAGCTATTGACCACTTGAAATTTGGCTAGTCCAGTTCAAAATATATATTGAATTTCAGGCTTAGAATGTAAAAAAAATGTAAACATACTATTAATAATTTTTATATTTATTAGGCATTGAGACAATAATATTTTGGTTATATTTGGTTAAAATATATTGCTAAAATTAATTCTGTCTCATCTTACTTGTTTTAATGTGGCTTCTAGAAAATTTAAAATTACAAATGTGGCTCGAATTATATATTCTTATAGGAGACTGTGGTTATATATTACTATTCCTAAAATTTACAAAAAATATGACTATGTTTTTAGGTCAGATTAAAGCACAGAAATTCACCTAGGTGTACATTTTTTTTTCATTCAGCTCAGATCTATTTTTAATAACAAAATAGTACTTAATATTTATGCACATGCAATTATAGCTACATCCAAAGAAAAGCATGCATTCTGGATACTATAGAAACCAACCACCTGCGTTTCAAAATAGAACTATAAGCTTCACCATCACCAAAACTGTACCTACATAAACAACCATTTGGAAACAGCATTCTAACTGAGATTATTATCCTCTTGCAGTCATGCCTTTTTCTCCTGAAGTTTTAGATGTAAAGCAGAAATTATAACAACTGGCATACCAAATCTAATTTTCATACCATGGATAACGGGGGTAGACTTTATAAGTTTTAATTTTCAAAAGCATATACTGTTTCTGGTTTGGAAAAGAGAATTTTATTAGCCCTGACCCGAATATGTGTGTGAATTTCACATAGGCTAAAAGACTTGGAAAACGTTTGCTGTAGTAACTGCTTTGACTGCTATTTGTTGTGTGTTATTTATAGTTCCAAAATGAAAAATCAAAACACCATGGACTCAGGACACTGATAAACTCCAGAAGATATTTTAATTGTGTGCAACTGGAAGGATTTCAAATAGTAGTCAGCAACAAAAGTTTTATTTCTTGAGGCTGAATCCCTGACCTCAAACGGAACGTCCTAGGGGCCAGTGTGCTGTCCAGGGTCACTGACACTGCTGATTAAGACCAAGGCGCTCTGTGGGAAGCCAAGCCTGCACCAGCTCTCTTAATGTTAGAGAAAAACAGGGAATTTCAAGTAGAGCTTCCTACATGTCACCAAACCTTCTAAAGTGGAAGTTCTTTGTCCATTTTGCTTGATTTGAATTGACTATGAACATAAATCATTTCCTTTATCTTTCTACTATAGCTCTAAACTTTTCTAGGAAACTGTTTATTTTGATTTAAAACAAACAAACAAACAAACGAATCAGGTAAACACCCAGTACATGTATTTAGTTAAAGCTTTATTGGATGATGATTTGAAGTCTCGGGATAAAAAGAACAACATTCTTGCTATGTTAAATGATATAAGCTGATATGTCATTGTTTCACAATACTAATTCATCATTTTGCTTTGTGTTATAAATTATATCACTTTTATCCTGGCTAGATGATATTTTGCTATCATTCAGAGAAGGAAGCAGTAACTCTTGGTGTTGTGTTGACTGACAGTCTGGTGTCTGGGCCAATCCTGATATCATTCCTCTTTTGATCTGGGACCAACCATATAATGATTTTTAACTGCCTTGATTTCTTCTTCAAAAATGTAGGCCAGATGAAAGGCTTATTTAAATGCCTAGGGCCTGTGAGATCTTTTGAATATGTTCAAAGCCAGCTGCTTGGCTTCGATCATGTACCAATGGCTCACCAAAATAGACAACACTCTTCTAGAAGATGTCAGGCATGTTGCTTCTAAGTCTCTACCACAAATTGGCACAAAAGGATCTGCATAGTACATCCCATTCCAATAGCGTTTATTAAATTTTCTCATGACAGTTTCTCCTTCAGCTGTTAAATCTACCCTCAGCATTTAGCATCAAGGAGCACACTTACTACTAGGCACTCACAGGACCATATGGTATAGAGGATGGATAAGAAAAAGGATAAGAACTGAAGTCATGATTTTCTAAGAAGTTCATTAAACTTCTTTATCTTATGAAATGTCATGTGTTTAAATACGGTTATTTCTCCCCATCTTTCTTACAGACCATTATATCTGTGTATATTATATTAAACATACACACCCAACACACACACACACACACACACACACACACACACACACACACACACACACAAATATAAGTAAGTTCTGCATTTCCTATAAAATTTCAGGTAAAAAATGCTAGACTCCAAATGGTTTATTTGAATGTAAGTATTGACCTTCTCATGCTCTTACTGCTTTGCATCTATAAATATAAATCATTTGTCAAGCTGCCATTGGGCCAAACTACAGAAATGCAAACAAAAAAGCTTGCATTAGAAGTATCACACCAACATTGTTTGAGACAGGTTACCTTTTTTGCTGCCTGTTCTTCTTCTACACCATCCCCAATTACAACATATACTACTTTTCTGCCAAACCTTTGCATTATTCGTTCAAAGCAACTTTCTTTTCCTGGAAGATAAACAAGATAAAGTTCAGAGTGAAGTTACCTGGTTAGCGGCATGCTCCTCATCTCGGCCATCTCCAACCACAACATAAGTTATGTTAGTGCCAAATCTGGACACTATACGCTCAAAACAGCTTTCCTTGCCTGAAAAATAATGCACTGCTTATTCTTCCAGCCATTGCATTCATTAACCTAAAGATTCATAAAGTGTTAAGTTAATTTCTCTTGAACATCAATCACTTAAACTAGCTTGCAACCTCTGGGTTAATGAAATCAACAAATATGTTTGAATAATATAAGTCTTTACTTGGGACAGATTATAAAACAAATGTGTTCCATGCTTCAAAAAAACTCTGTAGGGTTAAGCATTTGACCCAAAACAAATGTTAGTATCTTTCACTCTGCCAAAAGAATATCGAAACAACTTGATAAGCAACTATAAGTTTCAATATTTATTTTTAAATTCTATATATTGATGTTATCTAGTTTATTTTAAATAGTTACACGAATCAGCAGAAAATATTATTGCAAAAAATGGAAGGTTCATCTGTAAGAAAAAAAGAGGAAATACTAAGATATGGATTTACCCTGATATATTACTTTTTTCTTCAAGTGGCTGGGAGCTAGTCTGCTCAGATTAACTGTACTAAGGATGCTGTTTGATTGGACCACAGCACTGGTGACACTATTCTCTGAATGCATTATGGAAACAACACCGTGAAATTTCTATATGTTCTTTGATGTTTTAACATTGGCATTATTCTCTGAATTTCAGTCCCAGAATATTCATGCAGTCACGGCTACTTTTGCATTTATTCTTAATCTGATAGTTCCCCAAAATACTAACTTAAAAGAAAAAATTAAAAAATATATATATTTTTTCAGATTAAACCTAAGGAATAATTTGGCCAATAAGAAAGAATACTGTTGTTACTAAAAGAAAAGTTTTCGCTGGTGTAAACTTATTTGTCAAGAAGCAAAATCGAGTTCTATATATTAATCCTGCTAGCATAAATACATATGTTTACATAAAGATAAATGGGGTTGATATCAGGGCTCCGAACTGTAGTCCTTATGACAATACAGAATTTACTTTGTGAAAGCTTGGCTCTCTTTAACTGTCCTCCTGAAACAGCTGCGACTGGGGCATCCTTTTGCTTGTGCGGGTATCCAAACTCTGCAAGGCCCAGGGTGAGTTATTTTTGGGAGCGGATTTTAGGATTTTGAACTTCTCTTGTCAAGGTGCCAGAGCCTAAGTTTGTTGACCTTCAGGGCACATTACACAACCTATCTATTTCCCCAGGCATTTCCTTGACAGAAGAATACATGAGCTGTTTTAACTCTTTCAAGATGGCAGAAGTTGATGAAATTTTGTTTTTGAATATTTATGTGTTATGAATGTTCCAAACACGTTTTCCGATTCATTAAGTTCTATTTTTTTTTTCTGGAATTACAGACAAGTTTAATCCATCTGACACTCGCCTGTAATGCCAAAATAGTATTTTCATTTTAGAGCTAGATTATTGTACATGCAAAGATGAAATGCTATATACTATACTAATAAAATATTAAATACCATTGCTAGAGATATTGTATATTACTCAGATAACATGTGCCATGATAAGATAGCTACATTTATGTATAAGTGAAACATACATACATAGATAAATATATATACCTATATAAAATGAATATAAATATACACATATAAAAATACACATATATAAATGAGTCAGAACTATCCAGAGGCTGAGTTCATCATTTCACTAGGCAGCAGTTTTCATAAAATTTGCACATGTACAATGAGTTGCAGAGGCCTTTCTTATTTGAGCACTGTCCAAATTCGCTTGATAGTCTAACAGCAAAGTTGATGAAAGAAGGAATCATGCAGAGACATATGTTACGAAAATCCCCCAAACACAGAAGTGAACACATTTCATACAGAGTTAGAAATAATTTTCTTACCTATTTTAGTTGCACTGTAAATATTCTCAATGGGGAAAGCACCTCCTAAACTATAGAGTAGAACCTTTGCAAGTGCTGGGATCAGCTGGGTTGTCGTTACCAAGACATTTACGCAGTTACTCCTAAGACAGGGAGGAAATAACACTATTTGTATTCTAATACTAAATACCTTCTAATAGTACATTTTTTAAATTGCTGCTGCGGTCTCTCAATTCCATAATAAGTAGCCCAATATAACCTAATTTTCAAATCACTTAACAGTTATTTATGGAGTGTCTACTACCTGGCAGGTACCATGACAGGTGCTAGAAATACAACCCCAAATAGGAGAAATAGGAGAAAAAAAGCAAAAAGAAGTTAGAGATGAATGATGTTTTTCTTCCCCTCTAAATCACAAGCTAGACATGGAGAGAGACAAGTCAATATATATCTGCTATATGAAATATCTTCTGTAATAAAGATCTCCTTAGGTCCTTGTGGGACCTCAGAGAAGAATACCTACCTCAGCCTTCAGCAATCATGGGAAGGTTATCAGAGCGGGGACGGCCTAGCTCTAAGGTTTACAAGTATCCAGAGCAGGTATTTTTAGGGTGGTAGGACTCTGCGTCCCAGGGTTTTCAGAGCCCGGGAAAGTAAAGAAGGTGATAGGTTGGGTAACAGGAGTTTTTGGATTTTGTACAAGAAACAGCACAGAGAGTCCCAATCAAGGGACTGACAGGTGAGATCCTGAAGTTAAAGTGGAGAGGATCTTTACTTAGTATAGAAGGGACCGAATGCCTGAATCTCCTCTTCAGCAACAACAAAGGGCAAATTGCACTTAATGGCCCCAGTTTTAATCTGTCTATGAAGGCCCTACTATTTGAGAGTGAGAATCTCCCATTTTGCAATTTATAGCTGTTGTTTTCATAACAGTACTTGGGGCGGGGTGGGGAGGAAGATAAAGGAAACACCAAGAGAATGGGAATTATGAGGCAGAGATCCTAAAAGAAGAGACTTGGTCCTTCCTTCTGGATTATGGGGCAATTGATCTGACCTGTCTTGAGGGGCTCAAAACTACACTCATGAAATTGGGAATCTGAAGGCATGTATCCAAGAATCTTTATTAGATATTTTGTATCATGAGCCTTTAATACATATTTGTAGGAGCCATAAAATAGTCTCCAGAATTCTCTAGATTGATTTTCAGAAACTTGGTCTCAATGGCAACTTAGAAGAGAAACTGAATGCTAATTTTTCATGGGTATGTATATGCTTAGCCTTCAGTACACTTAATATTATGCTTTATATTCTTTAGATACATCATATGTAAGGAAAAACTATAATTTATTCAAAAACAAGTATAAAACCTTTATAATTATAGCCTTTTAAAATATTTTCATTTCTAAATCATCTCCTTAGATGTGATTTTATAATAGAATCTCTGACTCTTTGAAGCTAATGATGAGGTTTATTGACTTATATGGAGTAAAGAAACAAAGACTCCTAGAGGTAGAAGTTTAATAAGTTATCATCAATACAATCCTTAACTTTACTGCTAAGGAAATAAAGACCTAGAAAGTGACTTGCCTATTATCAGACAGAAACTCCTCCAAATAAAAACTTATTATTAATAATACACAAACTCTTTACTAAATTGTGACACAGTTCTACATAATATTTTGTGAAGGTGTTATTCAATGTCACATATTGATGAAAGTTACAGAATGAAAACATGGTGGAATGAAGTACAGGCTTTTTAAGTTTAGTTTTTAAGTTAGGTTTTGAAATCTTGATTCACCACTTATACTGTGTGATATCTGGAATTATATCATTTCTTTTTTAATTACAAACATTGCATAAATTTATATGCAACTTGTAATGCACTATAGTTTTTAAATTACAAACACTGCATGTATTTAGAAACTGCATGTATATTTGTAAAATGCAGGCAAACATAAAGAAGAAAATGAAAAGCATCAATTATTTAACCATGCAGAGATGGAAACTGTTTCCCCCATTTTGTGCATTTACTTTCAGAGTTTCTGTTTGTGTATAGATTTTTTTTTTTACCATTAGGATCACACTATATACATAATTTTGTATTTTCACTTTTTACATTTGCTTATATTATAAGCCTATTCATTTATGTTATATTATCTATTATTCCCCTTCTCCCAACAAAATATAATGTGTGCAATCTACTCTCTCATGTGACTATACCATCACTTTTTAAAGTTAAGCTTGGTCACTTAAATGGTTTTAGATTTTTCAATATTACAAATAATGCTTCCTTACATATAAATTTTTCCTATGCATTTGATTACATCCTTTGACTATATTCATACAAGAGGACGTAGAGACAGAGGTACGAACTTTGTTAATGGCTCTGATATCTAATTAGCAATATTTTGTATAAGCATCTGTTTTTCTGCTATCCCAGACATTTTGTGAAAATCACCAATATGGTAATATATGTGGATAACTTATCAAATTTCATGGTTATGAAATCTTCAGTGTATAATGACTTATTTTACCCTTCATTTCTTTTTATACTTTATTTCTTAAAAATCACATACCCATGTAGTTCCTTTAAGACTAGGCATTTAATAATAATCGCTATGCAATATATTATGTATAACATATGTAATCTTTATAATAATGTAATAATCTTTTTTTTTTAACTATCTAGGAGACCTCTTTTAGAAATAATAAAAGCTGTTGAACTCTTCCCCAGAGAAATTCTACTACATTCTACACAGAATTCCAGGAGCTCAGGATTCCTCAAATCCCAGCTTTCTTGACCTTTGGTCTCCATGTCACCAACTACAGAGATCACCAGGCGGCAAGTCTCATTTTAAAACAGCTTTAATTGTTAGACAATTCTCCCTTACGTGGAGCCAGAAACTCCCTTCCTAGGATTCCTACTCATTAGTTCTAATACTCTCCTTTACAGACACAGAGAGAAATGTAATTTATTTCAGCCTAACATCTCAAACAATTGAATCGGTAATATTGTTCCGTAAACGACTCTTCAGACTAATATCCTCGGTTCCTCCCTTCGACTGTTCCTTTTATGTGGTTTCCACAGCCTAAACCCTTCTGGCCACTTTGCTAGACACAGATGCTTCAAATATGTCACAGCCTCTATTAGAATGTGGTACCTAGAACTGAGCAAAGTATTCTGTTCTGGCTTCCCCCACCGGACCCAGGAAGCTACTGCCCCCTCCCCATCCCATTTAGGCCATCTGCTATCAGTGCAGTTGCTGGTCATGGCACACAGCTAGAAGCCAAGTGTAGAAAGATTTGACACACACCCATTTACTTCCGTGTTCTGAATATTGGACTTTCCTTTTACCCTGCCAAGGTTTTTCTATAATCTGATTCAATCACAGTCCAAATAGTCTTTCTTTTAAATTTCATGTTACCCACAAATTTGCTAAGCACGCTTTTATTTACTCATCTAACTCAGAAATAAAACTAGGAATAGGATAGTACAAAGATTCATCCCCACCCTACAAGCTATCACTTTCCAGATTTATTTTATTGATTAGGATTTATGGCACATGGTGTTCAACTAATTATAGGTCTATTCAATTCTATAATCTACACCAACAAGTCAGTGTTTCCCTTTTAGTTCAAACAACCCAAAGGTTCCAATTTTTTCAAGAGCTTTTTAAAAACTTTTTTGATGTATATTATCTATAATGATCTAAACGACTTAAAACATGCACTCTTTGTGTAAATAGTATTGTTTTATTTTGCCATCATCTCCCATACTTTGTCACTAACAGTGTTGTCTTTTTTTTTCCATTAAAAGTCACATGACCTTCCTGTAGAGATTATCAGCGGTTATGAAGAGAGAAGTTTAGAGAGATGGGATCTTCTGGTTATTCTGAGAAGTGGCAAACCCCATCTTCTATACCAACACACACACATACACACACATACAGATTGAAAATCACTGGATTCAGTGAATTCTTAGGTCCCTTCAAACTCTAAAATAGTCTAGGAATTAAAACATTTTTATAAATGTTGTGCTATCAGGACTATATCTTCAATACAATAAATATAGAAACTGCAACAAGACCACTTACCTCGTACTAATAATCGATAAAGATTTAAGTGCATTTGTTAGCCAGGAGTCTGTCAGACCTTCAATCTCTGCCCTTAACTGCAGCCATGCATCTCTCTTGGCAGGGCCAAGGAGTCCTGCAACACCAAAAGGCAAGGCAGAGTCAAGAGATGAACCTTTTTCAAGAATACCTAGTTTGGTCTCCCTTCTGTTGAGTACAGATAATTTTTATTCCAGCCTATATCAGAAATAGAGAGACTGATTTATATCAATACTAATCCTTCATTTCAGAATTGATTACCCATTTATTTCACAAATATTTATTGAACAAGTTCTACATATCAGGTATTGGGCTAAAAACTGGGGACGTAACAATGACAAAGTGAGTCACAGTTTCTGCCCTCACTGAACCTAGAATCTGTCGTCGTGGATACCAATCCTTTGAGGAGTTTTGACCACTTCTGTGCATGGGTCCCATTCCAAGACTGTGACGCAACAACAGGACCAGAGGAGAAGTCAGGTCTACCAGCCTCATATAACAGTCACATACCTTACATATTTTGGCTGTCTGAAAATGTTTAGCTTCTTAAGAATCACAATTATTACCATTTTGAAACAGTAACAATGGCTTTATCATATGTAGATTTTAGAGTGTTTCTAATATTAGTGCCAAAGCTATCACATATACTTTGTTTTATAAAAAGAAGTTAAAAATTGTGTTGAAAATTCTGTAGTATATGACACAATTATAGACAATTGTTGAAAACTACTGAAGTTACGATAAGAAGTAGGTATGCTAATTTTTTATTTCAGCCCTTGCTTATATGATAAAAGAAGATCATGTAAATTTATCACAAAAGATTCTTATTTTAATCATATTTCAGAATATTGGGAGCACATAAACAGCTGGAGCATTAAATCTTTTAAAATCAAGATTTATACATCTAGCAAGTCTCATTTGTCTTTATTCAATATAGAAATGTTAATATGTCACAGAAAATTAATTCTCATGTCATTGTTTAGACATTTTAAGATATAACATCATTTATTAGTAATCTTGTTTTACAAAAGTGTCTTGTATAGACCATTCAAGTGAATTAGGAAACCTGAGCTATCGCCCTAGAACCCGGGGCAAGTCAGTAGCCTGAAGGGGCCTATTTCTCATTTGGGAATGAAGATCTTCCATTTTAAAAGCTCTCTTTCAGTTCTAACATTATTATTGTCTATAGTTGCACATTTTTTTTTCTTCTATTGTAGTTACTGAGTATCTGTTGACCATTTGTTATGTGTCTCAAGGCTAGCGAGGCACTGGGGACACAAGGTGAACACACCGTCCCACCCTCATGATAAGTATGGGTGCGTGTAATTTATATACTATAGGTAAACATTTTACTATCTATATTATATTCTATGACATATATGTGAATATACATTATGTATAGTATGCAGAAGTACATTTAGCTGTATCATTCATTTTAGATACTGGTTTATGCTCCTCAATCATCCTTTAAAAAAAAGGTGAGAAATAAACAAACAAAAATTCTGAGAGGAGCATCTTATATGATCTTATTGACTAATCTTAGGATCCTGCCCTAAAATTGATACTAATAAGACAGATGATCAAGGTTTATTATATCAAGAAGCACATCCTGGATCTTAGCTTTGATGTCACAGATTTTGACATCACTTGTAATATATAGATGAGTATACTACCTACAGAGTATTTGAACTTTTAAAAATTATGATAATCATAATTAACACTATGCATGGGAAAGATATACTGTGAGACAACATGCAATTTTTAAAGGGATAAAATAGACTTGTTGAAGTCTTTGAAGTGACATAAAGCACTGTTTATATTTATTTCTGATAGGATTCCGGAAAGGCACTGATTGCTGACAACTCAGCTTCAATGACTAGGGAGCTTATCTTTAAACAGGTCTTCTTCCTTCTGCCCCAAGCAGTTCCTCTGTCTGATTTTCACGGATAGCGTCCCAGCTGAAGGCAGGTAAACTAAACACCGTGCTGTGAATCTTGAGGAAATATCTGGGGACGAAGAATTCTCGATTTCCTTTGACGGAGCTGCACATTTTATTTTGCAGTTGGATTCCCTGCCCCCACTCTAAGACATTTAAAATTCTGGCTCAATAGACATTGTCATGAGCTCTTGATAATTTATTTTATAGCAGGATAGTCCCTTATATAGAATACGGAACTATAGTTCAAGCTCTACCTCTATCTAGTGCCTTTATTAGATTTAAAAAACCACACATACCTCCGACATTGTTCTTGTAGGTGTTATATAATTCTTTTACTCTTCTGTAACGAAAAGCCAACTTCCTCATCCAGTCAACCCCTCCTCTTACACCTGTTGGCAAACAAAGGTTTGCACTACTTGCAGCTGCATGGAAGCCATCAGTTGCAAAGCTGTAGGTACTGCAACACCCAAAATATATTAAAAAGAAATAAAAGAAATAATTACATGTGCAAAACTCCATAGCTGAATTTCTGTAGGAAATAGCGTACTAAAAGGCATGGCTTACCTTAAGTCCTGCCCATTATCATCAGAGGAAACATCATCTATGTGAACTTGATCACACTCCTGTTAAAAACATTGGAAACGTTATTTGTTTTTCTACACTTCATCTTAACCAAAAGGCCAGAGCGATAAGCTATTTGTTTTTCAAGTGATGCTTGTCACCCTGATTGTTTGGTTTTTCCACCTTTCTCTTTGATCTGGCAATGGCCAGAAGATGGCAGCATTTGCCCATCCATCCCCCCATCCCACTGGGAAAAAAAACGGCACCGTTTCCCCTCTGCAAGATCTAAATCCAAGAGTGCTATAAAAAGGGGCCTGAAAATATATGGTGTGTAGATTTCTTTAGAACAATTTAAATATAATTTTAGTCTTAAGATTATTGATAAGAAATTCTCTTTTGTATCTATAATAATCACAGGTGTTCACTCTTAGCCACTTCTCCGTTGCTGTGGTGTATGGAAGCAAAGCTAATCTGAAGATACACAGATATACGAAACTTGTTTGGTCTGAACACCTTAGGCGGTTACTATTACATCTTATTTGTTGAGAAGAAACAGAAGTGGTTGATGATTATGTTGTCCTGTGAGATTTCTATGACTTCCTACTTTTTGCTGTGCCAAGGACACCATGAAGGAACCAGGCTGGTATTATTTTTAAAGTCCTGGTCTTTTAACAGAGAAAAAAGCTAATCGCCACAGAAGCCGGTGTTATTTATTTATTTATTTTCCTCCTCTGTTCAAGTTTTAACATCTTTAAACTGAAAAGAATACTTATAAGTAAAAGGTAAATAATAAAGATTTACCATCTCCAATGTGCTACAGACTCAGAGGAAAATAAACTTTGGGTACAAATACCCATATACTTGACAAAGCTACAATGCTCAGAAAAAAATGGTAACTTTTCTGGACAAGAATTCAATTCTTTGCTGGTTTTAAAAGTCCTATTTTATCTTCAAATAATCTGCAAAATTCCAGTGAAACAGAACGTAATCTGAAGGTGGAATCTGGCTAGAGTATTTAAAATACCTAGTACTTTCTAACCTCTGGATAAATATGGTTTAGCCTTTGGGGCCTCTTTTCCCACTGTGAACTATTTCAGTCATTCTCACAGATTCTGACTGTACACATAGTCAAAACCATTAAAAACCAATTTAAAAATTATTAACTTTGAAAGTAAAATGCCATACTAAACAGAGGCTTTTCAGCTACTATTTCTATTTGTTATAGGACTTGGAAGTATCTGGCAGTGAAATATTTAATATCTCATCTCCAGGTTTCCACATGGAATAGATTAGATCCTGTCACAGGTTGAGAACGAACTAGTTGACTCAGGTGTCTTTTAACATATAAAACTTAATGACTAGACCAATCAATAAAATTTTAGTATATAACTTGAGAATCCAGGTAAATTAATTTTAAAGGTTCGTATAACTTACATAAATTAAGTGTTTAGTAAGTTTTGAATAAGTCTCCACCTATATTCATAGGTAAGGAAGGGCCCTGAAGGGGATGTTTCGGTCATCCAGATATACCATACCCCTACCTGAGCTGAGGCACAATCTGTCACAGAAATCGCTCAATGCGTCTTTGTTGAATAAATGGCAGAAGTCTAAACAAATGACAGTTCTTGACGGAATTACCAAAATCATTTAAATTTTCTAACGCAAACTTATGGCAAATGAAATAATATTCTAGATGGTAAGGACTGTAAGAAGATATTTATATCAAGAGTGAAGGGGAGGGTGAGAGAATTGGGTAAGAACTGGGGTCACAGGAGTCATGGCGGGACAGGCATTTAGAACGATTCTTCCCCATTTTGAGCATTTTTGAGCATTTGGTGAAAGGAGTACAGTCCAAACTTTAACCAAAGGAGGCGTTATGCTTCCAGAAAAATCGCAGGGAATAGTACTACAAGCAACAGTAGTAGCAGCTGGATTGGGCTCTAAAGGAAAGAGTGGAAAGATTTAACTAGTTAGCAAGAAAGTTGGAAATAAATTTCTTCTCCCAGAATATGAAGGCAGCAAAGTAGTTATAGATGACAGGGGTTATTTCTTATTTAGAGATGGTGACATTCTTGGTAAGTATGAAGACTGCATTAAATCACTACTGAAATGGCATCACATGAAGCTGCTCATTCCACTGAAGTTCTAAAATCTTTCATCATGTAAATAATTTCCATGTCTCTTATAACTAATGGTATCTAAAAAAAAAAGATGGGAGGAAATTTTTATGAAATACCCTGGTAATTAGATGTTATTTTTATTTTTAATATCCTCTTATCCTAATTTTTAGAGAAATTCCTCTGACATTTCAAGTATTAACTCATACGATTAATTTTACCCCCAAACTCATTTTTTTTATTCCCGAGGACATCAGTATATCAAACTTATTGGACCATGAGATCCATATTTGAAGTTATGTTTGAGGTTTCTCCAAATGGAACTTCTCTTTAAATTTATGCCTAGTTAACTATGCTTATTGACTCTGGACTCCTGCCTGCGGATTACAGCCCAGTGAAAAAAACCTGAACTTCAATCACTTATATTTTTAGAAAAATCTAAATAATTGTTCTTCAATTAGTTTTCACTCAGAGGAACTTTGCAGGAATCATTTTCACCCAAATCTGAAATACTAAAAACGGCATAATGCTCTGGCTTTAACAAATTTCAGTATGAGAACTCAAACATTTGGGATAATTCTGATACTAATCTCACATTCTTTAATTTTGTTTTATAAGGCAACCTCAGTGTTGTCACTGATCTTTATCATTTATAATCCACAGCAGTCTTCTCTCACTTTTGTGAGCCTGAACTCCCCGGTGCCTTCTTTTCTGGAAGTTATTCTAACTAAAATAACATTTTATTTAAACAGAGAATTCTCTTCTTTGAGGAGGAGTGTGAGCATCTGCCTTCTCTGCATTTGGGCAGGATATAGCAAAGTGTCTATCAGGAGGGTTCAAATGTGTATCTTCTAAGGAATTATGTGAAAACAGCTGCTACTACATATGTTGCAGTATCTGTTGAAGAATTTGAGACTCAAATTAGATTTTTAGGTTAAGAAAAGAAACCTTGAAGGATTAAATACACAAGGAAAATAAAACAATAGGCTAATGAGGGAGTTACGTTCTTGAGGAAGTTCTTTGTCAGAAGCAGAAATAGCTTAATACTAGTTATGAAGCTCATGATAATCTGTGCTTATAAGAGGTCTACTGAAATAAAAAATTGAGTGAAAGTAGAGTTTCAAAATCAGATGCAGAAGGATACTGGATATGTATGTAACTGTCCTGAATGATCTTGAAAGCTATTTAGATTTTATTAGTTTTAATGTTTATCTCACTTAAGTCAATAATAAGCTTTTGAGTTTCCTTGGGCACTTCATCTGAGTGAGTGAGTGAGTGTGTGTGTGTGTGTGTGTGCGTGTGTGCGTGTGTGTGTGTGGCATGCTTGTGTGTGTGTATGGATGTATGAGAATTTGATCAATTTATATGCAGAGACCTACTCATTTCTTTGATTAAGTTAGATACTAAGTTTTGTGTTTGAGTCAAATAAAATTTTTGTCACATTCGAAACACAACTAAAAAGCTATAATTATAGAAAAAAGTCAATACCAATATTTTCTCAGTTAATATTTCTACCACAGATCCTGTCAGGTATTTTTAAGTTATCTTATAAAATATGTAATCCAAAATTAAAATTCTTAAAGCACTATAGCTGATCATTGTTTCTGAGATGCAAAGATGCATGTCAAACTTGCTAAAGGTATTTGCAAATTCATTATATGCTACTTTCACATTCTCACTTTATTATTCTGTTAAAAGTTGAGTGGCAAATTTATTCCATCTGTCTTCTAATGTGCCAGTAAAATAGCTAATAGGTCATTTATTCCATTTATTTCTAGTAAAAAATAATTAATAAAATTAAATAAAAACTATGGAGCTTGGATAAAACCACATAAAATTTCCTTTGTCTTTTACCTGTTTAAAAGGACTAATAATCTTAGAATTCTCTTTAGAATGAGACTAATCCATTTTAACCAATGTAATGTAAGAAGTTATCACTCTATATAAAAAATTCAAGTTCCAAAAGGTTAAAATGTGTTTCTTATTATCATGTATATATAAAATCATTTTATACACTAGATAGGAATAAGTAGCAAGATTAATTTAAATCAAGTTTTAGAGAGGTGATTATTGTTATTATCTAAAACTAGAAAACTTGCCTGGGAATACTGATTTTTCATAATGTCCATTAAGGAAAAAAAATAAAACCTCTTTAGACAGACAGTAATTTTATTATCCAGTAAAAACAGTGACTCACTGAAGAGAAAAAAAAAAATACTATTACACAGATTTCCAGCATACATTTATGGGATATGCTGAATAGCACAGTTTTTGTTCTTATATCTCAACTGTAACGAAAACTGGATTCAAGACCTTGTCAATTTAAAAAAACATATTGAAGACACTGACTAACTTTTCTTTCTCACACACTTGTGTTAATTTCAGCATGGTATGGGGGCCGAAATATGTGCTCTGGAGACAGATAGATGTCAGAATTTCAAATACCAGTTCTACCACTTAGTTAGCAAGTAACTAGAAACATGATTTCTATGCTTGTGGACTCTACCATTTCACCTCTACAAAAATAATGTGATAAGTGTATTAATTTCAAAAGGCTGTTAATTAATAGAAAGTCCAATATAAAATATTGAGCACAAGGTGGGGATTCAGTATAATAATCTCCCTCTTCATTCATGATACGATTACAAACACTTTTATTCCACTGCGAAACCATGAGATAAAAAATAAACTTAAATATGACATTTTTAAAAAAGAAAGAGGTATCTCTTTCATCATAGCTGCGCTTGACAGAGAAGTACTCCTGCCCAGTGCCGAGCTACACGGTTATATCAAATTTCATCTTCTGCACGCCTAAAAACTCAGACATTAACACACAGATTGTATACCTTATTATAGTACTTATTCCCTATCCTGAGGCTATTTTTTCTTGGGTCCTTTCATTTTGTTGTTTTTACTTTCTCTTCATTTGAGGTTGAAAATGGAAAAGATAACTTAGGGGGAAAAAAAAAGAGCAAGAGAAAATAAATGCAGTCAAACCAGTCAGATGTGCTACGTAAATAGCTCTAGCACTGTTTTATCTGGAAGGGGTGGAAATAAGGAATGATAATGTTGTCTAAAATTAGATGTCAGGTTCCCTGCAAAATTTAATGACCCATGTTAGCACCATGAATAGCATCTGTGACTACTGTCCAGTGATTAACCTAAATAGTATCCTGGTTAGTAATCTGGAAAAGCTAATGCTGATTCCAAAGGCTCTGAATGGGTTGTGATGGAGACACTACGAGGGCAAGAAGCTGTGTGCAGGGGTGTACGCGTGGGGCAGCAAAGCAGACTTGCTCCTCTTCTGAGATATTTTTGTTTTAAATATGTGCCAGTACTTATGCAAAATTCATTAACATAATTTAACTTCTGTTTACATTTGTATGCACCATTTTTCTCTTGACAGGAACTTTACTATTTTCTTGAGCTAAATTTCTATCTTTCAGTTTCCTTGAGGTTATCTGCAGATGTAGAAACCATTTAAGAGTTTTAAGATTTGGATACAATTATTCTTACTTTTTAAAATTCTTACCTCTAAATCATTAAAAAATAAGTGTGTATCAGCAAGATTAAAAATCATTTCCTCCATTCGGAGTCCAAGAGTTACAGCCATGGGGGGATCCTGAAAAGAAAATGCATATATAAGGTAAAATTTAGTAGCATATTATTAATAAAAATATTTTAAATGTATATTTTTGTGGGTTGTTGGGATGGGGGGACTGTATGGATTTTTACCTAAGATTCAAAAGTTTTCCCAATTATCTGTAAAGTGTCTTTCCAAAGAGTTATCTAAGACATACTACATATACAGATAGATCTATGAATTTACAGGGATTTATAAGCACATAAAGATGACTTAGGATGCATTTTCACATAAAGCTATATGTTCACGAGAGGAGGAGTAGGAAAGCAAGCTATTTTATATGATCCGGTTTACATATATTCCTATGGAAAGTCCTTTAGAGGACTCTATTTGGATGGGGTACTGAAGAATGGAGCAGACTTGTTAAAAGAAAAGGACATCCTTTTAAGAATGATGACAAATAAGTAGGAATGGGAAAAATGCAGGTCTATTAGATGTTTGCAGGACTTGAGTGGACAATGTCATCTGGAAGTGGGATAAGAAGAGCTGGTGGAGCATGATAAAACAACCATTTAATTATGAATTGCATTTTGATCAACAGGCAGAATTTACCTGCATATGTGTATAGTTTGGTCTAACCTGCATTTGACTAGGGATGAAGAGAAAAGGGCTGAGGATAACAAAAGGAACATTAACTCAGTAAATGTAATCTAAGTAGAAAATATTTACCTTTAGAAGTTTAATGAAAGTAAGGGATTAGTAAGGAGTCAAAGGGACTTATTTTTTGTTTACAGAAATCAAGATATTGCACAGCAGTAAGGAGTGGAGGAGAATCAAGACCAGTGTTGGAACTTTACTATGACTACAGTTGAAAGCCTGGCATAAAGAGGGATAAGACTTTAAAAAGTAAGGAGAGTTTATGGTTAGGGAAGTAATTCATGCTCAAACATTGTGTCTAAAATGACCAAAGTTGGATGATCTCTAAGAGAACTACTATAGGTGTGACTCTGGTGATGCAGAAAGTAGAAAACCTAGAAAAAACAAATCCTGAGAATTTGAGACCAGCATAGACCTAATGTTAGTAGAGAGAAGAATATGATTTCAGATAAAGCTGACAAGTCTAGAAGGACACTATTGGTTTTGGCTGAGAAGTTATTTTGGAAGACCTCAGAGGGTGATTTGAGTTGAGTGGCTGGGCCAAGAGCCAGACTATAAGGATCCAAGGAGAGAGTACCTAACTGTGGTTTCAATGTTCTAATAGATGGCATTATCAAGAAATGTATTTAAACTTGGGAAAATGTAATGCTAACTTGACTTCAATTTCTGATAAGAATATGCAACCCAGGTCAGGCCCAGCAGTATTCATATACACCCTTGAACTTATTCCACTTAGCGAGTAGAAGCCCTTCCTTACTCCACATCTACACTGCAACAACCAACTTTCCTCCTATACTTCCTGTCATAATACTTTGAGGGGGAAACCCTGGAGTGTAACATGTTTGAAGTGAGTGTCAGCCTCATATTCTATAGTGATTTAAACCTAGAGAATAGGAATTGAGTGCTAGGCTAAGATAAGAGGTCGCTGAGGTGTGTTGAGCAAAGCTAAGACCGAAGGTGAGAGAAGAGGAAGACAGGACGATAATAACGTGTTGATTGTCAACATAATTTTCTAATTGTTTACATCTCTTCTTTAGAGACTTCTGTGGATATTGCAGCTCGAGATTCTCTCTTCTCAAAAACAGCTGTTTGTTGTTCACATACATGATAGTACCTGGTCTTCTGTTCTCCAGGCAGGAAGACTCTACTTTGATTCTGCTGCTGGGTTTATCTATCTTCCAGTGACAGAATCATTTGGAGCAACATACCCAAACATCAACTTAATTCCATTGTATCCAACAAATAGTATTCAAGAACAAGAACAAAAATATGAAGTGCCCATTTTGGGTCTCAAGGAGTTTTGGAACTCAAAGGAATCTCTTGCTCTGTTTTCTTCAAGTATAAAATTCTTTTTTCTTATTTCATTTTGTTGTTGTTCATGTTTTTGTTGCTATTGTTGAAAGAACATCTTCAAAGATTGAATAAAAAATTTTTAAATATACATTTGTCTTTTTTCTGTTAAAAAATTCCTCTCTCTCTTTGAGGGAGGGGGTTGGGTAGTCTGTGGACATAGAAAACTTGTAAATATTCTGTCTAGTCATGAGACCATGAACAAAAAGTCTACAGAAATATAAGAAAAAATCAAATGTAATTATAGCATGAAAACATATAATTCCATTAGCAACGCTCTATGCTTTTGAGGAATGTTCACTGATGCAAGACAATAAAACTGATCTCCACAGTACTCCGTATGTTTCTGATGATTACTGCCCTAAAGATATATATTTCAGATGGGAGTTCAGAAATGTCTTATTTAAAAGGTTTTCCTTCTTGAGACTAGGTCAGTTAAATCCTTATTCTTTGATTTGCCAATTTTTCTTTTTTAAGTTTTAAATAAAATCATTGATGTTCTTACATTCATGCCTCATATTCTTTGCATTTACATATCAGTTATGGGGATGGGAGAAAACATACTGTTTCTCTTTGATTGTTACTTTCATCCATTCCACGCTTCTGAAATACATAACTCTATGCTTTCCCAATAACGATAGGACAATCCAGGAAGAAAGCATTTTGTGCATCTGATAAGCATACAAGTGAATATAATTTTTAGAAAACTGACAAGAATTCTCTAACAAGTAAGCACAGTGCATGTGTGATAAAAACTGTATTCGAGCACTTCACTGTAATGCAAGCCCAAGGCACTGGAAGGGGCTGTTCATTTGTTTTTGAAGCTGTGGACGATTCTACATAACACACTCTACTGGAGCCAGGACTTAGGAAGCAGTCTGGCAAAACATCGTTTGTGAACTGGGGTAGTTTAGGTTTGAGGTGTGCTGGAGTGTGAACAATTGCATTTTACTAAGGTTTCCAAAGAGCAAGGCTTGTTGAAAAGGAGCTGTTCGTCCGCCATGCCAAACGCTTGGCATAGATGGGCTAGGGATAGTCATGCCATGAGCCAAGGAAATCCATGCCTGTAAGAGGTAGTGAGTGATCTTGTTTCTAAGAGAATGTCTAGTGAGGGCTTACTTTCAAATATCTAATTTTACTCCCCCCGCCCCCACACCCAGCTTACTAAGTCACTGGGACAGTTAATTCTAAGTAAGCAGATTACAGTATCACATTTTTCCAACTGAAGGACCCACAGATGTAAGAATCCAGGAGAGATCACCAGGAGTTTGGTGGGTGTGGCCTTAGCAAGGTCTCTGTAATGTTGGTCTCCTTCTGCCTTGCCAGACTACTGCGAAGGAGCTGCCAGTGCCTGCAATTCCACGGTTTCATCATGCATTTGAGAGTTAAATATACTTCTGGATTGAACCCAAGTTTTATACAGAGATGTTTGCTCATTTTCTTTAAATGTTTGCAGCATTATGGGTACCTTATGAGTTAAAGAGTTATTGCCTTTTTTCAGTTTACCTGTACCGAGTGTTGAGTTGAGTTTAGAGCCTGAAATGAAGTGATAGTGAAAACTTGGACAGAGAAAAACAGTAGGATAATAAAGGCACTAACAGGGTTTTGTGGAAGCTCTGATGCATGTTTTCATATATAACAGCTCCAATAGGTTTAAAGTGTCTACAGCAGAGTTTAATACGGGGCAAACTGAACTTTTGCCAATTTACTTTCTGTACTGCTCTATTAAAATGCTGAAACTATTCCCAGGACATGTGGTTTAAGACAGAGGGAGAGAAAGGAGAGAGAGTGAGAGAGAGAAAGAGAGAGAGAGAAGATGAAGAAAATGAGTAACTCTTGACCTTTAAATGTGTGATTCTAAGCTGGATGTTACCAGCATAAGACCAAGTCAGGTTCAAGTACAGTACTTCTCTATATCAAAAATACTAATGCCTATAAGCCATGTTAGCAGAGAACATAAATTGGAGCCAGCCTGTCTGTCTATGGGCCTCTGCCCTGTACTGGGCCATCAGCTGGAATTCCTCCTCTGGGGACACAATATAAAAATATCTCAGGAGAGACAGCCATTATGTATTTTTAAAAGAAATGGGAGATTTTTTTTTTTTAATAACTCAAGTTCTTGGAACAGTAACTCCTTTGGGACCTGACACACATTTGTAGATTTGTGCACACAAGTAGAAGATGTGCAAGTCCATGACAGAAGAAGGAAGACAGACTAGCTCCATGAACCAAGGTGGGAATAGAGAGTGGGTTTGTTAGGATACAGGAACTCTTTTAATCAGTGATAAGAGATAAAATAAAATTTGGTCATGAATCAGAAGGGAAATTATACAATTGAGAAGTTTGTCTATAATGGATAGGCAGTGGGCTTCAGAGTTCTCAGGAGGACCTGGAGAATGGTTTCAGGAACATCCATTTATTTAGCACATATTTCTTGAGTGTTTACTACATGTCGGACATGTTCAATTTCTAAGTGGAGAGCAAAGAACCAAATAAGCAAAGTCTCTGTCCTAAAGGGATTTATATTATTACTGGGTGAGCTATCTGATAAATATATGGACAGGAAACAAGCAAAGATATTATATTTCAGGTAGTAAAAAAAACAGAGTCAGCAGATAGAGAAGGCTACAGGTATTGAGTAGTGATGGCGCATTTAAAGAAGCACAGGGAAGGTCTTTCTCAGGAGGTGACAGCTGAGGATAAGGAGACCTGAAAAAGGTGAGGAAACTAGTCATGCACAGATATCAGTGGTGGCAGAGGACGTATGCAGAGGTGAAAATGAGTCTAGTTGGGTGTGCAACAGTGTGAGGCAGAGTGACCCAGGTCAGGGAAGTGAAGTATTTTTAAAAAGAGGGAGCGCTCAACTGGGTCAGATGCAAATGAGAAGCCCCAGCAACACGAATCTTGAATATGGAAAGAAGGTCATTCCTCAGACTCAGTGGTTTGACTGGCAGGCTGGTGGTGAGACTATTTAGCATAGAAAACAGCTATGGGCATAATCCAGGAGAGTGGGAGACTGGGGACTGAAGAGTGAAAGAGGTCATTTCAGGAGTAGATTTCTTGGGTAAATGAGGGCCTGGATCCAGGCCATGAGCGAGGTGCAAAAGAGAGGCAGAGAATGGTTATGGTGTGAAGATGAAGTCATGCTTCCAGTTTTTTTTTTCCTTAAGTGATGGAGGAAGAATTTTGTGTAGAATTGAGAGGGGGCTTTGGAGGTTTGAGGGGAGAGAAAGTTTGAAATAGTCTGGTGGAAGCGTTAATTAACCTGGGAGTCCTGGGACCCATATGAGATGTGTGGCCACACAACTGTTGTACAGGTAGAATGTTGAGTGGTTTTTTTACAATATGAGTCTGATGAAGAAAAAGAGGGACAAAGATAGTGACGCTTTATGAAAAAGTAAGGTTATAGTGATATCCAGGGCTGGAACGATGACTTCTAAGGCAGAAGCTCTCACACTTGACCACACATAAGAAACACCTAGGGAGTTTTGAAAATTCCTGCTGTCCAGACAACACCAATTAAATCAGATCCTCTAAAGTGGGAGCCATGCATAAGTAATTTCAAAGCTCACCAGAGAGTCTAATGTACAAACAAGACAGTGAATCGGCAGATTAAGACCTCGCTACTCAAAGCGCGGTTCAAAGACCAGCAGCACTTGCATCAGCTGGGAGCTTGTGAGAAAGGCGGAATTGCAGACTCTACCCCAGACCTACTGAGGCAGAATCTGTAGTTTAACAAGATCGCCAGGTGATTCGTATGCATGTTAATATTTTTAAATGCACTGGTCTGAGAGCTCCCATGAAGGTCTGGGACAGTGAGGGAAGACTGGCGGGTATGACCTTCTGGTTTCCCAGGTGTTAACTCTCTGGGGCACTACCAACGACTCGAAGACTTGAGTTAGTCTGATCACTGAGTAGAATGGTGGCTCAATATAATTTCTTGGAAACTAGGCTTCTCTAGAAATAGCTTAAAGTTATGAGTAAGCATTCATTACCCCACCTTCACCTCCATAAGAACCACCTGTAGATTTAACTTCAGGGATCAAATGACCCATGGTGACTCTTTTCTTAGTCATGTAGCCAACTACCTGCTGGGGAGCTGGTAAAGGTGAAAAACTAGGTAATTCTTGCTCTAGATTAAAAGGATCTATTCAAAATTATCAATTGACAGATGGTCATGGGGATGGGGAGCACGGCATAGAGAATGCAGTTAGCATTAATGTAGTGGCTAAGTACAGAGCCAGAGGTAAGAAAGCAATCAGGGGGATGGTTTTATAAACTATATAAATGTCTAACCAATGTAGTGTATACTTGAAACTGATAATAAAATACAATTTAAAAAAAAAGGATTTGTTCAAAATCCAAGTGTTCGTGTAAGTAACATATTTGCAATCAAACAGGAGTTCATATTAAGTAACCAGAAACCATGAAAGAGGCATCACACAACTTAGCACTACCACTTCTACTGTTTGAATCAGAAGAAAATCCACTGAATAAAGCTCACCCAAATTTATCAAACTAATAAAAGAATAAATATACGTCAGGGGGAATTATAGCAGTAGTAATACACTATAATTATAGTTGCTATATTATTGCTATTGAGGAGCCTTCGGATTGATGGGATTTATTTAATTTTTATTATTTTTAGCCTTTCTAGCCCATCATATGTCATAAATACTTTTAAATATAAAAATAATACCATTTTTATACTATACAATACAAATAGTATAATATAGCAGCCAGATGGAATGGAAAGAGTCAAGTTAGTGAGAATGGCCGTGGAAGGATGAGCTAGAAAGCATAGGGCTGAGAGGAGAGCTATGGCAGAGCCAGCAAATGAACACACCCAACTGAGGCAACGTCATGAACAAAGGGGAGTGGTACTTTAGAAGAAGGCCGTAGAAAAGATAGGCGAGACACTAATTTAGAAAAAGGAGACTTGATGATGATTTAAGAAAATTTAAGGGAAGTTGGCTGCCTTCCCTCACCTCACAAAGATGTGAGATTGATCATAAACCGAGATCATAAACTAGGACTGAAACTTCAGGGGAGCTTATAGAAAAGCATTCTAGGAGTTTGTGCTTTTAAGAAACTAATTTACCATTTATCTTTCGGGTGTATTAGTTTTAAGTTAATAAGTGTGATGCCCCTTCAATATCCTTTCCCTTTCTAATGCATGCCCAGCAATAACTTGGTGAGGTTATTAAAGTAAAATATTTGGCCATTTATGATATCACCTGGAGCCATTATATCCAATAGAGAAAACAATTTCTCTAAAATAAACATATACTCAGTGAAAGAGTAAAGGAGAGCTTTGAAAGAGGAGTCAGTAGGTAGCACCACCTCGCAAACTCCCTAAGATAGAGCTTGAGATATGTCACTGTCTTAGATTTGGCTTTACTTTTATGTATATATGTACTATATTGAAGTACATAATATTTGCATATACGCAGGTGCATGGAAACACAGACACTATGTACAACCTTGAAATACGCTGTAAAATTTTTTGAGGCCTGTAAATTCTGTATTCATTACTTTATATATATCACAACCACTCTCTAGTCACTCTGCACTTCTCTGCAACCTTGAGCTGAGTATTTCACATTATGAGATAACAGATAAAAACAGATGCATTTTTCTTTAGAAAATATCATTTCCTGAAAATTCAGTTTCCCAATATTTAAATTCCCTTGAAACCAACTAAAACAGGTTACACTTATTAAACATTTACTCTGTGGTAGGCAACGTGCTGAGTTTTAATGCATTAACTCATTTAACCCTCCTAATCAAGTTATTAATCGTATTATTTTCCACATTTTCTATAAAAGGTAATTGATACAAAGACTAAATAAACTATCCAAGGGCACATGCATAGTAGGAAGCGAGGCATGAATTTGAACTCAGGACCATTCTCCCTCTAAAACAGAATGCTCTAACCATTGTGCTCAGAGGGGAGATAACTGCACGCTGCCATTCGGGTGGCCTCAAATCTATGGCTCCAACACTCGATTAATTGTAATCACTCCCTATTAAATCATGTTGCTTTTCCTTAGTTGACATACACTTAAGTCGGTACTTATCCTTATGACTATCCTAGAATTTAAAATCTAGCTGATACTATTTCAGAAGTTTTTCTATATAACTGTGTATAGATTGTTTAATATAAAAGTAACCAATTGATTTATCTTGGGAAATGTATTGTTTCCCCAGCACTGCTCTCATATTAGATGTTGTCTAAAATGAGTACATAGTTTTGGGAGCTTGAATTTTAATTTCACAGTATAAGGCAACTGTTCACTTTTCCTTCCGTCTTTTCCCTGACTTGGGCTATTTCCTTTGCATCCTTATTGTGGAATAACTTTAGAGAATCATGGCTTCATAGCACTTGACACATTAATGCTGCAAAATAAATCAAATCCCTAAGGCATAATTGATTTAGCTCCCTTCACCCTTTTCTCATCCAAAGAGGAATTATTGTAACTCATCAGGTAAAATAATATATACAATTAATCAGGAAATAGAAATAATCTTCGGAAACTCTAACAGATGATGGATGATTTCTGGTCTATGTCCTGGCAAATTTACAAACTCCTCTTTTAGAGGTTTCAGTGCTGAAAACTCAACATGCCAACTGGTGCTCAGCTGCAAAGCCCATCATCAGCTTCATGGGCTGCAGAGCTCAAATACTGACATCCCTCATTTGCCATCAATGGTAAATATCCAAGAATAGTTCTGCTTGGGAAAAGAGCATGTTGTGTCGACAACTGATCAGAGTCAAAAAGTGGTAACATATTAGACAGATCTTGGAAAACTTACGAAATTATTCATTTATAAATGGAAGTAGGATTTTCCAAAAGTTTTTTTTTTTTTTTAATTAAAATACAAAAGTTCATTACACAGGGAAATTTGTGAGTAAAATGGCCTTCTTGAATTATTACGTTCCACAAATTTTATTTTATATATGGTGGGGGAAAAACTTGAGACAAAAAGAGTGTAGAAGTTAAAAGCATGTCAAAGAGATGTGAGTTCTGGTTGGCCGTGCCATTTACAAGCTGTGCGACAAAGAATCAATCACACTGGAGATAATGCATTTAACAGGGCACCAGGAACATGGCAAGAGCTCAAAAATGGTACTTATTATTATTTTATTTATGGGGGGCAGGGAAGAGCAAGAGACAGGTAGGTATGGCCATGGAAAGATATGATTTTACATCTCCGGTGCTTATATTTTCCCTTAGCAGCTCATTATATTTCAGGGCTCTACAGTACCACTTTGTGTGCCGTATCTGCATCTTGGGAAGTATCTGTCTTTAGCCATTTCTCATTTTGGGGAAATAATGTATATTTTTACTTAGAATTCTCCAGCCTGGGATGTGGATGATAATTTTCAGAGCTGTGTGCTACTTTTATATATTCACGTTATCTCATTTAACCTGCCCAGTAAGCCCAGGAAGGAAATGGACCATAACCATCTTCAGATGAAGAAATAGGCTCAGAAGTTAAATGAGCCTAAGGATCATTCAGGAACAGGACTTCTTTCATGAGGTCATCTAAGTTCTTTTTCATGGAATTCACTAAGGGTATTTTCATTTTAATTTTTAAAAAATGAGCCTAAAAATGTTTTCACTTTTTCTTAAATTGCCCCGAGTAAAACAATATTCAACATGGGCAAGTCTGTAGATGAAAAAAGAGGTTCTATGGAAAGTAACCTCACAGGTGATCAGATCATAAATTCCTAACTGGGCAAGCCATCGTGGGTAGTCAGGTCCCAGGCACATAACTTTGTTACTAAAAAGCTTATCTTTGCCTTAAACAAACTCTGTCCATCTTTCTGTGCATCTACATTTATACACCTTTGAGACACCTCTTTCAGACCTTATTCTAAATCAGACCACTCTCCAGAGAGCACACAATCTTAACTATCCTGTAATCCAACTCTCTCCTTGCTGTCACCTTCACATAATCTTCCTCACATTACCTCCTTAACCTCAGATGCATAAAAGAAACTGCAAACTGTTATTCTCCATAGTATTTGAAATCTTGCTCCCCAGCACATGTCATCAGTTTGGCTCGAATTAACTCTTACAAAAATGTTCTATAGGTTTCGACGTTTCTTTCATCAACAATTCCAACAGGCTCCCTTCGAGTAGCCCAGAATAGTATAAAGGACAAGGACTCGTTATTGAGACTGAACTGATTTCTAATGTGTGTACCAGTTTACTATTTTGTGACCTTGGTCAAGTTTCTTAAACCCTTATAATCTGGGTTTCCTCATCCATAGAATTTAGATCATCATAAACTACAGCAGAGTAATTATGAGAATTAAGTAGGATAACATTTGTGAAAGTGATTAACAAGTTACAATTGTTTTGAGTGCTAATTCATACCAAGTGTTCTGCTAAGCCAGCTAAACATGTTCTCTCTTTAATTCTTATGCAGTATAGATAATATTGTTCCCAGTTTACAGAAATTGAGACTGAGGGATTAAATGATTTGCCCCATGTCAAAAAGATATACACATGAGCACTGGGTTTTCATAGTTAGATTTCCCTGATTCAAAGGTTCTTGTCCTTAACCACCAGCCCTAATGCTTGTGAAATGCCAAACACAGGCTCCGCCACACAGGAGGTGTACTATAAATATAAGTTTATCTTCCCCATACCTTCCAATAGTGCCCCTGATTCTTTTCCTGTGTTGCACTGATGAGGTACTGATGATATCTGTCTGCCAACTTTAGTTCACTAAACATTTAAGATTTACCTGTTGATGGAAAAAATCCCAATTGTGTGAGAGAAGAGAATTAGAATTATTCCAACTTAAAGGAGAATTCCCATAACAGCCTACACAGTACCTCACTTTCTATCCTTACTTTTAGGAAAAGTCACTTATATATCGTATTCATGGTAAATTAGTTATACTGTGTGATGTGCTGTAGCAGAAATGATGAGGGCTTTGAGGTAAAAACTCCAGGGACCCAGGACTCGTCTCTGCCACCGACTAGCTGTGTGACTTTGCACCCATTTTATTCCCTCTCTGAGTATGTTTCCTTGTCTACAGGTTGAGGAGAAAAAACTACCCCTTAAAATTGTGATGTTTATTGTGTGGCACATTGCGCGCATTAAATAAACATTAGTTTCCTTCTTCCCTACCCTTTCAGTAAGCTCTGCTGTTTCAAGCATCTGAGCATAGAAAATGTTTCTGTTTTGTATTCAAACAAAGCTTTGCGACAATACTTTAAAATAATGGATCTTGTGCGTGGAATAAATGCTGCATATCCAGCTGCCGCACGGGGAGGTGGCAGGTTTATTTCGGTGACGCACCACCAGGAAGTGTGAGAATTTTGCTTTTGAAATTACTTGAGTCATCCAAGGAAGCAGCTGCATTATTTAAAGATGTTTTTTTATGGTTTGCTACCCCTCCTTGTCTTCTTTTTTTAGCTTTCCTTCTTATCCCAAATGGAAGGCCATGCTCAGTTCTGGGATGAAAAAGCAACTTTATGGTATTTTTGACAAAAAAAAAAAAAAAGTGATATTTTGACCACACATACTTCTTATTCATCATTGCCTTGGATTCAGATGATCTCACTATTTCTAAAAATCAAAATTACCACAAAAGGATGAAAGGTTGAAGTTAGTAAACATTTTATAAATCTAAAGGTAATTCCAAAAGATTAGTTCCACCACTGATTTGGCATAATGGAAGTAACACAGATATTTAGATAGAGCTTCTAATGGTGACTATTTTGAAGGAAACTTTATTTAGATTCATGTGTTCAAGTTAGATTGTTTATTTTAAACATTTATCTAATATGAAACTTAGCTGCACAGAAATATTGTAATCAGTTCAACAGGATTTGCTGTGTATTCCTCACAAACCAAAATTATTCCAGAAGAAATGCTTTAGGTTATGGTCTGGAAACTTTTTAGATTGCATACTCTATCAGTAATAGAATTTTGGCATGCACACCAAAAATTTCTACATAGTTAATTTACTTATGAATCGTATACATGTTCTTTAAATTATAATCATATGCATGTATTTGTAAAGTATGTGAGCTATGAAACAGACAATAGAAACTACAAGATACAAGTGTGTGTTTGTGTATCTGTATAGGCACACATTAATATTTTCTTTCCTTATCTCAGTGGAGCATTTTGCATACATTCTGCTTTGAAGACCACTATTTTAGATGATGATGAATGCGACAGAGACTAAGACTTCTAAATGGTCATTGAACAAAATTGTTACTTTTCATATCTGTTTAGCAACATTCATTACCTATACTAAAAATCAAATGCAATGAGAATTCACCAAGAGTGTGATTTAGGAGGAAATACATGAATGCAATTCATCACTACTAGTCTGGAAGAAAAGCTTAACAAAATTTCTAAAAACTGCATGTTGAGCTGATATAAGACCCTATTTAAATTATATGACACAGGGAGACACTTCTGTACGTGTGACATGGAAAGGAATCAAAGTTAGATACAATTTTGAATCCAGGAATTGAAGGCAGGCTACCATGTTTTGAATTGACACTGGTTAGATTATGAGTCCTACAGAGTCAAAGACTTTAACAGAAATGACCTAAACAACTGTGTTTCCAGCTAAAAAGCCTGTTGCAATTGCATCAGTCTTTGAAATAGCACTCATACAGATATTTCGTAGCATGGTTAAAAGAAGCTAACTCACTGTGAAAACAGTGGCAAAAGAGAAAAGGAGTAATGAGACCATTTTGTCTCCGAATTTGTGTGTGTGTGTGTGTGGCGGGGGGGGGGGCGGTGCTATTCATGTGCTTACTTAAGTTACAAAAACACTTCTATTCATAAATCCAAAGATCTAACAGATAAAAGATTACTTCCTTATTTCAAATGGTATTCTATAGCAACATTTGGTACAACAAATTAATTCAAACGATTTCTTAAAGTTCCCTTATTAGAGGATAATATATAATTTTATGATGTTTAAAGTCCATTTCAATTCACAAATTGTTTTTCTAAAATAATTATGTCAGAATAATAAGCTTGGTTTCGATGTGGAAAACTCAAATTCATGAAGAAGGAAAAAGAAATCCAATTTCTAATTAGTTTTGTAAAATTCCAGTTCACATTAAAAAACGATGGGCCACTGGAAAGAAATAATTAAGAGCAGATTTGACAAGACTACAACAAAAACACTTAAATGTATTTTTAAATGGCTTTTGATTTTTGAACAAAATCAAATTCTAACATGATTTCTTGGGGTAAAATTTCTTGATTCCTTACCTTGCCGTACTTCTGGGCATAAGAACCTGTGAGCAGTGAGTGAAAAACAATGATGGTTTCGTCCAAGTCCCAGACAAACACACGCTGAGGAAAGAGATAAATATCAAAGAATTATCAAGTTCTAAGGAAGCGGATATCTCTTTATAAGTAGAAAACATCTCACTTAGTTATTGGATATAATCTTAATACCATTGTAAAGAAAACTATGCTGCTCCATTAATTCTTCCCCAAATTTGCCAGAACTAAACTCTGTAAAACCTGTGGAGAGAGTGATACAAGTAACAAGCTTAAAAATCAGATGTCTTAATTTGAATGAATTCATCCAAACATTTACTCGCTGTTAATACTCAAAAAGGACATATTTGGACTTTATGATACAAGTGAGCTTAAACTCTCTTTTAAAGTTTTACGCCTCAAGGATTCATGAAATTTTGCAATTCATGCAAAAAATTAATTAAAAATATATTTAAAAGAATCAATAAGCAATGCCTAAATAGAAATTGCAAAGTGCGGATAGACCCTTGGGTCAGCTTAGGCCATCAGATGGGTTGTTCGGCCTGCACAGTATTTTGAAAGATTTCAAATTATTGACCAGCTTTTCAAGATTAGGAGATTTCAAACAAAAGTCAGGGTTCTGACTGCAGCAGAGAAACTAGAAGCTGTGGTACTGGTAGTCGACAATGGCAGTGATGGGCAGACCACTTTTGACTGGGCCAGTGCTCCCTGCTCCCCACGATCTCCTGGCTCCCTAACCCAGTTCACAAATTTGTTATCACTCCAGGTCCTTGAAGGCATTTGAATATGCTGCTGTTGGAAATAATCTCTTAGAAAGAGGCCTAATGACCGTTACTTGACTTTATTCAATCTGGAAATTTAATGTTTTTACTTAATTGAAGTATGCAGTTGTTTAAGAAGTAATATATTATGGTTAAAAATAGTTTTTCCTGATGCTTCATAATAAGAATCAACCTGCTTAGTATGGATAAATCTCAAAAGAGCTTTCAAACTACCCCCCTCCCCTGACCCCCGCAAATAGCACATGGAAACATTTACAGAATTTACAAATATAAAAATTTTAACATGTATTAAATGATTGGAATTTTTCCTATTTTTCAGAAGACAACTTTTCCTTTCCATACAGATTTTTACATTTTTAAATTAACTGACCCAAATAAACATCTTTCATTACTTTAGAACTACCAAATGGAGTGTGGCATAGAAAATTATCCCATGAATAATGGCTTTATTTTTTAAATTTCTGTTTGTGTCAATTTGAACCAAAGGATGCAATTATCTCAGGCCTAGAATTTATAAAGCGTTATCATTTTTAAGTTGTTATTGTCTTTAATTTGGCCATTATCATAGAGGAAATCTCTAACTTTGCAGCTGCGAAATGCCTACTACAAAGTAGATCCACTCATTTCAAGACATATACATATATTTTAAGTTTGAAACTTTATAGTACTGTAAGTACAGAATATGTATTCAATAAAAATAAAAGATCATATTACGCTCTTTGAGGATGAGTCAGCATACCTCCAGGTCACTGTCGGGAGGCGGGGAGGGATTATTTTTCCGACCTCTTCCCCGGGACTTTGACCCAGAACTCCTACATGTTCTCTCATCGAGATCTTTGATGGGTGTGGAGGGACTCTGCACAGTGTCAAACTCTCCTGTAAATAACATAAATTATGTCAAGAACAGCACTTCATTTTTAGATCAGGTATGAATCTTCATTATCAATTACCTTAACAAATTCCTATACAACAGAAAGCTCCTATGACAAAAAAAAAAAAAGATTTATAATCCCAAATACAAAAAAAATTTTGTAGGTCACACAAATCCTTCTTAGTTTTAATCTCTGTGATCTATTAAACCTGAATGTCTTTTATACTCCATATGCCTTCAACTTCCTGTTTCTACTCCCATCTACATATTTATCTAAATTTAGATCTGTTCTCACCTCCTTACTTCAGAGTTCAGAGGATAAAATGTCTTCTGGATCAATCCCACGCCTCCATCTGCAAACTCGACTCCCCATCCTCACCTCTTAGGGAATATCCCTCCATTAGTCAAACCCTCTCTCATCTTCCCTCCAACCTCTTCCTTTTCTGGAGGTCACAGATAAGTTTAAAAGTCCTTCCCTTTGACCTTGCACTTCTGTCTAGAAGCTAACTGCTTGCTATCTCTCTTTTTACATGACATTTCTTAAAAAAATACTGCATACTAGTGCTGTCCAACAGAAATATAACACGAGCTACAAATGTAGCCACACATAAATTTAAAAATTTCTGGAAGACTCATTAAAAAAAAAGTAAAAAAGAAACATGTGAAAATAATTTTATTCACAGATGCTAATTGACCTAATTTATCCAAAATATTATCATTTCAGCATGCAATCAATATAAAAAGATCAGTATAAAATTATCAGTGACGTTTTACATAATCTCTTTTGTATACTAAGTCTTGTGTATAGTTTACACTTAAAACAGACCTCCATCTGCACTAGCCACATTACAAGTGCTCAATAGTCACATGTGGCCAGCAGCTACAGTACTGGACGTCACATCTGTCTCCACTTCCTGACATCCATTTGTCATAATCCAGCTTCGGTTTACCAAAACTCTAAAACTCCTCTTACCCAAAGTCTCCAGTAACCACCTAATTGTAAATGCAATAGACAGACTCGGCTCTTATCTTCCTGGATCTCCTTACTGTGTTTGATCCTCTTGAACGGTACCTCCTCAGAACCATATCTGGCAGCTGATACACTGCACTCTCCTAGTTCTAGAATCTCTGTCACCAGTCCTTCTCTGTCTAGGAGACATGATCTCCTTTTTCTTCTCCCATTCCTTAAGTGCTCGTATTGAAAAGTTCCATTTTTTTTTGTCTATGGCCATGCTACCCCAAACAAGTCCAATCCCGTCTGATCTCGGAAGCTAAGCAGGGTCAGGCCTGGTTAGTACTTGGATGGGAGACCACCTAGGAAGACCAGGTGCTGTAGGTGTAAAAATTAAATAAAATAAAAAAATAAAGGATTGTAAGCTGACAAGGTCCTTGCAATTCGTGAGGTCAAACAAGGGTTGCCTTGCCTAAAAAAAAAAAAAGTTGCATCCTTTTATAACTGTCTTCGCACTGTATCATCTGGGTGATCTAACCCTCTCGTAGGTTAACCACTCTCTATGTGATAACTCATACATTAATCTATACCTCCCCCAGGACACATCTAAGTTTCAGATTTTGTACCTAATTAATTTCTACATGTCCCACAGATACCTGAAAGTCTGACATGTCTGAAGCTAGTGGCAAAGCATCTCACATCTCATGAGATAGGGAGTACTGAGCAATGGCCTTTTTGTGGGGGGTGGTGTTAAGATAAACAAGGGCAACAGTGAGGTGCACTAAAACCCCACGAGTGAGAAGAGTCAGACTTACCAAATGACTGCAAGCATTTTACTCAATCTCTCTGAATCTCAGTTTTCTCTTTTCTTTTTTTGTATATTAAAGAATGGGTAATAGCAGCTACCTTTTTGAATTATCGAGATAAATCTGATTTATATTTAATTTCATTTAAATCATATGGATAAAGTAAAAACTTCTATGAGAATCCAGTGGCAAACTATATTAAATTTAAATTATGAGATTTTTAAACATAAAGATGTTATGGCTATCATGCTTTATCATAAAACTAAAATAAAATAATTATAAGGACAACTGAGCAGTTATTAACTGAAATAATCAAATCTGAACAAATTAGATACTTAGGTAATGTTTCTTCTGATACATTCTAAATAAATAGTAAATTTTACATAGCTAACCTCTAATAATTTATAATGGCTATAACATTTTCTTTGGGAAACACTGTGCATGTCAGGACAGCATCAAAAAAAAAGGTCTGTGCTCTAAATATTATTTGCTCTTAAAACACTACTAGCACAGTTCATTGCATGGGTCTCTGCTATTAACTATGTGAGAGTAGACAGCATAATAAAAAGTTCTTTAGTTATGATGTTTAATATAGGCCTATCTTATAGTAAATCATGTTGCAGCTTACTTGTATAGGCATTAACTAGGCTTTAGGTATTTAAACACACCAACTTTTAAAAAATATCACACAAAAATTTTTCTATTTTTAGTTATTTTTTTAAATAGAATTTTCCTAAGATTACTGTGTCTTGCAAATCAAAAGTTCTCCTTCAAATGAAATGCTGATTCAAATTAACCATCACTTATTAAATATGCTTATAAAATTTTTTTTTGGATGACATTACATACAATCTGTCTTCCTATTCATTACAGAAAAATTTGTAGGTGTTAACTATCATAAGGCAGCTTTGTTCTTGAAACTCCGAGAGCCAAAAGGACAAAATCTTACTAAATCCCAAAGTCACTGCAATGTTATAGGTGGCTGACTGTTGACTGAATCCATAAAGAAGGAGTTTGGCAGGATTAACTCAGCCATTCAAATGAGCTGGGAGCCAATATCTATCACAGCAAAGAGGTGAAAAGAGCAGGAGGAAGAAGGGTAAAGAAGTTGTAGAAAGTGTCTGGATTTCAATAAAAGTAGGACTTGATACTACTGATTCTTTCTAAATTACTAAAAGATCTTAAAAGGGCTCTAAGAATTTGGACAAAATATGGACAGAAGAATTTTAAAGCCATAGCCTTTTAAAAGAACTAAGAAGAGTAGCTCCACATTTATTAAACCCTTAGTATGTGTCACATACTGTCTTCTTTTCAAAAATGTTTATTGAAATATGTGTTTGGCTTTATTCATTGCTCGTTATGTCTGTGTGACTGACTCACACTGTAGCCTGGAACAGTTGTCTTTTCTTACCTTAATGTGTCTAGAACTTCATTATATATGTATACTATGCTTTATTTATCCATTCTGTTGATGGACATTTGGGTTATTCATAATTTTAGGCAATTTATGAATAAAGCTGCTATAAACATTCCTGTTTTTCTCTTCATAGACACAAGCTCCCATTTCTCTAAGGTATATACTGCTGGGTCAGAGGGACGGCATATGTTCATGTTTAGTAGACAATTACCACCTTTTTCCAAAGTGGTTGTATTAATTCACTCTCCTACTAGCAGTGAGAATTCCAGTTGCTGCACATCCTTGCCAATACTTGATACTGCTAGTCTTTTTTATATTAACTATTGTGGGGATATGTCAGTAACTCATTGTAGATTTAATTAATATTTTCTTGATGAGTAATAATGTAGAACATATTTTTCTATGTCTATGTCCCATCTGGTATCTTATTTTTATGATATAACTGTTGACCTTTAAAAACTAGGTTATCTTTTTATTATTGATTTGTCAGCACTCTTTATTGTGAACATTCTTTACATTATATATATGTATACACACACACATATTTATATACACACACACATACATACACATATACATATACCTCACTTTGACTCAGTGAATTTAGTCCTTCATTATCCTCTTTTAATAATGGCAAAGCTGGAGACATGTGGCACTTAATTTACCAAGATGAAAAAGCTTGCATGTGAAATGGTATGATTACAGAATTCCTGCTTTAACCACTAGGCTATACTTCCTCCTCTAAATAGCAACAGACCCTCCAGGTTACAAAGAGGTCAAATCTACATCTGTTTCTACTAATCAAAAGAGTTATATAGACTCTATACAGTTTGTGAGAATAAGGGCCAAGAAATTCATTGAAAGAATTTCATAGTAAAGGAGCAGGTCCTGAAGAAATCAGGGCTGTATCTGAGCTCCTAAAGCAACCACCCATGTGGAATTGTACTGACCTCTATAACTTTTGAAGGTGCTATCCTTTTTTCCGATAAAGGGTAAAACCAGGAACTTGAGCTCATTTGGTCATTAAACATTAGTTGACACTTTTTTTTTTTTAAGGAGAAAGTTGTCAATTCAGTGCCTCTGCCAAATTTCACTCAGGTAATTTACACTAGGGAACATTAATGCTGCAAGTAGGGAAAATGCATATTGGCAGAGAAGTTAAATGCGCTCAGTTCTTTCTACCTAAATCCTCTTGTCAGCTTTAATTAAATGAATTAGCACTTGGCTTTTCTTCCTGTCCTTAAGTGAAATGCCATGAAGCTATGGAAAGTCTACTGAGTTCTGCCTCAGAAACTGGCTTCTTTTCAAAGAGTGAAGTGATCTTACTATATCCTTTACTTTTCTGAAGCACTTGTAAAGTTTAATTAGTTAATGCATTGTAATGTTTGCCAAGGTCTCAGAGTAAAGGATAATAGTGTTACAAATCACCAATTATATAAAAATTTAAAGATGTTTAAAATATTTTAAGACAGGGAGCTATAAAAATATCTCTAATCTTAATGTGCTAATCAGTCATCGAACTTTCTGAATGCAAATCAAAAATATAATATACCTAATATAATCTTTATGTTAAAAGCAAAGAGAGAGCTTTATAAAGATAATGAACTAAAATATCTGTTCTTAATCAGCATGGTAATGTTTCTTTAAATACACTGTCAAACTACCTAATAAGGTAAAGTAATAAGTGAATGCTATTTGCAATTTCCAAATAATTTCAGTCATTACCAATCACCTTATGCTTTTTCTTGGGCCAACACTGCACATGATTAAATAATTATCCTTTAATCAGTACAGTAATGAATAACTGTAACTTCTATGTTTTAGATATTTAGATCCAACTTTATTTCATTAGGGTTTATCTCTAAATCAGAACAATCAGCTCTCTTATAGAACATGAAGTATGTTTCTATTTTGAAAATGGGAGAAGTCAACAATGAATGATTTATGAAAAATTGTGGATTTAATTAAGTCTCTGTTTTAATTCCAAAATGGAGAGCTGGTTAGTGAGAAATAATTTTTATACCCTTAAACTAAATACTGCAGATTTCTTCAATAATAGAGAAAAATCTCACACTTATAAACTTGTTTACTTTTTGGCTACATGCCAGATCTGAAAAGGCAAAATCAAACTTAAAGCTACCTTAACTAAAATTTTGAGGTCATAGAATTCCTCAAAAATTCAGACATGTGTAATGTTAGGATTTTGGTTGAGAGAATAATATAGTTACAAGAAGAAATAATTTCTTCTTTAAATTCAACAGAAAGTATGCTAAGAACTGAAAATTATCTACCATATCTGCAAACTCTTTTTATAACTTATAGCCACAAAGATTTGCTCCATGTCTTCCAGAAGTTTTACAGTTTTGGTTTTCACATGCATTTGATATGAGTTATGAGTCCAGATTCTGGTGTTTGTTTTGTTGTTGTTGCTGTTTGGTAGATACATGTCCAATTTTTCTAGCACCATTTAAAAAAAAAAAAATTCTCCAATTCACTTTGTACCTTTTTCAAAATCTATTTTCCAGTATATGTTTTTGGGTATCTTTCTAGACTCAGTTCTATTCCATTGCTCTAAGTATCTGTCCTTTTGCCAATACCATATTGTTGATTACCATATTTTATAATATGTTTTAAAATCAGGCAATGTGAGTCCTCAAACTTTGTTCTTATTTTTCAAATTATTTTGTCTATTCTAGTTCCTTTGCCTTTCCTTGTAATTTTAGAATCATCTTGATAATTCCTCCAAAAAGTCCTGCTGGAATTTCGATTGAAATTACAATGAATCTCTACTAAACTTGATTTTAATTTTAATTTTAAATATGTGTCAGTGAATACAATTCCAATAAGAATATAGATAAGCTTCAATGAAAAAAATAATGGATTTTAAATATGTGCTGATCAGACAAAGATATTAGAATACCTATCAATGATCCTACGAATCCTCAGACTGTAAGAAACATTCACTGGATGGAGCTTCTGATAACTCATGCAGGTAAAGGAACTACACAATCTCTCATGCATAAAGGAAATATTATCCATTATACCCAAAGAGGATAATACTGCAACTTTTCTATGTTGTCAAGATCTTCAGAAAATAATTAGTCTGGCAAAAGGTCCACTGGCCTTTTTATATCTATTTATATTCTTATGTCCCGTGCCATTTAAGATTAAAATCTCCTGACTGCCCCATGTCTAAAAGAAGGATTTTCTGAAATGCCAGAAGAAGAACCTCATTTAATACAGTGGTACTAGCACAGATTAAACAAGCTTCCAAACATGAGCATAATTGTTTGGAAGCTTTCAGCCTTATTTTTACAATGTCCATTAACTCCATATTGTTAGACACAGTAAAACATATAAAGATATTTCACCTGGATGAAGATCTGTACCTGGTTGGCTAGTCAGTCCTGGGAGAGATTCTTGCAACTGATAGGTTGATGTTGAGGACGATGTGCCGTCAGCTGTGTTATTTGATGTCATATACGCTCCATATGTCGATGCTGAGTAATACTGTGCATACTGGTTTTGGCCAAAGGCTGTGTAGGATGGATAATCCTGAAACAATAATTGAGATGTGTGTGTGTGCTTGAAAGAGAAATTACTCTGTTGTATGCTTGAAAGGAAAGCAACCACTATGCTAAATTGAAAAATCAGTATTTGGCTCCACTTGTTTCAGAGTCAACAGCTTTGAGGGGATCCTGATGAACTGAAACTATTTCACAGGTATCTTCTACATGCACATAATCATGAACTACTCTGCTAATTTTGCAAACCTGGTCCAGTACATATATTTTAATCTGTCTAAAGGTTGCACATATTCTTCCTTTGCCCCATAATTACTTTTCCAAGGATTAGGTCTTATGCACTTGGAGAGGCGAGGAGATGGAATCAGTTCATATTCACAGCATCTGTCCCCCTACATCTAACATCACCAGCAAGGAGGATGTGTGATTGTCCCCTCTCAGCTTCCATGCACAGTGCAGTCTCCATTATTAGAATTTTTGTTTCCTTCTAGGCTACCCTTGATAATTTTGTTTTCTTAGCAGGAGATAAAGAGTAAATAAAAGAAGATGAATAAAAGATTTTTCAAACATTTAATTTGCCTCATGTGTTACAGAGAAAAAAAAGCATTGGATCGACTCCTCTGAGCGGCTTTTCATTAAATGTGTAAATGTTTATTAAATGTTTAAAAACCTTAAAATTATCTAAATAATCCATAATCTTTTTACATATTTAGATAATGAATAAGGTTTGTTGTAATAATTTGTGTTTAATATATCTAGCATGTTTTAGCCCAAATTGTTATCAATGATGACAAATCTTTGATCAAAATTAAAATCTCCTGATCCATGTTCCTAAGGGAAAAAAAAATCCACATTCAATGCGGTTTCCAAAAAAGGAAATTTTCTGCATATATAAATATATATATAAGCAAATATGTATATTAACAGAAAGGATTATGAAATATTAAAAGAGTGAAAATTCTATTTGTTCATTTCAGGATCTGATTATCCCCATTACCACCTGTGAGCCAAAAGAAAATCTCTTAGCAATATTTGGGCGAAATTCCTAGCTATACATATTCTTCAGAGTAAAAGAGTGATAGCAAACATATAGTTCTTACTTTCTGTCAGTTAATGTTCTAAAGCTGCAAATGGATTTCACCATTTAATCCTCACAAATCCTTATTTAGTATTATCATCATTCCCATTTTACATTGAAGGGCACGAAGACACAGAGTGGTTAAGTGATTTGCCCAAGGTCAGACAGCTAGCAAGTTTCAGAGCTGGGATTGAAAGCCAGAGAGCCTGACTAGCATGTCGGAAGCTCTCCATTAGGCCGCTAATGCCCTTAGAGGAAGATGAAATTACTTATTGGAAAGGTCCAGACTACTAGCTTCTGGTGAACGTCATTTTGTACTCAGACATATCTCAAAGATCTCTGCTTTTCTTCATTTCCACCGTTGTCACCCTGGTCTAAGCTACCTTCACTTCCTGTCCTAGCCAATGGACGGGTTTTCTAATTTGTCTCCTCGTTTCCATTTTTGGCTTTCTTCAAAGTTCCTGAAACCAGAGTAATCTTTTCAAAACATAAATTATATGATGCTATTCTCCTGCTCAAAATCCTTTAACAGTTTCCCACTGGGCTTGGAATAAGATTGAAATTCCCTATTATAAACCACAGGGCCCTATATGTGCAGGCCTGGGCCTATCTCCACAGATAGGTGTGTGTTTCTGCACCAGATCCTTGTGGACAAACTAAACTCCAGCCCGCTTTGAGTTCACTGGCACACAAAGTTTTTCACCCCTCAGGGGATCTGGTACATGCTGCTTTCTATGCCTGGAACACTCTTGCCCTCATTCTTCATCTAACTCTTAGAAGACATGGCCTAATTATATTTCCATAGAAAAGCCTTCCATGAAATCCCCACTACTCAAATGAGATTGCTATTAATATTTGTAATAGGACTCCATTGTCTCCTTCATACTTTCTCTCTATTTATTTATGTGTTCACTTTCATTGACTGCTTCTCTCAGTAGTTGTAAGCTCTATGAGGCAGGAATCAGGTCCAATCCACCCCTGCCCCACCTTCATGTCCCAGCATACACACCAAGTCCTAATAATGAATAACTACTCAATAAGTATTTGCTAAAATAATAAATTGGTATTCAGTGCATGGTCCAAAATACAGGCTATATTGTATATTGGAGCCACTGTATTTAAATTTTCAGAGTATTTGATTTATTTTGAGATATAAATCTTTCTTCTTCCTTATGAATCATTTTAATACTCCCAAGTAGAATGGAGTAGTTCTTTCTTTTATGCTACTACTCTGCCTAGTGTATATTCCTATTTTTATATTCATTAGGTCCCACTCTCTGTCCATATTATTTTCATGTCTGTTTCTTTAGAAGGTTTGTGTCTTTCCAGAGAGTAGGGGACAATGACTTATTATTTTTGAATTACCAATGCCTAGTCAAAAATCTAATGACTAGCAAATGATTATTAAATGTTTATTGTATCAATAAATGAGTAAAATTAAGCTACCTGGATTTTCAAAAATTCTCAATTTTTTAAATATAAAATATGCATACTGGCTCTGATGTTTACTATTTAAAAAACAATTTTTCTCACACCAAATGCTGCAGTTGAATCTCATCAAAAATATTATTATTCCACATTATTTAATAATTAAAATTTCATTTTGACCTTTTATTGTTAATAAAAATTAAAAGAAGGCAATTAATATAATTCCTTCAGGAAATCCGAAGAGCAAACATTTGTGTAGTAGTTCACATTCAGATACATAAAAGTCTACAAAATTATGTTAAAGTAAAATAGCGTGTATTGTTCACCCAGGAAACAAACATCGCTTCCATCTCAACTACTCTGAACATCATTGAGAATTAGGAAATAAGCACAAAAGATTTGAAAGCATCAATATATATAGGAAACACTTCTCAATCCAAGCTGATCCTCTCATTCAGAGAGTCACTCTTGCTCCACACACATTTCTAACAAGCTAGATTTTAAACTCATGAAAATATTTTAAAAATATAATTAGGAGTAGGACCAAAAGAACTTCTAGAGGCAGGTATAGTGACAAAAAGTGAAAAATTACAGCTGTCAGGAAAGTAGAAATTATTCAAAGGAATCATAAAACTAAAAAAAATAATAATAATTAAAAAGCCAACAGTAGTCAAGAGGCATTTTATTTTATTTATTAATAAATGGTATTTTGGACTAAAAATGTCATATATTCTATAGCACTATCCAATTATTGATATAGTTCAATTTATTAATTCATAATGAAACTATTTGATCAAGAAGAACAAAACTGGTATAATTTTGTTTAAACTAAATTATGTTTAGCTTAAGATAATAGGAACATACACATTTTGTAATTCCATGAGGAATGATTAAAACAATCACAGCTTAAATGTTTAAAAGGCAAACCTTTGGTAAACAGGAAACATAAAATATCCAGAATTACACATAATCCCAAAAAATCTGAATAGCTAATTTTTGCTACTTTGAAATGCCATCTTAATTTTAAGAACCGTATTCTGGGAGAATATGCGCTTAATTGCCAACCTGAAACCATTCTTCAAAAATCTGAATATATATATATATATATAAAAAGCATAAATAAAAAAAAATTACTATACCTGTTGTGAACCACTGAAATTCGTTGAATTGGAAACCGAATTATTTGCATAAATAGTAGATGATGGCGCAAAACTAGAACCTAGAGGTAAAAAACAAATTGAGTTTAAAAGTATTTCTTATAAAAGAATAAAAATATTTCACTTTGCAGAATTTAGTGAGAGAGACATTTTTAATTTAGTTCTTAAGATAGTGAAATTTGAAGTTGAGAGATTTACAAGAAAATGTGCTTAACTCTAAACCTCTTGTAACGATAGGCAAGATTTTTCCAATAGAAAAGTCTGTTGAGCTAAACAAGAACAAGTGAGAAGAGTCTTAACAAGGGCTGCAGCTACGTCAAAGGGTTAAGGGTCTAGAAGTGCAGAAGCACTCAAGGAATAAAACATCACAGAGACAGACTAATTCTAGACTTCCGGAACTTCTAGACTACTGGAACTTTCAAATGGTCATGTCAATTGCTTTCTGCATACAATAATTACCTGAGTTAAGCATTTGGACAGGGGTAGCTTAAGAAAGAAACACAGAAAACCCATTTAGACTTGAGGCTTGCAGCTCCGTCTTTTCATTCCCTTGACCTTTCCTTAGAACAAAAAGCTAGAAACTAGGGCTCAAACTCAATAGGGTTTATACTGTAATAATTTACAGTTTGAGGGCCTGCTAAAATTTACTGTAAGGTCAGAAATTTATTTAATGATTATTTTAAATTAGGGCCAAAACAAGTGAATTATCAATTTGCAGATGATTTTTTTAAATACGTTTTTCTGGAATGTACTTGTTAAGGAGTAAAATGAAAGACTATTAAGGCAGCTGCTTATTTTATCAATAGGTTTTGAATAGCAATAGAATTATGTAATCAACTCAAAGTCACCTGATCTGGAATACCTAATATGAAAAAGAACGTATTTGGGGGAATACATGAAAACATCTCTACGGCCTCTTACACCGCTAACTGAAGCCACGTGGCTCATTATGGCTGTAGCACGTATGCAAATACGCTTCTATCTATAGTCTAGGTAAAAAGGGACTTGTCGTTTCAGCTAAAAAAGGTCTTAATAATTATTTCCTTTTAGTCAATTGATTCACATGTAAATACCAGTTGGTTCAAATATGTTAATATAGCCCCAAATTTATGACTAATGATATAGGCAAAACGACAGATAGGAAACAGCTTTTAATGTTTCTACTATGTCACTAAATTTTTTCTGCAACTACTACATGAGGATTAAAAATAATTTTTAATTGGAGTCAAAAATAAGAGGGAAATTTTTTTTTTCAATGATCATATATGGAGGATTTGAGAGGTAGTACAAATTATATACATATTCTTATTAAGATATATAGTATCAATAGGGGAGAGGTATTTTAGGAATGAACATTCAGTGATAAATGAGACTTAGAAAAGTGCTAATTTGATTTTAAATAGAATCAAACAGGATTATGTACTTAAGGAATATTAATAAGAAAATACTGATTTTTGTCATGAATTTTTGAAATCACTTAAGTATATGCCAAATGTGACTGCTGGCATGGCGACTGGCTTGTAGGTTGCTTTGCTTAGACCAAGTTTGCTGCCAGTCTTATGTAACTCACACTTAAGTATTTAAATTTGATATGGGTCATGTTTCTTGATGTCTATTTGACTTTTTTTCATCATGTTTCTTTCTAGTTATTTGCCTTTTCTGATGAAACTGTGTGAGCAGAGGTAAAATTTAAAACTGTCTCCATGACTATATAGTCCTAGTCTGAAGCCATGGAATCTCATTCAAATTCATTCTCATAACATGTCTCCTTTGTGGCTACTTACCTGGCATCTGGTAAGAATACGGTGTCTGGCCTGGCTGTGGGGTGGAGAACCCTGGGCTGTAACTGAGGCACCCGCTCTGTAAGGGAGATTGAGTTTGCGGAAGTCCACTCTCTGTCTTGATGCCTGGCAACATCACACCCAAATCTGTTTGGAAAATGCATGTGCCAACCATTCAATGATCTTAATTCTGAGTTGTAAAACTTAGAAAATACAACTACTAGCCAGCAGGATTACCTGCTTATAACCAAAGAAGAAGAGAGAAGACGTGAAATACCGTAAGTGGGCAGGCTGTAGGGCTGTCCTGTCTGTGAGTAGGCTGTGTAGACGGCTGGCTGCTGCATTCCCGAATACTGAGTCTGGCCTGCATAGGCAGACATTGTTTGAGCTGCTGGTGTAGAAAGAATGTGTGGATAGGGCCTAAATATCAGAAAAATAGCATTACTGTGGCAACAAAGACTGCATATTAGTTCAGACAGCTTAGATTCAGTGAAACCTTATAATTGCCAGGAAGTAATCCTCTTCTTTATCCACAATACAATTTTAACAACATAGGAAGGGACACGAGTCTGAATGTCAGGGGCCTAGGCTCTGCTACAAACCAGTCTAGTGACCTTGGACAAAGCAATTAAACTCCCAAGTCTATACCGGTAAAATGAGAAATTTGGTTTAGGTATTATATCTAAAGTCTCTTCCAGGTCTATAATTCTTACTTACATCCAAATTATATTCAAGTTAACATGTTAATGAGGAAAACAGAGCACAGGCCAGTTAATATGTTCATGAGCATATCTCTGTTCACTGTGAGTGACCTAATGACTTAATGCAATGACTACAAAAGTCATTAACAGCCCTACCAAGAATTCTCTACTAATAACTAAAAATCTTAGAAAAGGAAAAAAAAAAAAAAAAAGGTAGGCTGCCTCCTGAAAAGATATGGAATGTCTTTTCCTTCATCATGTCACATTTTACAGAATATTCCCAAATGGATATCCAATCCCTCGCCTATACTTAAGAACAGATATTTTAGCTGCTGCTGAAAGTAACATTTAAATGTGTATGAATCAGGAATCCAAATTTTTGACACACCTTGCTGATTGCAACCAAATTGAGTTATACACTCAATATAGTTAAACTTGAAATTTCTACCCCTGTCCTCAATAAGTTGACTACATTAGTTATAAAAGCAATAGAGCATATTCTTAAAAATATATATTAGGACTTGAAATCCAATAAAAATACAGTAACAATGGAACACATTATGAAGTGTTAATGTTTAAATATAATATAATCTTTTTACATTTTCTTTAAACTATTCAGAACTTTGGAATTTTTACTACAAAGTCAGTATATTCTGCTCTCCTCTTGATGCTCTCCTCAAGGTATATAAATATCTAGAATTAAGAGAATGGTCTAGACACAACTGTATCTGTTTCTAGATATGTATAGGATATGTATCTAATTAATCTCTCCAAGTATCTATACCACATTTATACATAAATGTACCCCAATTTAAAGTTGTTATATTGTGTGAATACACATTAATAGAGATAATCCTGGAAACTTATTCTAACAAATCTGAAAGAATCTACTGACCACTTACTTGGAAGGGTAGAGCTGTGTGGAATACTGGTGTGCTGATCTGGGGCTGTAGCCACTACTTGTTATTACTGTAAGACACAAGAAACAGTGCAAAAAGGTTGCTTCATAAATATATTTCATTAGAGTATACAAAACCAATTTCAAGAAATTACCATGTTAAAGATATGTTTCTAAAAATTCATTCATTTTCTAAAAAGGTAATGAATTCGTTTTCTAAACAGAAACAGATGCCTAAATATTTTAGTCTAACTGAACTGCTTCTCGCAAATCATTCCCTTCCATCATTTGCTCATTTTCTCAAATCAGTAAAGTAGCATGCTCTCATGTATTAATACACTATGAATAAATATCTTTGATTATAGGTAATTAACCTTTCATGATATAAACATAATTTTTTTTAATTTACAAACTTTATGTTTTAAATTCCAAATATGATGGCAATATATTGTTCTTTCTCCATATTCTAATAGAAATACAATAAAAATTAAGAAAAAATGACATTCCAACCTTCATTTTCAAATTGTCAAATGCTATCATTTTCTATTTTCTTTCTTTTTAACAATCAGATGAGTAGTTAAAAATATAATAATAATTGGAATATACAGAGGAAGCATGGATGATAATGTGACATTTAAAACAACGTAATAGTAAAATGCAGCAGGAAGCATATTTACAAATATATTCTAAACTAAGAGAAATAGTAGTTTTTTTGAGAAAATATTAAAGGTAAAAATCAGGTCCTATTAATATTTTACCCAAACATGCAGCCCCCAACTGGAATATATCCAAAAGTTTGGAAGTTTCTCTTTCCTTAAACCATCTGCCTTGATTAAGACAGATGTATTGCAAATATACAGACTCTAAAGTGTTGAGGCAGTCCCTTCAGAGCCAATCCATACTGGGCAAGCACACAGAGTGTCTTTATTAGGCCATCTGCTGTTCATTCACTTTTCAAAAAGATTAAAGTAGTACACAATGCAGTGCTGGAATTAGTTTAGTCTAATCAATCATAGTTATACTTCAAAGTACTATGTCCTTTCTAAGTTGTTCATAATAATTCTGGAGCTAAACTTTTGGAATTGTATAAGTGACAAATAGGTTTAGGTTGCTAACTATTTTATGAAACGAGATTTTTCTATATCAAAATGCTATAAAGTACTCTTGTGATCTATTGCTTCATAAAAATGTAGAATTTAATGTATTTAAAATGCTATTTGGCCTATAAGCTCCGAGTATGGAAGGTATATTATAGTTTTCATAGCAATAGTGCAGAAAGTATGTTTTCAAGATTATTATAAATTAACTTAGAAAATTATTGAATGTGACTAGAGTCGTTATGTTCTAAATATTTTCAGCAACAAAATTTTAAGTGAATTGACTAAATATATTAGTGAAAAATACATAGACCAATGAACGATTAATTTCCACTTATTTATTAAAGACTTAAAGAATGTTTAAAAGTTTCAAATCAACTCAATGAGAACAGACTCCTCTACCACACCATGGGCACTAAATGTATACTATATAATAGCAATAGTGTTATTCCACAGGAAATTCACTGATTCATTAATTCACAATAATAAATACTCTGTTTATATAATTAAATACAATTAAATAGGCTCAATTCCATATTTTTTGTCTCTTATTTATAAACTTCACTTTGGAACATACAAGACTATGCTAATCAGTTATTCTCAAAATTGTAAGACACGATGCTTTTTCAAAGAAACATTAAATAATGAAAAAGAACATTCACTATAGCAGCTTTTATTAAATAAGCAAAAGAGCAAAATTATTTCAGAAATAAACCAAATATGTGAACACAAATCTGAATATATAGGATGCTTCTTCCCTCTGATGAATGAACCTAAACATTAGAATAATGTACCCATTACAGTATAAAGGCTCGTCCTTTAAAATTTCATATTTACGTCTATATGTCCATTTTCTAAATAGAATATAATCCTTTGCTTCGGAAAATTAGCATGTTCACATAAAACTTGCTTCTTAGAACTAAAATTTATACATTTTATTCTCATATGAAAACAACAAAAGTTGACTAAAGTGAGTTGAGATTATGCTGATCAAAGTAAAGATGGTTCCTACACAGGGTGGCCTAATCTCCAGTATGATTTCTGGAAAACCATGGGAGATCTTCTTTTCATTCCCCAGAGTCATTTAACTAATCAAGGGACATTACTCAAAGCATTCAGCTCATTATACTACATCATTTCTGCATACAAAAGTAAGTAAAACTGCTTGTCTTCAAAATGTCCTGAAAATTAATTAAAACAAAATTTTAAAGAATATCAGATTTTCAGAGTGTGGTGTCAAACAATTTTATTGTTTTATTATTGTGACACCTTATACCTGTGACTCTCAGTTAGGTGGGATGTAGTGGTGGGGCGAGTAGGAATTTTGCTTGCCAGGAGATATTTAAAATATCTAAGAGATGTTTTTGGTTGTCATAACTAGAGGGTGCTCAATATCTTGAGAGAGATGATAGGGATGCTGCTAAACATCTCACAGTGCAAAGGACAGCTACTCCACAATAAAAAATTAGCCAATATTTAAAGAGTGCTGTTACTGAGAATTCCTGTCCTAGACCATTGTTGTCCAAAAGAACTTGGTCCATGATGTTGAAAATGTTCTATACCTAAGTTGACCAATATGGAAGCCATACACAAACATAACAAAACAAACCACATGCAGCTACTAAACACTTGAAATGTGACTAGTGTGACTAAATAATTTCTTTTTTTCTTGTATCAAGTTTTTATTAAATTAGACTTAAATGGCCACATATGGTTAGTGGCTACTTTATTGGACAGCACAGTCCTAGATAATTCTTAAAAGAAAACTGGGAAACTATTTGTAAAGAAAATATGAGTGAATTTCAGAGAAGATGATTGTTCACAGCTATTTCTTTCTCCATTTTTATATTTTGGGATATTATAGAAAAGACTCCTGCACTGATCAGAACACTGCTTCTATACTACACCAGTGACCACCTGTGAAGCCTTGACTATATGGACTTAACTATCTTAAACTTGTCAGTGTCTCAGTGTTCTTGTCTATAAAATGGATCAGAGACCTCTGAAATTCCTTCTGGAGCTAACATTACATAATTTTGTCATTTAGCTTTCAATTAACTTGTGGTATACCATTTAAGTATGTCAGCATTTAATAATTCCATTTCTTCCCTTAAAATATGTTTATACACATTTACTTTTCAGACAGTTTTAGAAGGGTTATGGTGAGTAATAAAAAATGCTAGAGTTAGTTGGTACCTATTATCTCCTGAAAGGCAAGTGAATTGCTAGAAAGGATATAGATTAGTGTATATGAGTCTCTATGCAGAGTGTATGAATTATTTTTTCTTTCTGTTTGGAGTACTAATTTTTATGTGAATACATGGCAACTGCTCCTAGTCAATGTGAACTAATGAAAAAGGATCATTTGTATCTATAAAAATCAAATATATGCTAGAATATCATTATAATCAAGGATATACCTCAACTCTTTTCACATGACGTTTACCCACCCAAAGTCCTTGTACATGAGAACATGAATAAATGTAAAATAAAGTAGACTAACAGAACCAAGATTTAATTACCACAAATACTTCTTTTCTAGGTTTAATATTCATTTTTTTGCTATCCACATTCCTCCTTACATTTAAAAAAAAAAAAAGAATCTTTTCACCAGATAATAAACCAAATAAAATATTGTAACATAAAAAATAAAAAAAATCTTTAAGACACTTAATGCATGTCCTTTGTGCCCACCTGGGAGTTATCAGGTATTTATATTTAGGAAGGACTGATGTTTAAAGACACGCTATTGTTCTCTTTGAAGCATCTGAATGAAAATAGTGCTTGCTCTGAGAGGCTGGGCTCTAATGTAACCAGCATGTGCTCTCCTGCAGCCCATTAACCTTTAATACTTGTCACTCAGCTGCTTACACAGGAGGATTTTTTTAAACCCAGAGAGGAAACAAGGTTATTTAGAAGGAATCAAATGGATAGTTTTACATCTCAAATGTTGGAGAGAAGGCAGTTTTTATGTCATTTAAATAGGCAAGTTGAAGGAATAAAGTCACTATTATGAACTAATTATTAAATTAAAAACTATACAATAATTATGAAGGAAGCCTGCTCTGCTTATTTCTAATAAAAAAAAAGTCAGGAGATTGTTTTGCCGTCAACTGAAAATCCAGAAAAACGATTCGAAATATAATTTCTAAAACTACATAGTTTTATGACAATCAGTTCTCAAAAGAGTGAATTTAATGACAATCAGTTCTCAAAAGAGTGAATTTATTGCTAAGTTCATAAATACTCAAGTTCTAACTTGTGTTTATGCTGCTTATTCACTAGGAGAATTACGTATACCCCGATGTGTATGGAACAACACACGAGCTTAAGGCTTTACCTGACCCAGTAAAGGTGTCAAGCGCTCCATCTCCAGTCGTGGTTGTGGTTTCACTGCTGTTCAAAGGCTCTGTTTTGACTGCAAGGAGAGACACTACGTAGAAGAATAAGTACATGTGAGTTTTATTTCTAAATTGATATCAAAGACTGACTGTTCTACTAGTGGTTTTTCTAGCTACCATGGGCATGCAAGAGAAAACTTGAGAAGTCGATGAAGAGAGTTTTGTTAATTTAGCTTCTAAATGGACATGCATTTGTAGAGAATTTAATCTAAAAATCCTCTGGCTAAGCTAGTTCTCTTGAATCTGTCTTTTAAAGGCAGTCAACCTTAAAAAGTTGAAACAGCAGTACATATATTTGCATTTTTTAACTCACCTAAAGCACACTCTGATATTATAGCCAAGACAGAAAAAAGGAATCAGGAATCAGTCTTCAGCACATTTAATCCAAATCATGACAAAGAGATATACTAGCTTATATGTTAATTCTTCCTAAGAAGACATTTATAAAAAATGATTGCATAAGAGTACAATGGAGGCATATTCAAATACAGAAACCATGGATGTATTCATGTGATGGGTGAAAAATGAAGCACTCAATAAATTTTCTGCTCTTCAAAAAAGACTAAGGAGCTATATATAAGGTGTTGGGCTTTTCATTTTAATGGCATAACAAATTTTAATGAATTATAGAGATAAGCAAAGAATAACAGATGATTTCTACAGCAACATGTATATCTTTAGAAAACTCTAATATTTATTAAACTCTTTAACATAGTTATTTCTGCTTTGAAGTGGTATATTTTGGCAAACTCACTTGGCAATGATGTAGTCTGGCACACATTATTGTCATTATTAGATACAACGAATCGGGGGAGGTGGGCAGTGAAAAAGCCTCTACTCATTTTGTCACACCATATTTTCCCTTTGTGGGCAAAGCTCTGCTACATATATCACAGCAGCAAGGGAATAAACTAAATTATTTTCTACTTAACACCTCTTATGTTCTTGGAATGATACAATTAAATAACTTAAAAGCAAGCAGAAAACAATAAAGGAGAAAGCTGAAGACTGGCCAACCATGAACAAATATGCAAAAAGAATAGTGGGGTCAGAGCTTAACCACCAACCAAGCAAGTCAGCAAGGTTACTCTATTAGAAAAGCAATTAAGTGGTGGAGAAACATGCAGTAATGATTATGCTCTCTTTCCACATGAACATAATTGACCGGACCCTCCCTCAGTGAGCTCTGGGGTTAATTTAATATCCATCATTCAATAATGTCATGAAAATTTGCTGGAAGACTCAGAGAACTGTAAAGATTGGAAAGAAGATGTAAAGAAACTTGGAATACTTCTCCTAGCAAAAGGGAAATTTAAGGTTGACCTATTTTTCGATAGCAACGATACTCCGAGAAGCAGTGTCTAATTATTTGTATAGTGATAAATAATGACACGTGATTACTACTTTTTAGTAGTAATTTGTATAGAGTCCATATTATGGTTATAGCTGACCACTAATTATATTTACCACTGCAAAATTGTTTACTAATACATAATTTTTATGGAGAGCTTACTGTGTGCTAGACTATTTACATTTAACTAAACCTTAAAATAACCCTGATGATATGAACCACTATACCCACTTCATACTGAGGAACCTAAGGTTTAAGTGGGCTGAGGAGCTTGCCTAAGTTCCATTGCAGGAGATGACAGAGCTAAGATCCAAACACAGGTCTTTAGCTCTAAATCCATGGTCTCTCCATCCTAATAGGCTGTCTCCAGTTATGAAAATGGCTTATGCTCATGACAGCAACTTCACAAAGGCTCAGAGAGTGATAAGAACTGGGTTATTTTCTAGACAGAATAAGTAGGCACACTTTGTTAATAATGAAAACTGCAAAATCTGGGAATAGGCTTATAAAGCATGTTTTTCATTTCTTCCTCATGACATTTTAAAAGACAATGAGAAGCAACAAGTTTGAAAGCTGATAATCACAGCACACACTTAAAAGGTACTTAATACATTCCAGGTGCTCTTGGTGTGCTTTATATTAACTCATTTACTCCTCATGACAAACATATGAGAGAGATATTATTATTCTCACTTTTCAGATGAGGAAACTGAAGCACAAAGTGGTTAAATAACTTGCCTATAGTCACAGAGCTAATAAGAGCTAGAATTTGAGACCAGGTGGTACAATCTCAGAATCCAGGCTCTAAACCATACTGCCTCACAGGCAGCACTAACTCATCAAGAATTCCTTTAATCTGTGTGAAGATGAGCCAGAGTGTGATTTAGATGGGTGTAAAGGCTCTCTGTGATGGAAACGTGCCCATTTTACTTCTGACATTTGTGACAAAGCCTTCAGCAAAACTAAGACAAGAGAAAGTTTCTCAGAACTTCCAAATTCTAATTGTGGCTAAATTCCTACTTAAATGTGTCTAAATCTATAAAAAAAAATACTTGTAAAATACATTTATTAATACTAATAGTAATATGTATTTCACTTGTGAACTGGCAGGAGGGGAGCAGAATGGGAGCTGTGTCTAACAAAATTGCTCTACAAGCCAGACATGAAGATGAGTTTTGTTCATTTGGATCCCAACTTTGAGATTTGATTTAAAAAATGTAGTATTGATGTTGATTATAATCTCCTCAATTTGAAAGTTTCAGGTGGTCAAAAGGAGGAGGAAGAAAAGAGAAAGAAAAAGTTTGTGGTTGTATAAATTATACTGGAAACATCCCTCATTAAAATTTTAAAGATCTGCATTTAGTCAAAGACAGACAAAGACGATTCATTTTACTGAGAAAAGGTATCGCTGGAATGTATATGAAGAGAGGCATAAATATCAAGATGTGTTCAGTGTACTAAAATGCATGCATTTTAAAGTAATAATTCAACAAATGAATGCTAATATTTGGAGTAAAAAAACTACACATTAATGCAAATTTACTTCTCATATGCAGGCAGGAGTAGAACAAAAGAGAAAAGGGAAAATTAATTATGCTGCTGTAGAAAATAACTTTTTTTCCCCATAAGGTGAGCATCGACAAACATTTCTTGAGCTCTTAGTAAGATGCACAGTTATTTTGGTTTGACTTTATAAAGAAAGAAGTATTAGGTAATAATAATTGTTTCCTTCGGGAACAGAAAACTCAGGTAGAAAAGTGACATGGATGTTCTTTATACAATTAGTTGATTTATTTAAATGGTGTTAGAATACAAAAAAGTATCTTAATATTTATAATTCAGGTAACTAAAATAAAGTACACATTATAATAATTACAGGTCAAACTTAAAAAATGGAAGTTATTTTCACCAAAAGTCCAAATATATTTAAAATGTATTCAATTATCTTTTGTCTTGCTTTTGTTTCCATAATTTAGATATATACTTTTAGTAGCAGAAAACTTTTTTTTTTAATAAAAGTGCAAGGCACTATTGTAAATATGTTCAGCAATTTAAATATATCAGCTTTATGCATTTTACTATTTTCTAAAACTTATAGAAATCCTCATTCCAAATGGTTATCAGTGTATATTCACTGTCATGTTCAAATGTATTTTTTTCTAACTGCATTTTATTTTTCTTAAATTAAAACAAGTTAAATAGGACTTTTAACTTATTTTCAGGGGAGTGTTCGACATCACTACATACTATAAAAAGGAAACAAACAGTAACTTTCAAAAATAAAAGCATCATTTTCAAGAAAATTTAAACTTACAAATGTTTTGATTTCAAAAGCAGCAATCAAATTTTAATGTCCTAGGTTAATGAGTTTTACAGTTTTATTCTTCTACATGCTCAAAATAAGTTTATTTCCGTAAAAGTAAAATGAAAAAACTATACATAGCACTTTGTACATAAGCATTACTTCAGGAAATACTTGAATTGTCTGCCCTCTGCCTCCCCACTAGTTATCCATTTGTAATTTGGATGTTTTTAATAGCACCAAATAGTTTTTTTAAAGGTAAAATTAATTTTAATATATAGATGTAATTTGATTTGAGTTTTTATCTTTAAAATAATCTACAGACTAAATCAAAATTGTATTATTTTTCGGGTATCAGCTATGGCTACATAATCACTGATTTCCTCTCTTCAGATTCCAACCTTCACCCATATCCTCATACACACGTTTCAAAGCAAATTTAATCTTGTCCCTTCAGATTATCTTTAGAACTCAAGTACAACATTAATGTATATTTTGGAGGGAGAAGTCTATTTTATTATAACAACAACATTCATATTTATGTGTTGCAATATCAGGCTTAATCCTTGAAAGAACAAGTGACCCAAGTAATTTACATTTTATATTTCATCTTCAAATATCTGCATTTAAACTGATGTCCACTTAAAATAGCATATATATATATATATATATATATATATATATATATGTAATTCCAAATGCATTCCTTTCTGAACCACAAAATTACACATAGCAACTTCTGACATTTTAGGTTCTACAAAGAATTTCAGGAGGAGTTAGATCAGGAAGGATACAATTTATAACTGCAGGGGATCAAGAAGTATTGCCTGTGGGTTGGTTTTAATATTTGGTATTAGCCTATGATTTATGTTTGTCTAAATCAATATATTCGCTCGAAAACCAATGAGCACCAAATATCTTTCATTCCTAGACATCTATAAAGTAGTTAATTTCTTAAAATAATTTGATGAATTTTTGGCTCTCATTCTAAAAAGCAAATTTAAAAAGTATAGAGCCATGATAGTAGGAGTCTCTACCGCATAAACATATAGCATTGAGGAAAAAAAAAATCTATCACATGCGAGTCAATTGTCTATATATTAAATATTCTGAAAAATTCTTTTCTATGATATATAGATTTTAAATAGAGAAAACACCATAAACCTGATCAGAATGTCTGATGTTGGTATCCCCAAATCTTCTCTTTAAAGTATTTTCTTAATCTCTATGTAGAATCACATATTCCCTCCCTCTACAGTTCACCTACCTTAAGCACATTAAGTATTCATTATTTTCTTGTCTCTTTCCCTCTCCTAGACTTTTGGTCCCTTAATGGCCAGTATCATGTTCTATAGGTCAGTGGGCTCCCATTTCCTAGCACAGGGCCTGATATATCATAGGAACTTGACACATTTTAAATGAAAAAATAAAAATTCACTTTTAGATGCTATCCTAAGCACTCCCAATAGGACTCCTAATGTTCTCAATATTTTTGTATATAAAGTATAGCTGATAATGAATCTTGACGCCGTTAATAAAATTAGAATCTTTCCTAAATCTGAAAACAACTTTCCATATGATGGGGATGCATTTATATGTGTGAATATGCATATACATGAAGTATGTATACTTCACATATAGCACATATATCTATATCAGGGGTTGGCAAATTACGTCCCACATGCCAAACCTGCCCCCAGCCTCTTTTTTGTATAGTCCATGTGCTAAGAATAGCTTTTACATTTTTAAATAGTTGAAAAATGTTAAAAGAAGAATAATATTTTGTGACGTGTGAAAATTTTCTGAAGTTCAAATTTCAGTGTTTTAGGTCAAGTTTTATTTGAAAACAGCCAGGATCATTCATTTACATATTGTCTATGGCTGCTTTTGTGCAACAACAGAGGCCATATGGCCAGCAAAGACTAAAATATTTACTATCTAATCCTTTACAGAAAAAGTTTGTTGACCATGATTTATACTCTAAGGTATGATTGCATTTATTCTATTTCGATTAATAGATCTACATATTGATATTTCTACAATTGACAAAAATTCGAAAGAAAAATCTAAGTTCCAATATAAATCTACAGATGTAATTACATAATTAGGTGATGAAGTATTTTAAAGCAACAATGTAATACATTTAAAGAGCACCAATGTACTATAGTAGGATATTAAGGTGATACTATCAACTCATTTGTATTAGTAAGAACTATATAATTAAGATTATCTTTCTGAAAATCTCAAAGTTAATGGAAAGATCTTGAAAAGACACTAAGTTAGCTTTTTCTTTTTTTATTATAATAATCTTATAAAATGATCCAATACCAACAATAAAACACAGGATTAAAAATAAAATATTTTACTATCAGTGAAAGAGGTTATGTAACAAATGCTTAGTTTGTGCTATAAACACCTGACATAAAAAGTCATTAAAATTCATTAAAAATTCCATATCAATATGCCACCAAGGTTATATCATTAATAATAAAAGTACATATAACATTTTGTTACTAAAAGTTTGTCTTCTCTGGCCACTCTACATATTCTAAATGCAGAAGAATTTATCAGCTGACCAAACATTGGAGAGTCTTTTAACATGATGCATGCTTTCATTTTCCTTAAAAATTTGTTGCCTAATTATAATTAAATTATTGATTAAAAAAGGAAATATACTGGTATCTATTACCAAGCAACTTACATACATTATCTAATTTAAGACAAAATGCCTTGCCAGGAAAGTGTTATTAACCTTCTTTTATAGAAAGGATTTGAAGCTCAGACAGGTCCAGTAACTTGTCCAAGGTGACTCAGCTAGTAACTGAAGTATTAAGATTCAGATCCAGGGTCTTTCTGACACACAAGTCTTGTTCTTCCACATGGCCACATGACTCTTAACACTAAGAACCAGAAAAACTTGATGCTTAACACTCAGAAAAATGTTTCTGGTTGAGATTAGGTATAAATTATTAAATTTTCGATATATAAATTTACTACTGTAAAGTTGCTTGTGTTATATTAATTCTACTTTAGAACAGAACAACAGCCAGTGAGCTAGCAAATACTTTTTGCATTTTAAATATTTTTAAAAGTGATCAAATTTAGAATATTTTGTGATGTGAAATTATAAGAAATTTAAATTGCAGGATCCATAAATAAAGTTTTATTGACACCTAACAACATTAATTTATTCATGTTTTGTTTATGGTTGCTTTTGAGCTACAGTAGCATTGCTGAATAATAGAGACAGAGGTGGTATGTCCTATTAAGCCTAAAATAGTTACTATGCGGCTCTTTATAGAAAAAGACCTCTGAATTAGATTTAAGAGGAACTAAATTATTGCAATATATTTTTAAGACCTCTGAATTAGATTTAAGAGGAACTAAATTATTGCAATATATTTTAAGCATGGAATTGAAAAAAAATGAACTAAAACTACAGTTAAAGTTATGGACATAATGGAGTGTTCTTCATTCACAGTTGTAAATTCTAATATAATCTTAGTTATAGCAAGGTCTAGCCAAACTGCGCCTAGTCTAACTGCTTGCTTGTAATGCACATTTCCCATAGGCAGTGAGCTCTTATTTAATCTTAAAATTGGGTTGTTCCACCATAGTGTTAAGTTTTTGTTTTTATTTTTTTTTAATTTTGATTGTATTAACTTTTTATTTAGGAAAAATTTATTTATACTTTTATATGTTATATATGAATGCAGTAAATATCTGATGTTCAAAACATTTTGAGAGACAATATTAATATATAATTTTAAACATATGGCTTCAATCATTGATAATTTTTTAAATGGCAGCATTGCGCATGTTAATATTACTTTCAATATTTTAATTGGAATATTTAACATAGTCTGTAAAATAGCAAATATCTTTTCCCATGTTAAGACGTTAATTTAAATTATGAAAAGACTATAGGTTATAAAGATAATTGAGTTTGTATGTATGCACTATCTGCTTCAACTGCTCTGATTGACATGACTGTGGCATTCAATAACAACTGAATAAATTGCTATGTAGTTAGAGAAACAACAGGTGCACCCATTGTTGCAAAATTATGAAAAATCAAAGAAAGGAATACTACTGATCCAAGGAATCTAAGATGAGAACAACAGATGATATGAAAAACATAGAGAACTGTTATCAAGAAACAACTCAAAGGCACGTTCATTTATTTTTCTTTTTTTTATAAGTACCGAACACTAAAAAGAGGGTGCAAACAGAAACAGCAACAGAAAACAAACCAGAAGGGCAAACCCACACATCCAAACACATGCAGTGTACCATTATCTCTCATACTTGTTGCAGAAGAGGGGGTGCTGCAACTCAGCAACCAGTCTGCAGTGTTTAAAACAGTCATGTTGTCCCCTGAGAACAGGAACAGTATAAGTGTTCATTGTCTGAATGCCTGCTCAGTGTACACAAATACTCTTCAATGCATGTACTGGTTTCTGACCTTTCTGCCAAAATTATAATGGCATGGTATGACTTCTACATTTTAGTTTATCAGGTCTGTTTTAGTTTAGTTAAATATATATACATGATGAGATTAGTGAACTCCAAGGTCTGACTCCAGAGTACATGGGTTTTCCAAAAATCTTATTTGTACCAAGCTGAGGTTTAAATATTAATGTTCCTACTCCAGAAGTCGTCACTGAAAAATCTTATAAACTTACAATCCTATAATTAATTAGCTGAAACTATAGATGCATGTTTAGAGACAAATGAACATTATAAACAAGGAAAATGTTAATCTACAAAGGGTTTGATGTAAAACATTATTAAATACAGGCAAGTCGCAATGCACACAACTTTATAAAGAAAGTTTTAGACTTCACAGTTATTCTAAAATAAATGGAAAGAGGTGTATCAATTTCACAAATATTTATTGAAAAAGAAATATTTACTAAAGAAAATATGATGTGGCAAATGCTGATATCTAGTAATATGAATAGTTTATAAATTACAACAAATTTTATATAATTTCTCACTTATTGACTAAAACAACTAGACCTACAAATCTTCAAAATGATTACGAATGATTTAAAATTCGTGTGTACGTGTATATGTATGTAGTCTCTCTGTATATATTCTGATACAAAAATCAGATCATGTTTTGTGACAGGTTGAATGCATTTTATAAAAACAACAGGGCAGAATATTTGAAATAATTGTTATTGTTGCCGTATTCCATGAAATAATTAAAGGCTAATCAAATGAGAAAGTATCTGGAAATATAATCGATTCCTATTTTAAAAACATGTTTGATATTATTCTCTTTGAAAAGAAAATTGCAGCAGATATGAATATTTCCTAAAATTATTTTTAAGCCAAACCTTTTTAAGAAAAATTTTGGATTAGGCTATCTCTTACAATTCAAAATAAAATCCCTAAAAAGGTATAATTTCATTTCTCCTCTTCCTCTTCGTCCTCCTCTTCCTCCTCTCCTCCCCTCAACTCTCCCCCTCATCACTATTTATTATTATTATCCTTTTTTAAGAAGATTCAGTGAAAATCCTTTGGCCACATTTTCTACATTTTTTTAAAAGAATATTTACAAGGGCAAAAACAAAAAAGAAGCCTCTCTAAAGGACTCCAAAATGTTGCTCAGGGCTGTCTATTCTTTCTGTATCTTTCCAGTTTGAGAGGAAAAGCAAAAATTTCAAGAAAATAAACAGATAAACAACAATAGATTAAAAATAGATAATTAACAACAGATAATCATTAACTATATATTCCTTGTATATAATGCTGATAGTTATTGCTAATAAGACTTTCATTTATTAGCAGATTCCTAACATGTGAAATTGCAGCAAACTGCAAATGTGATTCTGGGCGTCTTCAAGGTTGTACACTTACCTCCTGTCCCATTTGTGGTGACTGACGTGCTGCTGAGATTAGCTTTCTCAAGTTTGGAGCTACCAGGAGTATCGCCACCTCCAACAAGAGGATGAGGACTTGCTAGGTCCTGCATTTCCATAGACCTGTTAGAGCAGATAGCAGCAGAGCAAAAGCTGAAAATTTAACAATAATTTCTTAATAAAGTACATGTATTATTCTGCTGAGCATGTATGTGATCTCACAATAATAAGAATTGAAACCAACAGCTGAGACTTTTTGCTTAACCAGATGAACATATCGGTCCATTAAAAATAAATAGGTTGGTAGGTAGGTAGGTAGGTAAATAACTAGCTAGCTAGACAGTTGATAGTTGGATGATGATAATGATGATTAGATATATAGATAGATAGGTAGATAGGAAAAAAGATAGATAGATAGATAGATAGATAGATAGATAGATAGATAGATAGACAGACAGACAGACAGACAGATAGAGCAGGCAAGCAAGCTTCCACAGTAGTCAAGCCTCATAATTTGTTATTTGTAACCAAGTAAAAACTCAGATCTACAGGGAGAAATGAAGAGTGATAGAAAGATAAATATATAGGTAAATACAAAAGATTTATTTTCTCTTAATTCATAAAAGACAGACAAATCAAATAAAAAAAATTAACGCTATCGTTTTGTGTAATTTATAACATGGTGCAGAAGTAACATACATAACAACAGCACAATTATATTCTTTTAAGGTTCTTTCATTTGACATGAGGTGTTATAATAAACTTGGATAAGAAGCAAGTTTAGGATATATCAAGTAATACCTACCATTAACTATTAATAAGAAAAATAGAAACAAGCATAAAAATATTAATAGAATAATTGAAACATTTTTAAAAATGTGATAAACCCCAAAGAAGCCAGGAAAAGAAGAAAGAGAGAAAGAGAGAAGGAAAGAGAGAAGGAAAGACAGTATGTGAAAAATGGAAACACATAGTAAGATAGTACACTCCGACCCAATGTATAAATGATTACACTAAATATTAATGGACTAAACACTCCAATGAAAGGCTAAAGCTTGTCATATTGAATTAAATAACCAAGACTCACCTCTTGGAGATCTATAAGAGAAGGATTTTAAATATAAGCACACTTTAATACTGTGGTGTGCTGCCCAGATTGCCAGCTCTAGGGCTGAAAAATTCATTCCTATAGCTGAGGGGAGCATCACCACCTGACAGCTCTCAACTGAATTCCTTTCCAGGATTTGCCCTCAACCAAAATGAGTCACTTTATCTAAAATAACACCCTTTCTGGGAGTAGCCCTCATCTACTGACTAGTCAATGAAGGAGAAATAAAAACTACTACCTCTACCCTCAGGGTCACCTGAGTCTAAAGCCTCCATGATATCAGCGGAGACCTATTTTACAATTACACTGAAGATCAATGTCTCAGTCCAATCATGCTTCCTTCATCTTCCCAAAAGGTATTACTACTGAAAGCCAACCCAATAAACTCCTGGTACCACCTCCATCTCAGAGACTGCTTGCTGGGAAACTGAACAGCGATAAAGCCCCCAAAAATTTCAGGGTAAAGGATGTAAAATAACATAACATGCAAATAATAAACATAAGATAAATGTTTGTTCTATAATATCACACAAAATAGGCCTTAAGAAAAAGAGTATTAGCAGATATAGAGTGAAATAAGAAAATAAAAAAAATAATAAATCCTTCAGGAAGACATAATAATCTTAAATGTGCATGAAGCTACTAGCTGAGCTTCAAAACACTTGAAGCAAAGCTAACAATTAAAGAAAGAAACTGACAAATCCATGACCATAGTTGGAGCTTTTATAACATGCTTTGGACAGTAACCAATAAAAAAAGTAGACAAAAAAATAAATTAACAAAATATATTCAGAACATTGAACATTATCATTAACACGAAATATTTGACAGTAATAGTACACTAATACCCAATATTATTAAATACACATTATTTTCAAGTGCACACAAATATCCACCAAAAGAACTATATGATGGGACATAAAATAAGCATTATTTTAAATTAAATCTTGCAGAGTGTGGTGTCTGGCCACTATAAATTAATTAGAAATCAATATTAATAAGATACATAAAGTAATCCCTAATGTTTGAAAATTAAACACCATACTTCTAAATAATCTATGAATCAAAAAAAATCAAAAGTTAATTAGAAGATATTTAGGTCAAAATAATAATGAAAACACATCTAATCATATATAGTCCACTGATTTTTTTATGAAGAAGCAAAAGCAATGAAGCAAAGATAGTCTCTCTAATAAATGGTGCTAGAACAAGTGGACACCCACATGCAAAAAAAAATCTATATATCTAGATACAGACCTTATAACCATAACAAAAATTAATTCAGAATTTACCATAGACCTAAATCTCAAACACAAAATTATTAAAATCCTAGCAGATAACATAGGAGAAAACCTAGATGACCTTGGATATGGCCTTCAGTTTTTAGGTACAACACCAAAGACATTATCCACAAAACAAATAATTGATAAGCTGGACTTCATTAAAATTAAAAATGTCTGCACTGAGAAAGACAATGTCAAGAGATTTAGAAGAAAAACCACAGATTGGAAGAAAATATTTGCAAAAGACATATGTGACAAAGAAGTGTTGTCCAAAATATACAAAGAACCCTTAAAACTTAGCAATAAGAAAACAAACAACCCATTTAAAACATAGGCCAAATACCAAAACAGACACCTCACCAAAGAAGATAGGCAGACGGCAAACAAGTATATGGAGAGATGCTCTACATCACATATCATCAGGGAAATGTGAATTAAAACAACAATGAGATACCACTGCACTACCTATTGGAATGGCCAAAATCTGGAACACTGACAACATCAAATGCAAGGATAGGCTGCAATCTCACCATTGCTGGAGGAACGCAAATAGTATAGCTACTCTGGAAGGAAGTTTGACAGTTTCTTACAAAACTAAACATACTCTTAACCAGCAATCGTGCTCCTCGGTATTCAGCCAAAGGAGTTTAAAGCTCATATCCACACAAAACCTGCACACAGCAGCATTATTCATAATTGCCAAAACTTTTAAGCAACCAAGATGTCTTCATAGGTAAATGAATAAATAAATTTTGGTACATCCAGGAAACAGACGGTAATTCAGTGCTAAAATGATCTATCAAGCCATGAAAAGACATGGAGGAACCTTAAGTGCATATTACTAGGTGAAAGAAGCCAATCTGAAAAGGCTACATACTATATGATTTCAATGATATGACATCCTGGAAAAAGTAAAACTAAGGAGAAAATAAAAAGATCAGTGGTTGCCAGGGAAGGGATGAATAAGCAAAGTACAGAGAATTTTTAGGACAGTGAAAATATTCTGTATGATATTATAATGAAGGACATATGTCATTATACATTTGTCCAAATCCATAGAATGTATACCACCAAAAGTTAGCCCTAACGTAAACTATAAACTTTGGGATATTACGACGTGTCAATGTAGGTTCATACTTGGTAGCAAATGCACCATTCAGATGAGTGGTGCTGATAATGGAAGAGATTATGCATGTGTAGGAGCAAGGTTCGATTTTGTTGTGAACCTTAAACTTTTCTAAAACTTAACTTAGAAAAAAAATCAAAATTTGTGGTATGCAAGTAAAGCAGTAGTTAGTGAGAAATTTATGCCTTTAAATCATTGTATTAGAAAAGAAGAGTTTAAAATCTGTGATCTAAGTTTCCACCTTAAGAAACTAGTGAAAGAAAAGCAAATTAAACCCAAAATAAGTAGAAGAAAGGAAACAATAAGGAGCAGAAATCACTGAAATAGAAAACCTACGAACAAGAGACAATTTATAAATCCAGAAGATGATCATTAGAGAATTAAAGATATATAAAAAGATAATAAAGGAATATTATGAACAACATAATGCCAAATAACACAATAACTTAGATGAAATCAGTGAATTTCTTGAGACACAATTTATAAAAACTGACCCCATAAAAAATAGAAAATCCAAAGTCCTATGTCAATTAAAGACATTGAATTAATAATTAAACACCTAAAAGACCTCCACAGCCATATGGTTTCATTAGTGAATGCTAGAAAACATTTAAGAAAAAAATAATAATGATCTTTTATAAATTCTTCCAGAAAAAAATAGGAGGAAGCAATTTTCACTCCATTGTACAAGATAACAATTACCCTGATCCAAAATCTGCCAAAGACAATATCAAGAAAAGTAAATTATGGACCTATATTTCTCAAAAGATGAAAAAAGTCAACAAAATATTATTAAAGGAAATCTAGTAATAAAAAGGATAATATATCATGACCAAGCATACTTTATTCCAAGAATGCAAGGTTAATTTAACATCTGAAAATCAATGAAGGTAATTTAACAATTAACAGAATATTTTTTCAATGAATATAAAAAAGCATTTGTCAAATATTCATTCATCATCCATTCATAGCACGCTTTCAGCAAACTAGGAAAAAAGTATCATTCCTCTACCAGGTAAAGCCCATTCTTGAAATATCTGCAGTTTACATAATATTTAATGATGAAATATTGATTACTTCTAAGATTGGAACGAAAATAAGGATATGTTTTTCCCACTTCAATACAACATTGTACTGGCAATCTTAGTCAATACAAAAAGACAAAAATAAGTAAATAAAAGAGGTAATGTTTAGAAAGAAAAAATTTGTATTAATTCACAGATAACACAATGATGTAAAAAATTCTGAGCAATCTTTCAAAAAAAAACCTAATAGAACGAGCGAATTTATCAAAGTTATAGGTACAAGGGCCTTCACAGTATTAATTAAAAACATGAACCAAAAATACCTGAAAACTTCAGTCAGTGCCTGTCTAGTTCAAATACTGAAATTTCAAAACAGCGTTTGTTCCAGAGTTTGGAGGTTAGGCTGAATAGACCCACTCCGGCTTAGTGAGTTGCTATTTCTTACAATTAAAAGAGCCTTTAGAGAACAGACATCCATTATTACTATGAACTATACAGCAAGAATATTCCTGTACTTTTTTTATATGTTTTGTAATTAATTTTGAAACATCAGATTCTTTTTTAAGTTTAGTGTATACAAAATGTAATATATAAAATATAAATTTTATATATTACATTTTGTATACACTAAACTTAAAAAAGAATCTGATGTTTCAAAATTAATTAACCTTAGAGTTCAATAGCAGAAAATGATTAATGGGTACCAGTTTTTACTAGTATGGATTGCATGACACAGTCTATGTTTGGTGCTTCATATATATTATCACCTTTAATATTTACAATAACATGTTGATATGCATATTATTTTCCATATTTTATAGATGAAGAAATTGAAGCTCAGAGACATAGCATGCCCAAGATCATCTAAGTAGAAAGACTAGCACCAAAATCTGAACTCCTGTCTAATCTGATGTCAGAGCCCAGGTTCTTTCTATCACACATCGTATGTTTCCTACTTTTAAAAGTGACTTTTATTCTTTCAGTCTGTGGAATGACAATCAGGAATACATATCCCTGCAATATAACATTCTGAATGGTTTTCGAAAATTACTAAACTCAATACAAGCCACCCTACTCTGTCAAATCTATACTGGTTGTTACTGTATTTAAAGGTGACCCTCCTTTCCTCCCAAGATTTCTATTTCAACTCCTTTAGACTGGTCCTTTACGTCGTAAGGCCATATGAATACAACATCTATTTGGACAAAAGTATAAACTTCTCCATAAACACAAAAGCTCATTAAAATAAAGAAAACAAGGAAGAATGGCAGGTCACATGCAACTAGTTTCTTGGTTCCTTTCTGCAAATCGTTTGTAGCACAGATGAAATTTATTTCTAACAAACTGAAATGCCCTCTTCAAACCCAAGGAAGAACAAGCTTTAGATCTGTGCATTTAGAGACCACTCTAAGTCAGAAACCATGATTCCTTCTGCACAAATCCTGGTAATGAGTCATAGCCTGTTTACTTACAGGCTGAGATTCCATCAATTCTTCATGACCCAAGAAATACAAAGCATCCTAGACTTTCGAAGATACTCTCATGCCAGCTTTTCCTCTTTGCATAAAGTGGATGATATGTATGCATACCTCTCTGTCTCATGTTCTCAGAGTCTATCTAATTAGTCAACTTTCATTTTGTCCATCAAATGAGTTTAAGGGCAAAAGTTTGGGTATTTGCTTTGCTCATGACTTCCTTTTCTATGCAATATAAGCCTTCATTTTCTTTAGCTGAAAAGTAGGAATAGCATCAACTTCTACTTAAAAAAATTAGAATGTAAGCACCTATAGGGAGGGGATTATTTTTTATTTTCTTCCTTGCTCTTTCCTCCTACACTTAGAATTGTGCAGTGTACTTAGTGGATGCTAATGAACACGTAATAAAATAGGAATAAGAAAAACGTAGATAAAATAATTTGAGTTACTTGGAGTCAAATGTAGTCTAGAGCTTCTTCTGTAGCACAGATGGAATTTATTTCTAAGGAACTGAAATATCCTCTTCAATAGTGGGCTTGTAGGAGAGCAAGGAGATAGGTGGAGAGAGAAAAGGATTAGTTCTCAGATATGAATGCATGTGGAAATTTTCATATCTGTATGTTGTGTCAGATCTCCCTAATGAGTGAGGTAGGTAAGTATGGGGCAGGGGGAAGTGAAGAAGATGATTTGTATGAGCATAGAAAGCCATTTTGGAAGAAAAAAATAATAAAGTGACTTGGTGGTCAACTTAGATCAGATGAAAGACATGGGTATATCACTACTAAGTACCAGTTCTCACTCTCTGGAAAAAGCACTGGCCTTTTAAAAACATCAAGTAACAATGCCAGGCCATCTTAAACCAACATATTTCAGATTAGGATCCAAGAAACCCTTGTCATAGACCTGAGCCAGTTTCTCCTCTGGCAGTAAGCCTGGGAGATGTGGATATTCTCTACTGCAGAGTGTCTATGTCATGTACAGGTGGACAAACGATCCCAGAAGGAGGCCCTTACTAAGTCATTTCACCAAACATGCTCAGAACTGAGTTCTGCCAACAGAGAAAAAAAAATGTAGGAGGAAGACCCCGACAACAAAAGTTAGGGAAGTGGGCCATGCCTAATGGGAGCTGTTCTTGCAATTTGCCTGTGACCTCATGCCTGCCCCTGAGGCCAGCATGAATGCTTGCAGTGCAAGTGACCCATCTGCCAGGGTGACCTCAGATTCGGGAGTAATAGCAAATAAAGCCATGAACACATGGTTCTTTGGATACTTTTAATGTCCTTTCATTCCAGGGCTTACAATTCAACTTGAGACCTGAAACTCCGGCCCTTTCTTCTCTATAACTCAAACAAATGATTCAAATAAAATACAATCTCCCCACTCAAGAAAGGGGAGTATTTTGTTAAAAACAGAAGCATTTCTCTAAATTTAGGTTGTTAAAGCCTCCCCTTAATTTGAAAACAAAGAGAAAGATTCCAATTAATTCTCCAAGCATTAATTGAATTATACAGGACTCAAGTTTCTACACCATGGTTGATAAAGCAGGAAATTATTTCTCTCTAGGAAGTAGTAGAGTAAGGCCACAAGGCCACAATCAAAACATCTAATGTCATCGATTATACCAATAAATATACTGACTCTTTTTTTAAGAAAAAACTCTACCAATAAGGATGAAACATTTTACTGGAAGAATGAATGAAGATTTTTAAATACTAGAATGCTAAACTAAAATGAGCAAAGAATTGCCGTAATATAAATAATAAAGATGGTTCCCTATTCAAGTGATGGAATTTCAGGGTCTGAAGGGACATTTGATGTCCTTAAATGCAAAAATACCATTTTAAGCTTGAGGCTATGAATACAGTCTTAAGAGCCTGTATTATAGTCTCAAACCTGGGCTTTAAACTCTATCTCTACCATTTATCAGTTACTAGACCTTAGGCTCAAATACGGAAGTAATAATATCCATTGGAGGGCTACTGTATAAATTTGTGTTTCAAAACAGATAAATCAGGCATCTATTTCAAGAAAATCATTTTCTTAAGAGACAGGCCATTTCACTTTTAGACCACACTTATTACTAGGAAATTTACAGTACTAACTCATACTGAAATCTAACTAACTAAACCCTTAAGTCTTTGTCCCATGTGATGCTTTAGAGCTCTGTTTCCTCCCAACTACTATATGTTGCAGTTGGCATTTGAAACCCAAGTGAACAGCTTTTCATGTGCTCCTCCTAAATATCACCTTGTTAGGCTGAGTCCATTGTTTTAGCTTTTTCTATTAGACTCTGGTTCCACTGTTCGATGTATTCTTTCCCCATGACATCACACCCCTACATTTTCTTAGTTTGCTCTCAGTGCCAAATCATAATAGACATGTTGAATAGGTCAGTGTCAAGGACAAGTGTTGAAGAGATTTATATCAACTTCTTGAGAATAGTTATTGAACCGAGAGTGGTATTATCATTCAGTTTCTATTTTTCTATTTTTCTTTGTAACTACATCAAGAGCCTTTGACACATACCTATTGAATTCCATATCTACTAAGTATAATGCATTCCTTTGCTCCTCTATTTTTAGTATTGCTATCACAACAGACTATAAGGCTATTCTGATATGAGAATAGCCTTCTGCTTAGAGAACTTATGCTGAATTCTCGAGATCACAGCTCTTTTTCTAATTATTTATATTTAATTACCTAAATACAATTTTTAAATTAACAATTCTAAAGAAGTTCACTAGTTTATAGTTTATTATGTCATATAAAAAAAAACAATGGATATATATATATATATATATATATATATATATATATATAGATCCAGTCCAAGATGGCAGTGTAGGAGACTCTGAACTCATCCCCTCCTATGAACACACTGAATATGCATATACATATAGGGCAATTTCTCCTGAGAGACAACTGAGGGCTGAGTGGATAGCTTCTGTACAACAAGTGAGAGACACCACATAGAGAAGGTGGAGGGATCATGGGAGCTCTCCAAGAACTGTGAGAACTCTCTGAGATTAAAGGTTCCATGGAGCATCATTGTTTAGGTTCCTTTTTTACCTCGATAGTGCAGGCTGGAGCTCTGTCCAGGAGCTCTGGCCAACCTGCAGGGCTGCCACAACACATTCCCTACTCCACCACCCTGAGTCCATTCTAGATCCAGACAGAAAAACTGCCAAGGCATCATCAAACAGGCACACTGGGTCACCCTACCTCAAACCCATTTTGGTCTCAAAAAGCAGAACTGCCAGGGTATTCTGGAGTCTTGTGCTCTAGGGTGCCCTGGAGCCCCATGCCCTAGGCTACCTCATTCAGTGCCTACTGCAGCCCTGAGCAGCTAGCATTTCAGGGGACCACATAGGCCTTCTGTGACTCCAGCCAGCCAGCACACACAGTTTACACAGAGGGCACTTCTACACAAGGCCACTTTTTCACAATTAGGAGAGATAGCTGTTTCATCCAATTCATAGAAATGAACACAAACAAAGTAAGAAGACAGAGGAATATGTTCAAAATGGAGAAACGAGAAAAAAATACCAAAATACTCCCCCGACCAGTGAAACAGATAATTTGCCTGATAAAGAATTCAAGGTAATAGTCATAAAAATGCTTACCAGAGTTGACAGTAGAATAGAAGAACTTAGGGAGAACCTCAAGAAAGAGTTAGAAAATATAATAAAGAACCAATCACAGCTGAGAATACAATAACTAAAATAAAAAATATACTAGAGAGAATCAGTATTAAATTAGGTAACACGGAAGAATGAATTTGTGACCTGAAAGACAGAAAAGTGGAAATCATCCAATGAGAACAGCAAAAATAAATAAATAAATAAAATTAAAAATTAAAAAAAAAAAAAAAGCATAGTTTAATGGAGCTTTGAAATAACATCAAACACACTAATACTCTCATTATAGGGATCCCAAAAGGTGAAGAGAGAGAAAAGAAAGCAAAAGGCTCTTTGAAGAGATAATGGCTGAAAACTTTTCTAATCTGAAGAAGGAAATCCAGATCAAGGAAACAGAGAGAGCTCCAAACATTATGAACCCAAAGAGACCCACACCAAGATATACTGTAATTAAAACAGCAAAAGTTAAAGATAGAGAGTCTTGAAAGCAGCAAGAGGTAAACAACCAGTCACATATAAGAGAAACTCTATATGGCTATCAGCAGATTTATCAGCAGAAAATTTACAGGCCTGAGAAAGTGGGAGAATATATTCTCAATGCTGAAAGAAAAGAACCTACAACCTAGAACACTCTAGCCAGCAGAGTTATCATTCAGAATTGAAAGTGAAAGAGTTTCCCAGACAAGCAAAAACTAAAGGAGTTCATCACTACTAAACTGACTTCACAGGAAATGTTAAGGAATCTTCTTCAAGCAGAAAAGAAAAGGCCATAATAAGAAATAGGAAAATACATGAAAGAAAAAAAATCTCACTGGTAAAGTCAAATAAATAATAAACACATTGAATCAGCTACTTAAAAAGCTTATATGAAGTTTAAAACACAAAATTAGCAAAATCAGCCACTTATAAAGCTAATATGAAAGGTCAAAAGACAAAAGTGGCAAAATCAACTATAATAATATATTGTAGTTAGGGGACACACAAAACAAAAAGATCTAAAACATAATGTCAAAACAAAATGTGTGGGGAGGAGCAAAAATGTACTTTTAGAATGTGTTCGAACTTAAAACACCTATAAGCTTAAAATACACTGCTATAGATATAGATTAATATATATAACTTCATGGTAACCACAAGCCAAAAGCCCACAAAAGATACACAAAAATTAAACCAAAAGGAATGCAAACAAAACCCTAAAGAATAAAACCAGCAAACCATGAAAGAATAGATTAAGAGAAGAAAAGAGGAACAGAGAACTAGAAAAACAACCAAAAGCCAATTAATAAAATGGAAAAAGATCATACCTATCAGTATTTACTTTAAATATAAATGGACTAAATGCCTAAATGCTTCAACCAAAAGACATAGGGTGGCTGAAAAGGTTTTTAAAAAAGCAAAAACAACAACAACAACAAAACAAGACCCACCTATATGCTGTGTACAAGAGACTTAATTCAGTTCATATCAAAAGACACACATACTTAAAGTGAAGGGATGAAAAAGATATTCCACTCAAACAAAAATGAAAAGTTGCAGCAATACTCACATCAGACAAAACAGACTTTAAAATGGAGGATAAAAAGAGACAAAGAAGGGCATTATATAATGATCGAGGAAGAGTCAATCCAAGAGTATATAATATTTGTAAATATCTATGCATCGAATATAGGGTCACCTAAATATATAAGGCAAATACTAATAGACATAAAGGGAGAAATTAACACTATTACAATAAGAGTAGGGAACTTTAATGCCCCACGTGCATCAATGGATAGAAAATATAGACAAAAATCAATAAAGGATCAATGTCCTTAAATGTCATGTGAAAAGATGTTTAACATCATTAGTCATCAGGGAAAATGCACATCATAACCACAATGAGATATCGCTTCACATCTGTCAGAATGGATATTATCAGAAAGTCAACAAATAACAAGTGTTAATGAGAATGTGGAGAAAAGGAAACCTTCGTGCACTATTGGTGGAATTATAAATTGATGGCACAACCATGGAAGACAGTATAAAGGTTCATCAAAAAATTAAAAATAGAACTACCACACGACTCAGAAATTCCACTTCTGGTTATTTATCTGAAGGAAAAAAAACAGTAATTCAAAAAAATATGTGCACCCCCCTATGTCTACTGCAGCACTATTTACAATAGCCAAGATATGAAAGCAACCTAGATGTCCACCCACAGATGAATGGATAAAGAAGATGTGATATATATACACAATGGAATATTACTTTGCCATTAAAACAAATGCAATCTTGCTATTTGCAACATGTATGGACCTAAATGATATTATGTTAAGTGAAATAAGTCAGAAAAGGACAAATACCATATGATTTCATTTCTATATGGATCCCCCCCCAAAAAAAACCCCAAACAATTGAAGAATCAAAATGAAACAAACAGACTCATAGATACAGAGAACAAACTAATGGTTGCCAGAGGGGTATGGGGTAGGCAGATAGGTGAAAAAGGTGAAAAGGAATAAGAAGGACAAACTTCTAGTTATAAAATAAATAAACCACAGGGCTGGAGTGTACAACACAGAGAATACAGTCAACAATATCAAAGTAACTATGCATGGTGATAGATGGTTAAGAGACTTATCATGGTGATCACATTAAAAGGTATATAAATGCCAACTTTGCTTTGGTACATTTTAAAAATATGAAAAAAATGATTTCTTTTAAAGAAATCTGATGATAAAATACACGTAAGGTGTGTGCTTTATTAGATAACAATACAGAATGGGGATCAGGGGCATGAATATATAAGTCAATGATCTACTACCTAGAAAAAGTTAATGGATTTGTGTGTAGATGGTTTTCCAAATACCTTCTCAGTTTACAGGACTCAGTAAATAACACTGAGAGTCTTCCATAGACAGGCATTCTGTACGCCCTTTCTATGCCAAGACATTCTGTATCTTTATGAGGTTATTCAACCCATTCACTTTGAGTGCAAGGAAGTTAGCACCTGCCACGAGGGATCAGAATGTGAAATGTGATGAGAGAGCCCTGTGATAAGTGCCTGACCTTAACAGACAAAAATAAAGCCTCCAAGAAAAAGATGAAGAAAACACAGTGATATACAACACAGAGTACTGTGTGGCTCTTAATATAAGCAATTAAAGTTCCACTCCACAGGAAGCAGTGGTTGAAGCTGTGTGTGATTCATGAACAGCTATGCCAGGAGACGTCAGGGAACTCCCTCACTGCCCAATCCTTATGACACTATAACATGATAGTCTCCATTTAAAAAAAAAGTTAACCAGCCATCTTAGCGATAGGCACCTGGGGCCCATTTCTCATCTGGCGTAATACTTCACAGAGCAGGTCCAAACACAATGCAGGGCCCTTGAAATCAGCAGGAGCTTGGCACTCTGATCCGTGCCAAAGCGCAAGATGAGAAATGGGGTTGGTATAAATATTCATTGGAAAGTTAAGGCCAACCTCCTTGTACTGTGTGTTTAGTGCAACTCAAAACTACTCCACCTGGTCCTTTCTGGCTCCCTCATGTCTACCAGGGGATGGCAGCTGGAAGGCAGGCTGAGCCTTAGAAGTCTTTCAATTGGCTGTAGCACCAGAGGATCAGGCAGGCTGGAGGGACGACAATGCATATGCTGGGATTCAATTACAGGGCTGTCTTTTTCCCAGGTGGGAGGCAACACTGACTGCAGAGAATTCAATGCTTATGGCTGTTAAGGGCCCTTAGGAAATAATTGGTGGTTTGCAAATACTGGGAGTGTGAAAGGTCGGCCTTCAAGCAGAAGTCTTGGCTAAATATCATCAAGCAAATTGAATATTTTGTTAGGCTCACATGCCATCTTTATTTTTCTCTTTTTCTAAAGTAAAAACATTCTGTAATTTCTGCCTGGACAATACAAATGGCTGTCTCCCAGTTCTGAAATAAGTTGCTATTTAGCCTATAAAAATGTAGGATGAGAGAAGTTTTGAGATCACTGTCCCATGAAGCTTATTGCCAAAAAAGTTTCTAAATATTGCAAAAACTTAGATGTGTTCCAAACATTACCATTTAAGGAGAACACACAATGTTCTGAACTTAAAGCACTCAAACAGTTCCTAAAAGCTTGACAAAAATACTTACAATGTAATTCTTTCTTTACAATAAAATGGTATAATGTTATTAATTTTAAGGACACTAATCTCATTCTGTTGTAATTTGTTGGTGATGAAGGAGGGTGGTGCTTCATATTCCATCCGCTGCAAAGCAAGATTCACTCAATACAAAAGTACGGTTGCATGCAGGATGATCAACTGTTAACTGTATTATTTTTCTATGAATAGTTACTGTGCTAATAATTATAAAAATATTCTATTTTCAGTCCCCAAGTACATAATTTTTGAAGCCTCGGTGGCGTATAACATTTAAGATATCTCCTAAACACAGACCTCTAAAATATAAATAAGATTCTCTTCTTAAAATATTTCTGAAATGTATACATATATTTTTATATATATATATGAAATATATATATGTATATATATATACATATATATATATATATATACATATAAAACTTCCTTTTTCTCTCTTTAAAGGGATGAGAACTCAAAATAAGCTTGACGAGTTAAGTTCATAGAACCAATGACTGGAAGAGCCTTCATCAGAACCTGATTAGGAGACACTGACTAGACTTTGAAACATTTAATTGATGATTGCAAAAAACCCTTCCTCTTACTATTTTTCCCCTCTAGCTGCTATATTATCGTTATTCTTCCTTTTAAAATCCAGAATCTTTAAACTTAAGTTAAAACTTCGTATCTTCTTTCTTACCTCACAGTCACCCTATCTCCACTTCAATCAGTATCTGTGGAGTCTATCTCGAGTTACCTCCTAAACTACTAATCTAATGGCCTTTTTTCCTCATTAACTCTCACTTCCACTCCTCTTTAGCATTTGACAATGCTAATGACTTCTCCTCAAACTTCTCAGACTTCTCCTTGACTTACTTAACATTTTCGTATTGGTCCTTGCTGCCTCGTTACACGCTCTCTATTTTCCATGTCCTTTTAACTAAAGAATCTTGTTTTTTGTTCAGGTATTCATCTCTCACCAACAAAGCTCAGCATCTCACTGAAAGCTGCACCCACCCTCGGCTCCAGGAAATGAAGCCCAAACTCCTCTCCTGAGTTACAGACAGTTTCAGGAATCATTAGGCAACTGTATTTGTGCCAACGGAACCCAAGGAGGACTTTGTTGGAGACACGTAGTAAGTCCTTCTTCACTCTTCAAGGAGAGTTTTCAGATCCAACCTGCTTCTTCAGCTGGATGGGAATGAGGGAGCAAGTCGTCCCGATTTGTACAAGTAGTCATTCTATCACCAGAGAAGAAACTGACTTAGGGCAAAACTGTGGATGGCAGAGCAAAAGGAGACAAAGGAAACTGGTTTCTTGACGAGGTTATTGAGCTCCTGAATCCAACACTCCTGAAGCCATTCTATTTCTGGAATTTCAGTTATGTGAATGAATAAATTGTCTTATTGTTTAAAGCTAGGTGAGTCGGCTTCTCTATTACTAGTACTGAAACCATTTTAACTGATACAACACTCTTTCCTGGTTTCTTGACGTCACATCTGGCCATTCATTTTTACTCTGTATCATTCTTGTCCTCTTAACCTTTTGATGTCCGTAATCTGTAGCTTTAGCCCTCATCTCATCTCATCTCACTCACGTAAGCACCTCCTTTCTGGGAATTTCCACACACACCTTTAGGTTTTCAACAACTGTTTTATTGTTGATCAATTCAAAATCCCTCCTCAGTCTTCATATCACTTCTAAGTACTAGATCTGATCTGCAATGCTATATTCATCATCTCCACAAAAAATTTTCACAGACTCTTCTGATGTTATAAGTCCACAGCTAAACTCATCATCATTTCTTTAACACCTATTCATACTCTTATCTCTAAGTGTACTCTTGAATTGGTCACTCAAATCAAAACTCAACATAATTATTTTTAAATCAATAGAATAATTTTTCTTAAATGCAACTATAACTATGTCACTCCCCTTCTAAAATCACCTCACATTCCTGGCAAAAAAAAAAAAATTCCAGTGGTTTAAGTTCAAATATTTAACAAACATCTATTACACTTCAGATTCTAGGCTAACAGCTTTGAAAGGGTTATGACTTTCTTCCTTTAAAAATCATATAATTTAGGAAAGAGTTGGTAAATGACTATAGCCATGGCAAAATATAGGTATTATCATACTACTCTGAATCCAAGAACCTGTAAATATTTTTATTCTGAACTAGAATATTCTCATACCATTTTTATGCTCCATCTATCTAGACTTGTACTAACTTAACATCAACTTAATTAATGCAGAAAAATTCCAGAAAACATGATTTGCTAATTGACACTGTCCGGTACAGAAATCACTACTTTTCAAAAGCTGCTCTAAAATTCAGAATTTAAACACTACATTTAGATAAATGGACAAAGCGATTTGCTAATCTTGTGATTCCACTTAAGAAATTACCCATAACGTTTCAAATTATTTAAAATTTAAAAATCACTCAAAACTGTTCATACTTCCTTCAAAGTTTATTTTTTGAAGAAAGGATTATTTGAATCCTCACTGTGTATTAAACAATTTTGTACCTTGATTGATTGATTGACTGATTGATTGATTTGGGTGCCTAAGCCCTTAGTTTTCCTTTTGAACAAAACAACAAAAATTGTCTACTTTCGTGAAGCTTATATTCTAATGTGGGATAGGGGAATAATATACATTCCCTTGTGTCGTAACCATTATTCACTTGGAAACATTTACAATGGGTTATTTCACTTATTATAAGACTATCCACATTGCAGTTAGAATCTAGACTCTATAGATGAGAAACACCAGAGGAGTCCATAGGAGAGGTGGCTCAGCCACATAGGTGCGACTTTTGCAAGACATGAATTATTAGCAGAATTCAGACAGATGGAGGTGAGAGAACAGAGTATTCTGCTGAGGGAATAAACTTCAGCCTTGGAACAGAAGCTGAAATGACTATAAATTGGCATGTGGCACGTGGGAAGAATAGGCTAATGAGAATGGAAAATGTGAGTTGAAGAATCGAAAAAAGTTTGATAATTAGAGAAGCTAGAGCTTTTTTAAAACCAGGCAGTGAAATCTGACAGGGGAGTAATGTAATTAAAGCAGTCATTATAGAAGATTAGCTAATCTGCATTAGTATGCTTTAGAAAAGAGTGAGAAATTATTGACATATGCTGGTTAGGAAGTTGATGCAACAATTCAGGCAGGAGGTTGAATAGTTTTTGACTAAGGTGATGATGACAGGATTGAAAACAAGTTAAAGACATTAAGTATATTTTGGCTGAAAAAATACAACTTGATCAGGTATTTAAATCATATATCCATCTGTTAATATGCATTGGTCACCAAAATTTGAGTTATTCATATTTATTGAGCACCCAAAATATTTACTGAGCACCTCATTGGTAACTGCCATTGATCTGTTACTAGATTCAAAAGTAAAAATGCCATGGTATCCAAATCACTGACTGTGGTCACAGACTGTTAAGGAAAATGTAAGACAGTGCAGTGCAAGGGCAGTGCTATGGACATCAGTGGCACAGATGGGAAGTGACTGACTTTGCTGGATTTTGTGTGAACGCGTGTGCACATGTGTGCATGTGTGTGCATGTGTGTACAGGAACAAAAGATGGTTTCAAACCTGAGTTCTCAGTCATTCGCCTGGTCAGAGTTGATGAGGTATCTCAGAGGATGGGAATACAGGTTTATTAAAAGGCACACAGGTGGAATACAATATATTATGTTCAAGTATATACAAGTAGTTAACTTATTTCTGCATCATGGAGATCAAAGAACAGGTGGTGAAAAGCACAGAGCTCCTTCAGTTATGCAGAGGACTTTGAATTTGTAGCCTGCACACAGGGAGGAGCAAATGGAGAGCTGGAAGCAATGAAGAGGCATGGTCAAAATCAGGTTTTAGAAAAATACATGATGCCCAGGTGAATTAGAGAGGGGAAAGCGAGAGTCAGGGAGGCAAGATGGGAGACTGTGGATGCACTTCTGTAGGAGATGAGTAGAAACTACACTGATGCATGGAAGGGGCAATGGACTGGCAGTTATGTAGGAAGCTGAATTACCAGAACCTGGAAAATTAGATATGAAGAGAGGGAAATTCAGAGATAATGAAGGTTTTGAACTCAGTGGTTGGGAGAAGGATAGAACAAAAGAGAAACAACGTAGGGAGAGACTGTTTCCGGTGACAAATGAGTGACATGTTCCTTTGAAGGAAAGGAAAGACTTCCAAGGAAGAACTGTGGGACCTCTTGACATTTTGGTAAAAGAAAAAAATTAGTAATTTCAGTTCAGTTCAACTGCTCCATGATTTTTAAATTCTTGGGTTTGATTACTTTGTATTCCTAGTTAGCTTTAGATTTGCCAACAAATATCTAGTTCTTATACATGCCAGGTACTGTCCTAGACTTTTATTAATAGGAAGGATTACTTCATGTTTATTGTTTTGCATTTGAGAATATATATATGTGTGTGTGTGTGCGTATGTATGTTTTACTCTATAAAAGGTTAAATGGTCAAGCAATTCAGTAACTGGGAAACAACACAAATGTCCATCAAGTGGTAAATGGACAAACTGTGGTACCGCCACCAATAAAATACTGCTCAGTAATACAAAGGAGTGACCCACTGAAGATACTTATGACATGGAGGAATCTGAAAATAATTTAAAAAAGAGATCCATGGTTGCCAGGAAGTAGGGATGGGAAGAGTGCAGAGGAGAAAGAAAGAAATTATTAAGAGACAGGTGTAAACTTTTCGGTTGATGGATAAGTTGACTATCTTGATTGTGGTCATGGCTTCACTGGTATATAAATATGTCAAAACACCAAACTGAACACTTTAAATGTTAAATATACTTCAATAAAGCAATTTTTACAAAATAAAAATAATAGGTATCTTTATATAGCGGGTTATAGGTTCACTTTAATTCTTCTTTTGTTTTTAATTTTTACATTTTAAATATGATTATAAAAACCACTTTACCTTTGTAATAAAATTTACTTAAAAATTGTAAAATTATAAATAACATACTGGCCATGTATTCAAATGCTCTTCTAAGAATCGAGGAACTGCCACTTTAAAGGACAATGAAATACTACTGTATCAAAACCATCAGACTAGCGAATGTTACACAATCAAATAAGGTCAAAAACTAGCTAGAATGTGGTAAAACGGGTAAGTCTCACATTTCTGCTGGGAATGCAAATTAGTACAGCTAATTAGGAAAGAAATACTGCAACAGCCAGTAAAGTTGAAGATATGTTTATATTTCTAAAGATTGCAGAACTAGTTTCCAATTTTCCATTTTTCTAGTAATTGGTGCCATTTTAAAGTACTGGCATACATTTGTTAGTGTATATTTTGTGTAAATATTGATATTTCAGACTTCCATGGTTTAGTTCACCTCTCCTGGATTTCTCCCCGGTCCCTCTCTCCTTCTCCTTTCCCTCCTCTTTCTCCTGACAGCCTTACTGCAAACCTTGCAGTCATTTTTCCATTCCTGGAAACCCCATGCCTCTTCACATCTCACTTTCTCTTCCCCATCTCAAATCCCACATCCCATGCCCATTCTCCCTCCACCTCCCGCCCCCCTCCACCCTCAAAAGGCTGAGCAGGTGCCATCTGAAGAAGAGACATCTCTCCTCTGGGATGTGGACAGTCTGACAGTGGACAAGGCGGGTAGGGAGTGTCTAAGGTATCAAATAAACATAGCCCTTTTACAAGGCCAGCGGGGGCAGAAGTGGCAATTCAAAGGGCATTCTGGCTAGAGGTAATTAAACACCCAGAAAGTAGCAAACCCAATATAGCAAGAGAGAGAGTTTATAATTTTATGATTTGCAGCTATTAATTTTTTATTGAGGTTTTAGATATTTAGTGTCACAAAATGTTTTTATTGAATGCGCACATCCTAAGACTTGAAAATATCACTATTAATACTTGTATTACAAAATAAATGCTGAGGTACTGATATTGTCATTTGCTCTGGTATAGCACACACCATGGACTAAGCTCCTACATTCCTCTTTTGCATAAGACCTAGATCTATATATATTAATATGGATAAATATAAAAAATATAAACTTAGAGGGGAAAAAGAGGCAGAACTATGCATACTGTTTTATATTCACATGGAGTTTAAAACTTGGCCAACACATATTATAAATTGTTTCTGGATTCATAAATATATAGTAAAATACAATGTATTCATGGGAATGATAATTTCTAAATTCAGGATAGTACCTTTCTCAAGTACAGAGGGGACAGGTTATCACAGAGGAATACACAAGGATCTTCAGAAGTGTCGGTAGTGTTTATTTTTATAATCTGAAGTGAACATAGATGGGAGGTGGGTACAAATGTATACAAGTGAAAAAAATTTTAAAAAATAGTTTCATTCTCTTTCAAACCAAAAGGATTAGTACCAAAACTACTTAATATTTTCTACTACAAAAAAGGAGAGTAAAGACAAAAATAGCCTTGTAGACATATGATACTTTTAAAACCCCACTTTAATGGAAAACAGTAAACTGTTCAGTTATAACAGAGGTAATTCAAGCTGACTAGGTTTCCCCGCAGAATTCACACACCATCTATGAATTTATGAACACTAGGAAAATGTCCTCGTTAAGCTGATTGTGTAAATGGTTCAACTTTTGATAATGTGAATGTTCTTACCAGAAAATATATTCTCAAGCTTAACTCCTGTTGTTCAAATTTAGCTTTAAGCAAAACAACAGTTTTCAATCCAATCCCATAATGTGATGCTGATTTCAGGAAACTGTGAACTTTGCAGTTCAACTGCTCTCAATTCAATGGCACCTCAAAGAGAGGTAGAGCTCTGGGACACCCACATAAAGGTCGCCCCTAAATACAAAGATACTAAAGTGAAGAACTTCTACGCCACTCTTGAGAACCCATGTAAAATAAGACCTATTGTAACCATATTTTAGGTATGTGGAATAAATTAAAAACATTGTGGCTTGCCACAAGCTCATGATATTAAGCCTTATCCTAAATGAAATGTTACTTGATTTATTTAGTCTCCTTGGCATGTTTGGATTAATGTACTGGCAGTCTGAGCAGCTCTTCTTCCTGGGTTCTTACAAGAATTCTTGGATAGAAGAGCAGAGCTAATTTGAATGACATTTCTATTGGAATATGACTCCAGGTGCAATTATAATCAGCACGTGGTAGGAACAGCAGTAGTGCTTCTCTCTGCTGAGCGTCTCTGCTCAAAGGGAAAGGCAGCCGTTCACTCTGCCGTGCCTCTTGCATGGCTGGGCCGAGTCCGGCCTTTTCTTCCCTGGAGAGGAACTACAATCTAAGAAGGAGCCAAATGGAGGGGGAAAGAAAGGAAGGGTTTTGTTTTGTTTTGTTTTTTAAAGGTGTTTCCCTCTTCTTTCTGCAGAGAAACTTGATTTGGAGGGCAGGCTGCAATCATAGTAGTAAGTGAGAAGAAAAGTGAGCCAGATAAAGAAGTCTGTTAAAGAGTGGCCTATTTTGTGTAAAGGGGCAGCTCTTTCTTGAAGGACTGCAGGGCCTGCTCCTTTTGCACTGAATTGAGCCTTTAAGTTTGGAGAGCTGCTTGTCAGATCGCACAGGCTCATGCCATCACTAACATTAGCTCTAGCAGATTACGTATAACTCAAAATGCAATCGCGCAGCAGGGTTAGCATTTCAGCTTATAGTCACCTACGGGCACACCATGAGTTTGGCAGAGTTGATTTTTCTTGTGCTTACACAAGTGTTAAAAGTTCTCAATGTCATCAAGGTCGTCTTTCCTTCAAATATTGTTTTAACAAATGGTCAACTCAAGAACCTGCTTTGAGAGTTCGATTTTAAAAGTCTGAGTGGCCTGGCAGGAAGAATGGCATGTCAGAAGACCTGGGCTCTCGTCCTCCCCATGGGAGTGATGGTCCGTAGACTCTGCTGCACCTCCATTTCCTCGTGTATGGCATCAGCAAGACAGCTTTGTCCTGCCTAACGAGGAAGCTGTAGTAAAGATGATAGAACAGAGGTTTGGGAAGATGCTTTTAAAATTGTTAGTTGTATGCAAATGCAAGGTATTATTTGTAATAAGGGAAAAAATAATCATCAGGAGACAGACCTATACTTACAAGCATCCCTTCTTTCTATGGTCTTTACCTAACACTGGGATGTTTATCAAGATACTATTAGCTCTGCCTTTCAGGGAAGCTGAATAAATGTTCGTGGACTTCATAATGAAAATAAATAATGCATCCATGAATTTATGATTTTCCCTCAAAAGAATGTCCCTTGAACTATGGCATTAGGTCTACTACTAAGTTATGAGTAATTTTTTAGTGATGTTCCAAGGACTAGGACTACAGATCTCATCAGTTTCCTTTGCAATCACCTGCCCAAATACACCCCCACAGCTTCTCTACTATGGCAGATAACATCAGAAATGTGTTTCCCATGTTTACTACTTCTCCTCCCCCCACCCCCACACGGACACCCACACTAAGCAGGATCCCCAGAAATAATAACATAAACGTCCCTTCTAATTTTTCAGATGTGAGACATATCATTCATTCATCATTCATTCATAAATGTTTTTTTTTTTTTTGATGCCCACTGTGTGCTAGGAACTCTATATTCAAGATGGAGATGTGTTGTTTGTTCTACATAATGAGGTCACACCTACTCAGATTGTCCGATTGTCATGGCCGATACATTGTTGGACTATCTTGCACTCTTTTCTAAATGCACAGAAGTCCTTTTGGTTCTAGTAGTAAGATGTTTGGGTTGGTTCGACTCTTCTTTTTACATGGAGAGGAGTGAACTTGGAGGAAACAGTATTTTTAGTGTACCTGCATATTGCCTTCTGTTTCAGAATTATTTTCAGCAGGATGAAATTACCTCATTCACTCACAAATATTTATCTGAAATCTATTTTATCTGAGACACATTTAGGGGATAGCATGTTTTGTGAGCTAGGTAGAATTCACGTATATCAAGAGTTTACAGCTTAGTTACGATGGCACACCATAACAAACACACATAAAAAGACAATACCAGGTAGTATGTCATAAAGGTCCACTGATAACATATAGATAGTGTATGTCCTGAGGGGTCTCAAGATATAAGATCATTAATACCTTATGAAGGATAGAAATATATCACAAAAGAGGAATTGTGAAAAATCGCAAATGAGTTGCAAAGGGAAATATCTGCATGCAAAGTAAATATTTCCATTTTGATATATAACCAACAACTTCTGGGCAAGCATATGCCCTAACTGTCTCAGAGTGTAAAGCTGGTTGACAGACTGATTCATAAGTTTATATAAGTGGAAACTGTGCTACTGGACGTTTCTCCCTGTCTCTATCTCTTCTTTCATTTGTGAGTCTGTGCAAAGTTTGCACTTACTGAAATCACATCAGGAATTTAAAAATCTGAGGAACTGCTGGAAAGAATATTGAAATATTAGTGCATAATTCCACCCTCTATAACAAGTGGAAAAGACCATCTCATGTCCCATGGATGGATATAATTAGACAGCCTAACAATGGCCCAGAGACAAGAGAAAGCAAGGAAGTATATCACTCTGCACTTATCAATGGAATGCCACGGCAGTAAGTCTTCAATAGTTCAAAAATTACTGTTCATAGCTTAACTATTTTCTCTATTTTCATATACCGAAGAATGAAGTGTATATATTCTAACCTGGAAATGTCAAAATTATAAGCTTTATGAAATTATTATTTATTTTTAGATCTGTAATTATATATATTTGGTTTATCTGCTTATAGAAATATCTTAATTACTGTACTTCCCTTACTGTAGCTAATCTGTTTAAAGTAGAAAATACTCACAATGAACTAAACCTTAAGTTCATGTTTCAGACTTCACACAATTTATCTGTGTACTGTCTTATCAATTATGTGTATTCAAGATATATTAAGAATAAACATGGATAGTTTATATGTGTGTATACAATGCATGTACATATATGTATGTATATATATTTTGATGTTAAATGTCATTGTCAGAAAAAAAGCCCACAGTATAATGACGATAATAGCTTTCATTAATCATGCATTCAACAAATATTGTTCTGTGATTAGTCTATGTTAGCTGTTTGCTGGGCACTGTGCGGAGAAGAGATTTATGAGACATCTAACAGTCATATACATAACAAAGCCTACAGCTGTCACATCCACGGTATGAAAAATGTGAGCAGTTACTCAAGCACCACACTGCAGAGTCAGGCTCTTGCAAACAAACTCTCAGAATGCAATCATGACATGAACTTTACACATTTTTGCTTGGTAGTACATAGGTTCAGAATATATATTGCTTTCCCACAACTGCTGAAGGATAAAAATCTAAAGTAGGAAAATTAAAGACCACAAGCAAAACTAATGCCACCTTCATGGGGTTAGCCATCAAACACAGGGAAAAACCATAAAAGCAAAACAAATCTGGAAAATTGGAGAAGAGATGTGGGGTATATGTTTTCTGAGCAGGAATACAATAAAGGGACAGAAAGACATATATATATATATCAGATTTTAAAAGTTAGCCATGACAAATATATATACATACATGTATACATATATATATATGCACACACACATACATATATGTTTTTATGTTTCAGGCAATTAAAAAGACTCCAGAAAGATCCAGATTTTAATTTTAGGAACTGCCTTCCAGTCTCAGCTCAGCTACTCATTAATTTCCAATTTTAGGCAAACATTTAACTTTTTGATGTCTTATTTCTATCTATATAATAGGAATAATATCTCACAATGATACTATAAATATTAAAGGGACAAATCATTTTTGGTTGTTATTTTGTTTTGTTTGCTAGCAATATGCCTGATTATGAATATCCAATATAGAGTGTATCTGTGATATGCATGAAGGCTATGTATATACATACATGCATACATACATAAATCCTCATTCATTCAACATTCTACTACATATATATTCTGACTGTGTACCATGTGCAAATATGGTATAATTGCCCACTTATCACAAGTCCTATGAGTTTATCTTGAAAACAGATCTCATATTCACCTTTTATCTCTTACTCCCATTTACTATACCCTAATCCACACCTTCTCTGTCTCAAGTCTGAATCACTAAAATTCTGTCCGGACTTTCTTGCTTCAACCTTCATTCCTGATCTACCAATAGAGCCACCTTTTTAAAAGATGTTTTTTCCTTTCCATTTAGGTATCACATAGCTTACAGAGCAAAGTAGAAAGAGAAATAAAAGCCTAGTAGGCAGACAGATAAAAAGAAAATTACAACACAGCTTTTCAAGTTCTCTACAATGAGGGCAAACACACAATCATCTGGGAATATGTAAGAGGGATTCTTTATCAACCCTTGGAGGGGACGGTTTCAAAAAAGGTTCTTAGCAGAAAAAATCATAAGATACGTTCTAAAATCTAAACAAGAGCTAAACAAAGGAAGGTTGGGCCATTCAGGCCAAGTGGGGAACACATGAAAAGCCCAGGTATTGGAATGAGCATGGAGAGCAATAAGAATACAACAATGAAGAAAGAGAAGGTGGTGGAGAGATTAGTGAGCGCCAGATCATGAAAAGCCCTGTAATTCTGGCTAAGAAAACTGGATTAGTACTGCAGGCAATGGGGAGACACTGATGGTATAGGCAGGGAAATTACTTAATTATATTTGTATTTTGTATAGATCTTTCTGGTGAATATGTGAAAAACAGATCGGAAGAGAATACCAGATGCAGGAAGTTATTAGCAGACTCTGCTATTTAGGTGACAGATTATGGGTACAAAGTAGGATAGCAACAGCAGAGATCAATAAAAGTTAATAGATTCTAGACATTCTAGGGAGATGGGTTTTTCTCATTAGTTATAGTTGATTAAATATGAGGGGACAGCATGAGAAAAGAATCAAGGATGGATAATCAGATTTCTGTAATAGAGAAGGCACTATTCACTGAGATACAAAGCAAAGAAAGAGAAAATTTTGGAGATGCATCTGAATGTAATTTTGGACATGTTGAGATTAAGGTACCGAAGGAACATGCACGTAGGGATGTCCAGCAGTCAACAGGAAGCTTGAGGGAGAGAGCTGTGTTGGAAACAGATCCGAGATTCATCAGCATATATGGAGTGCTCAAGCTCTGAGAATGGAAGAGGTCACTCAATAAAACAGTAGTGAGAAGATAAAAGTATTAAGATCTTGGGAAGCACTGTTACTTAAAGGATAGGCACAAAAGAGACATCAGAAAAGAAAGAATCAAGAGATGGCAGGGAATCTGGGAGAGTATAGTCTCAGGATAGTTTTTTAAAAAACACTGAATTAACACCAGAAGTTCTTGGTAACTACTGAAATGGAAGGGCATCCAGAATATGAATAGAAGGAATTGACTTCTGACAGGACGAGGCACACTGTGTCAAAAGAACAAAGGTAAGAGGCAAAGAAAGGTGAGAAAGGAAGCAAAAGAAATTCCTTTGATCTTCATTTTTTAGTTTATCTGTGAAGTAGGAGGCAAGATCTTCACATGTGGGAATATGAGGGGAAGATAAAGTGGAATAAGCTTAAGGAGAGTGGAGATTTTAAATAAATAGTGCCAGAAATGAGAAAGAGATTTGTTTGTGAAACAGAATAATTGTCAGCCAGGAAGGCCTAGCTGAGACCAAATAATAGATTGGGAAAGTTTTCTGGTATACTTCTAGTTGTCTGCCAATATTTTATGGTTCCCTTCTTTCTTCATAAAAAATGACTGTGCAGAGCCACCCAACTGTAAGTCTGCATTTCACAATCTCTCTTACATGTAGGGTTGTACACATGATTGCATTTATCTAAGGGCTAAGCATGAGAGACATGTACCATTTCCACTTAGGTTTGTCCCCCTTGACCTTACCCGTTCCAGCCGTTGGGAGATGGTGAGAACTAGAGCAACCACTTTGGACCTGGCAAAGGAAATCAAGAGAAGGGGAGAGCAGAACCAGCCATCAGCCTAGATCACTTACCGATAGCAACCTCTGGAGTTTGATGTAAGAGAGGAACATCTATTTTGTTTAACTTGTGTGTTTCTAGATTTTTTTTTGTTAGTCTGTAGTCTAATACATAAATTCTTAAAACATTCAGAAGCCTTGAGTGTATGAGCAGAGAGGGCAGACAATTTTGATTTTGTTAAAGGGTATGATAAATAGAAAAAAGGAAAGGAAACTAAGATTAGAGGCAGGTTAGTGGCTGAAATGATGAGCCATGAAATCTAAGCCAGATAGAAGGTGAAGATCATTCAGAGGTGACACACTGGGTCAAGAGACTGGGTGTCTTAATGAGGTCTCATACAATATTATTGCTACTTAGAAATCAATGAAGACTAAAACATACACAACCTTGCATAACAATATATATAAATTTTACAAATATAAAGTTAAGCCAAATACATATAATTCCACTAATACAAAGCCCAAACCAAATAACACTAACCTATGGTGTTAAAAGTCAGAAAAGAGGATTATGACTGGGAAGGGAACAGGAAGGAGGCTGCTGGGAGCTGGTCATATTCATTATTTTTCCTGGTTGCTGATTACGTGGGTGTGTCCAGCTCTGCAAAAACTCACAAAACTGTGCAATTATAATATGTGCACATTTCTGTAAGTAGGTATATTACATTTGAAAAACTTAAATTTAAAAACTGCCCAACTGAAAAAATACATATCATTTTTACTTATAAAAATACCAAAAATTAGAGTTTTTTTAAAAAAGGTAGAAATGCTCAATGCTGGCAAGCGTAAGACAGGAACTCCTATGCCCCGTTGGTGTGACTTTGAAATGGCACAAACTTGGTGGGTTGCTATTTGGCAAAAAGTTTCAAGAGCTTTAAAATATGCATGGTCTTTGACCTAGATAGAATTCCATTTTTAGAAGTTCATTATAAAAAAAAAACTAGAAATATGAGAAGAATTATATACAATATATTCAATGAATTATTTATAAGAGGGAGAACTTTGAAAGGAACAGAAATGCCCCCAAATGGGGGAATGATTACATAAACTGTTATATCCTGTGATGTGATAATTATGCAAATAATTTTCAATTACATGGCGAAATGTTCACAATGTAATTAATGTAGAGTTTAAAAAACAGCAAGACAGAAAAGTGAATATACAGTATTATTCCAAATATATTTTAAAAATATACCAAAGTATGTTTACCTCCGGGTAGAGTGATTTAGGTTTCCTTTAATCATGCTGGTATTGTGTTTTTATCTACTTTTCTCATGCAGTTTCATATTTATATAACATAAGTAACAAGTGTTGTTCTGCTCCATAAAAACTGTATTAACTATTTGACTCTGAGCTGCCTGAGGGCAAGTATATCTTACTCATCTTAACTTTCTCCCATAGTACCTTGCAGAGAACAGAGTATATGCTCAAAAAATATTTAATCAAAGAAACATCAAGACCTTATCTGTTATCTTCTACTTATATAATCATACTATACAATTAAATAAATATTATGTATTGTTAAACCTTATGCTGCTTGTATTAAAAAATAAAATAGTTAGAATTGCACAGTTTATGGTTTAGTCACACACCCAACTCTCTTCTGATTAGGCTCAGGAGGGCAGAAGGGTGGTGGGGGTAGGGCAGGGAGGAGGAGAAGATGGGGCTGAGGGTTCAACTCCACCTCTAATGTTCCAACTAGAGCATGGCTGCTTTGATCTTTCGACTCACTTTCCCTTCCCCGGTGACTCAAGGCTGAAGGAGGTAAAACCCAACGCCAAGGGTGAATCAACACCTGGGGGTAATCATTTAACTGGCCCACTGGGGAACCAGAGCCCTATTTGAAGTGGACGGCAGGGAGCCCACAGAGGGGAGAAAAGCCAGGTCAACAGGAGGTACAGTCTCTGCATGAGAGAGTAGGGAGCCTTCAAGGGGAGATGGCGAAACACATGATTGATAGAAGAAATTAAGATCTTAGCTCAATGAAAAACTATTGAGAATTTTTTTTCCTAGGAGAAGCTCCTTCATAGTCAAGTTGTAACCTTTGCTTTTGAACAAAGTTGCTAATTTTCATGTTAGGTACATTTTTTTTGAAAATTTATGACCTGAATAATAATTACCCGAGGTCTTTAATTAATCTGGATTTATACCAAATTAAATAATACTTTCTCAAAAGAATGTGTTCTCTCTCTCTCCTAGCCTTCATACCCTCTCATTTACTCTAAAGTTTAAATCAAATTTGGAGAAAAAGTAGCATATAATGCATATGTAAGAAACACCAGTAACATACCTATTTAAAAAATACATATTTTAGATGAGTTCATTGTACTCATATCACATTCAATAGGAAGCTTTCTAGGATGCCAACTTTTCCATTCACTTAGGGCAAGTTCTACTATCCAAGTGACATTTCCCTATCATCTCATTAAATTAATGAAATAGATTTAATTAACAAATGTAGGTAGCACACAGGATGCTAAGATCATGATCTAACTTTATATCCATATCCAAATTAAGTTTTGCAAAGATTAGCAAATTTGCCGTTCAACTTTTAAGAGACATGTGCTGATTGTAGTTGTATTTGAAGTATTTTAAAAGCTTAATAGTCCTCCTACTTTTAAAGTCCATTCAGATGATGGTGAAAGAAATGAATGTGAATTTGAATGTTTTAATTTTAGTTGGGAGAAGTAGATGCTTCCAAATGACCCTGCCAATCCACCTCTGAGTTATCTTCTTTGCCAGTCAGGATCCAAGCCTTTTCCATGTAACATGGCAGCTATGGGCTCAGAACCTAAGGACCACTGACTCATTTCACTTATAATAAAATCCAGATTGGAATAGGAGTTTTGTAAGATCAAAGCACAGTTAGTGGAAGGTGAACTCCTTTTTCACTACTTAAAAAGGAATTGAAGTTACTCTCCACTAAAAATGATCACACATCTCCAAAAGCCCCATCAAAAATAGTCTTAAGCCACTGGACAGTTAAAGCCAAATTTAATACTAAATCCCACACAAATGAGAATCTACTTTAGTCTGATGAATACTGTAGACAGACATCACATCATGTCTAAGATTCACTGAGGGCTCAGTTTATGTCAGGCACTGTCCCAAAAGCTTTGGGGGTTTAAACTCTTTTAACCCTCACAGAAACATATGAGTTAGGTACTGTTATGATCACCTCATGTTTTAATGGGAAAACTGAGGCACAAAGAGGTTGGGTAACTTATTCAAAGTCCCACAGCTAACATGTGATAATTCCAGGTTTCAAACTAAGTCAGATTGGCTCCAGAATCTACAGTCTCTACCATTATACTAGATTACCTTTGTAAGAATAACTTCAAAAAAAATTTTTTTTTGTAATGAGATTCATTCAATCTTATGTGTAGATTCTAGAAACCAAAGGTTTTTTTTGTTTTTGTTTTTTTTAAGCCCCCATACAAATCAATCAGGAGAACAAGACTGTGCAGACAGTCCATCTGCAATGTAACCACATAAAAGACTTCCGGGCAAATTCGAGCCCATTAACAAAAGCTGGCCAGGGGACTGTGAGATTGCCAGGGAGCCAGATGCCGCGCTGGGAGGAGAAATATCTTCTCTAGCTGTCACCCAGACCTTCAGCTGGGCATTCACCAAGGAAAGACAGAGGAAGGATGGTCTGTTCATCATATGAAGGGCCCAACTGTAAAATGCATGACATTTTTAGTAAGAACCCTTGAATCTTTAGTAATAACTGTTCTTTGGCAAAATCCAAACTGTAGCACCAACAATAAAAGAAACTCTATAAAGGTATGCATTATAGTGCTGGGAATATTTGCATAATTAAATAAATTAAAGCTTTTCTTAATCCTCTTTTCATGTTTAGCTCTTAATATAGGTCAGGTTTTTGTTTTTTGGGTTTTTCAGGTTTTTTTTCTCCCCTACTTCAAATCCTCCAAAGAATGCTAGAGAAAATCAGGCGACCCAAACAAGCGGCTTTTGATTTTCTGGCGCTCTACCATTTGGATAATTGACTTGAGCTGCATGATAGATAGTGGTCTAGGAATTTAAGAAATATGAGTGTGGTTTCAATAAGAAATACCTCTAGAAGGAAGCTGAAAAATGGAAAACAGCAGCAGTGTTTTTCCTCTTTCCTGAAGAGAATCAGTAACAAACATAGGAGACCTAAACTGGAGTAGAATCTACATAGAGTTCACAATTTGATTTACAAATTCCTAGTAGGCTCAACTTAATTGAATTTCGGAGACTGAAATCACTGGAGCTGAGAAGATTTACTACTGCATTTTATCTATGGCACAGGGGGTCTTCGGATTATTCAAGAGACTGGGGAGCTGGCACCCTGTGAACTGTTTCTGTTAAGCTTGCTGTAATGTGACGCCTGTAGGGGGTTGGGGCGGGAACGCAGGCCCTTAGAGAAAGGAAGGCAGTGAGCAAAAACAAACATCCAGTGATATGGGAGAGTTTGGGCATGTGGGTGGGTCTCCTTCCACCCCCCATTCAACATCTAGTCCTATCTCCTTCCAATTTAAGAAACACAAATTTCCAACAGGACTAAAAAGAATGATCAAAACAAACCTCTTCTGATAAATACTTTTCCTTCAAGTAAAAAATGCAGACACTCAGTTACTTAGAAGTGTAGGTTGATAAAACCAGATGAGAACATGCAGTTAATAAAAGTGAATTATCATTTAAACGATTAACTTAAATAGTCCAATTTAATGGTTTGAATGAATCCTTTCCCTGATTAAAAAAAACAAAAAGATAGCAAAGTTTATTTTTCTTTCTTACTAAATTCGAAGACATAGTGTATTGTGCATTATACTGAGATAGTATACCAACAGCTATAGGCAAAACCTAAAGAGAAACACAATACATCTAGAAGTTAAAAGTAAAGTAAGGGATTTATCTTTCTAATTTTGGAAAATCCAATGACATAGAGACAATACTTGTCCAGTCAGCTTTTCTTTATAACTTTAAGTAAGCTCGGTTTAAGTTTTTCTGCTTTTCTTCTAATTTATTTTACTCAGAAGAGTATGAGGAGTGAAATGATAAATGCATTTTACATATTTCATTTTAATTTTGATGAAAAAAATTCTAGAATTAAAACATCATGATAGTGTATCTGGAAATTATATATTTTAAGTATAAAAACAGGTTTTATTCAACTTGTTAACAGCTTTTAATTTGAAAATGTATATAGGCTATCCAGTCTAATCGATGTACACAAGCTACTTGATATATATCAAGACAACAGAAGATTTTGAAGACCAAGGCATTGAACATTACTGAGAAACTTAGGGTATTTTTAATTAAGAGAATTCATAAAACGTATACTGGTTCAAAGGCTTTCCAAAAAAAAAAAGGTGACCAAAGCTTTCCTTTCCAGCCTTATCTTCTACTCCTGCTGTCACATATCTTGGACTGTGAGTTACCCAGCAGACGTTGCATATGATTCTCTGTTTGCATTGCCATTGCATATGATGTTCTGTTTGCACTGAACACCTCTCAAGGTGCAACTAGATACTATCTCTTCCAGGAAGCACTGACCTTATTCTGTTTTTCCTTTTTGACCAATTAGTAGTTATTTCTTTAGAATAGTCTATTTTGTGTCACTACTTGTGTCTTATCTCTCCCAATGTTTTGTAAACCTCTTTAAGGCAAGAACTACATTGAATAGATTTTAAATTCTCTACAATACATAGAACAGAGCCTGGGCTATACTAAGTGCCGAATAACTGCCTGTTAAATTAATGAATGGAAATACTAAAGAAGTTTGACAGTCTATACTATATATCCAAGATAATACTTGATATAGATAGCAACATTAGATTTCCCTTCAGTCTTTCCTCTATTTTTTGTGGCTGTTTAAATAGAAATCAATGAAGATTTAAAATTCAATTGTTCCATTGCACTAGCTGCATGTCAAACATTCGATCGCTATATGTAACTAGTAGCTATTACACTGGACAGCACAGATCACAGAACATTTCCATCACAGAGAGTTACATTGCATAACACTGCTCTACAGAGAAATCAAAATGATCCCATCAAAAACAACCCTCCAGTGGCTTTCCAGGTCACTCAAGGGTAAAAGGTAAAACCCTTAGAATCGCCCTCGATTAACTGCCTTTCTCCCTTATCCCAACCCCCATCATATCACTCTCTCTCATTCTCGCTGCTCTCCAGTTGGCTACAGTGTTCCTAAAGCGAAACAAACATGTTCTCACCTCAGGGCCTTTGCACATGCAGTTATCTCTGCCCTGAACTCTTCTCTCAGATATCTGCATGGCCCACTCCCTCATTTCCTCTGTCTCTCACTAAGGTCTTCCCCCAGCATGCAATGAAAAGTTGTCTCTCCTCTGTCCTGACACATTCTCTCTCTTCTTTTCCTGCTTCGTTTCTCTCCATAGCACTTGCCACCATTTAATATATTATATATTTTTATATTAGTCTTGCTTATTTTTTGTCTCCCTCCACTAGAATGTAAACCTTAAAGGGGAAACTTTTGTCTGTTTTATATCCTGATGAAGCCCACCCTAAAATAATACCTGACATATTATTAGCATTCAATTAATATTTGTTGAATTTGTTGAGTAGTAAATCAAGAGTATTTACATTCTATAGGTAGGTAGAATATAAAATACGAGAATAATTTTTCATGAGACCTGTGGAAAGTAGTCACTTCACTGTGACAAGTGCAAGAAAATAAAATAAATTATTAGACATCTTGAATTACTCAGAACAGTGCTTTCTAACACCAAGATAACCATTATTTTTAGTCAGAACCATTTAGACAGTGAGAAGTATTTTCTATTCTGGTTTTTACTGGAGGAGGGAGGTTGCCAAAATGATGCTGATCCATTCACATTCACGTATCCAATAGATAATTTATGACACCCACTTCCATGTGCCAGCAGATCCCTAAGAACACAGATAAAAAGCATGGTCCTTACCAACTCAAAGTCCAGTTAGGGTGGCAGGAAGCCAGAAGATATTCTTGCACTGTGCTAAGGCTAGGTATGGCACTGAAAAGCATATGAGACTAAGGAAGTGAATAGAAAAAACACCCTGAACTCATGACAGTAGGAAATGATTTTCAGAAAGTGGGCTCTTAGGTGAGAAAGGAAAAGGGTTATTCACAAGACGAACCAAGAAGTACATTCAAGCAGAAAAAATGGCACATCTAAAGGCAGCTTAAGAATGAGCGGGCAGGTACCACCAGGAAAAATTTTAAAATAGAGTGTAATAGTAGATGGCGAATCAGGTGAACACAGAATAAGAGCTTCCCATTTCTCCCTCCTCATATGGAGAGCCAAGGGCACTAGAAGCTGGATATCAGCAAACCGCTTAGAGGTAGCTGATGAAGCAGGGCCACATGTAAAACTGAAGTCCATTCCAAAATGGAATGAGAATGCTTTCTACTACTTACAGACTTAAATTAACTGATATTTAAATGCAGAGAAAAAGCCTTAAATATTCAAGTCAACAACTGGAATCGTTTCTTATCTCTAGAAAACTGTAAGAGTTGAGACTACAGATGATTTTTATATTATTTAGTATGATTGTAGGTATTTTCTATCCAAAGGATTTACAATGTATTACATTTATAATATTAAAAGGTCTGCTTTGAATGTTTCGAGTAAAATATTGACCTGGGAACCACTAAATTTTCAAATCCAGTGTACAGGTATATCTCAGAGATAGTGTGGGTTTTAGTTCCAGACCAAACAAAGCGATTATTGCAATAAAGCAAGTCACACGAATTTTTTGGTTTCCTAGTGCATATAAAAGTTGTTTACACTATACTATGGTCTATTAAATGTACAATATCATTATGTCTAAAAGTTTACATACTTTAATTGAAAAATACATTATTGCTCAAAATTCTAATCATCATCTGGGCCTTCAGTGAGTCCCAAACTTTGTGCAGATAGACGGTCTTATCTTGATGTTGATGACTGCTGACTGATCAGGGTGGTGGATGCTGAAGTTTGAGGTAGCTGTGGCAGTTTCTTAAAATAACAATGAAGTTTTCCACATCAATTGACTCTTCCTTTCACAAACGATTTCTCTGTAGCCTGTGATGCTGTTTGGTAGCATTTTACCCACAGTACTATTCCTTTCAAAATTGGAGTTAGTCTTCTCAAATTCTGCTACTGCTTTATCAAATAAAATTTATGTAAAATTCTAAATCCTTTCTGGCCATTTCAACAATCTTCACAGCATTGTCACCAGGAGGAGATTTCATCTCAATAAACAACTTTTTTACTCATCTAAAAGAAGCAGCTCCTCATCCATTAAAGTTTTATCATGAGATTGCAACAATTCAATCACATCTTCGGGTTCCATTTCTAATTATAGTTCTCTTGCTATTCCCACCACATTTGCAGTTACTTCCTCTACTGAAGTCTTAAACCCCTCAAATTCATCCATGAGGATTGAAATCAACTTCTTCCAAATTCCTGTTTATGTTGATATTTTGACCCTTTCCCATGAATCATAAATGTTAACGGCATCTTTCTCAGAAGGTTTACAATTTACTTTGCCCAGATCCATCAGCGGAATCACGATCTATGGCAGCTATTGCCATATGAAATATATTTCTTAAATAATAAAGACTGAAAGTTGAAATTACTCCTTGATCCATAGGCTGCAGAATGGATGTTTGTGTTAGCAGGCATGAAAACACCATTAATATCTCATTGTACATCTCCATCAGAGCATCTAAGTGCATTGTCAATGAGCAGTAATATTTTGAAAGAAATCTTCTTTTTTTCTGAGCAGTAGGTCTCAAAAGTGGGTTTCAAATATTCAATAAACCAAGTGGTAAACACATATGCTGTCTTCTGTGCTTCGTTGTATCAAACACAGGCTGAGGTACATTCAGTAAAATTCTTAAGGGCCTTAGAATTTTCAGAATGGTAAATGAATATTGTCTTCAACTCAAAGTTGCTAGCTGCATTTGCCCCTAACAAGAGAGTCAGCCTGCCCTTTGAAGCTATAAAGCCAGGCATCGACTTCTCTCTAGCTACGAAAATCCTAGATGACACCTTCTTTAACAGAAGGCTGGTTTGTCTACACTGGAAATCTGTTGCTTAGTGTAGCCACCTTCATTAATTATCCTAGCTAGATCTGGATAACTTCCTGTAGCTTCTACATCAGCACTTCCAAAGTGGCTGCACCATTTTGCATTCCTCTCTGCTGTTTCACCTTGCACTTTTATGTTATGGAGATGGCTTCTTTCCTTAACAATCTCTGCTAGCTTCAAAATTTTCTTCTGCAGCTCTCTTACCTTTCTCAGTCTCATACAATTGAAGAGCGTTAAGGCCTTGTTTTGGATTTGGTTTTGGCCTAAGGGAATGTTGTGGCTGGTTTGATCTATCCAGACCACTAAAACTTTTTCCATATCAGCAATAAGGCCATTTCATTCATGTGTTCACTTGAATAGCATTTTTAATTTCCTTCAAGAACTTTTTCTTTGCATTCATAGTTTAGCTAACTGGTGCAAGTGGCCTAGCTTTCAGTCTATCTCGGCTTTTGACTACTTTTTTCACTAAGCTTAATCATGTCTAGCTTTTGATGTAAATTGAGAGACGTATAACACTTCTTTTCACTTGAACACTTAGAAGCCATCGTAGAGTTATTAACTGGCCTAATTTCAAAATTGTTGTGTCTCAAGGAATAGGGAGACCAGAGGAAAATAAGAAAGAGGAGAGAACTAGAGGGTGGATGGGGCAGTCAGAACACATACACCATTTAATGATTAAGTTTGCTCCTGTCTTTTATGGATTCATTTCATGGAGTCCCAAAACATTTATAATAGTAACATCAAAGATCACTGATCACAGATCACCATAACAAATGTAATAATAATAAAATATTGCAAAAACTACCAATATGTGACACAGAGACAAAAAACGAGCAAATGCTGTTGGAAAAATAGTGCTGACAGCCTTGTTCAAGGCGGGATTGCCACAAAGTTTTAATTTAAAGAGAGAAAAGAACAGAAAAGAAACAATATCTGCAAAGCATAATAAAGCGAAGCCCAATAAAGTGAGCAAGCTATGCCTGTGCTGTCTTTTCAGAAGGAGCACTGTGACTGGGGCAAATGAATGTCTTCAACAAATACTGGCTGAATTGATGAGAACGAATTAATGGAATGAAGTTATTCTTCACTTCAGTAACTAGAGATCTTATCTGTTCTCCTCTCATTACTAAATACCATCAAAATTAGAAAAGAGACAATGTGCTTTATATTTTTTATCTAAACTATCTCTTTATGGCAACACTCACTCTGAATTTTAAAAAGAGAACAGAGGAAGCAGTTCAAAGACAATGAGAGTCTAAATTGCCAAGACATAAAACATATACATATGTATATGTTGTAGAGTAACTGCCTTTCTTTTATAAAAGACAGTCTAAGTTATGAATGTGCAAATAGAGGTGTATAATTTGCTCAGATTTGAATAGATTATTTTAAAAAGATGAGCTTAATCATGAAAAATAAATATTGCTTCATATAAAAGAAAATTCTTGAAGTATAATCTTTCTTAATAAACACTTTTATCAAATTGTCATTTTATATAGATCTAACATTGTACACTATAGGTACTACCCTTGACTTAACAAATACAAAAACAAAGTCTTTATTTTTTTCCCTTTCAGTTAAAGAAAGCATATGAATGAAAACAGAAAGATTATTTATTTTATACACCTATGCCCTCTAAAACACTATTGTTTAGTCTTAGTCTTTAAGAGTTAAATAGTCTATGGAAAATATCAATAAAGCAAGGTAGCTAGTTATTTCATAGTTTTCATTCCCTATCAGGTAGATTTCTATTTTTCTATATAAACAAATTAAGATGGTCTGAAAGGAGCTTGATGTTTTTTGTTTTTAGAATCCCAGAATAATGTTTACTAAACCACATAAATTCTTATGCTGAAATAAGTCAGACAGAGAAAGATAAATACCATATGATTTCACTTATAAGCGGAATTTAAGGAACAAAAAGAACAATCGAATCAAAAACAGACCCACAAATATAGAGGACACCTGGGTGGACAGCCAGGGAAGGGGTTCTAGGAGAAAGCAGTGAGGGTTAAAGAAGTACAAATTAATAGTTGATAGATAGTCACAGGGATGTAGCATGGGGAATGTAGTCAGTAGTAAAGTAATGGCTAGGCGTAGAGCCAGAGAGAAGATAGAATAATCAGGGCATCGTTTTATAAACTATATAGATGTCCAACCAATATACTATATACTTGAAACGGAGAAAAAAACAACAACACATAAATACTAATTTAGCAAAACATGTATTTTCACTATCTCACCTGCACAATATTAATGCCTACTTTTTACACAAACGCACAGACACAACAGTAGTAACAGAAATAATAAAAATAGCACTAGCTGCTGCTCTAAGTGCTAAATTAGTTTACCTAATTTAATCCTCATAACAACTCTAGAAGCCAGGCATTGTAATTAGCCCCATGATTAAAAGGGAAGAAACTGAGGGACTGTGAGGTTCAGAGAAGGGCCCTAGGTGGTAGAGCAAACACCAAGGAGATGGGACTCCACCCCAGACCGTCTGCAGGGTCCCTGCCCTTTACCATTTCTACCATGTACAGTGCCATTTCTCAAGTACTCAATAAAAGGTATACATTAGTAGTACTATTATTTTCACAATTAGTGGAAGTAAATAAACAGTTCTAGAATCCATGCTTCTCCTTAATTCTTACTGGCCCTGTTCCTTGTTACTTTCTCTTTTATTTCTCTATAGAAATAAGATTTTATTACATTTGAAAAAGTATTCGTTTTATTATTTGCCGAGGTTTAAATTCTAATCTTCTGGTTTAATAGGTATCTAACATAATCTTAATTATTATTGACCAAGCTAATATGTAAAGACCATTCTTAGTGATGGCTCGGGATTTTTGCACAAGAGATTAATGTGGAGCAACATCTCCTCATCATACCTGACGCATCTTTACATTGCACTGCTCCCTGAATCACTAGACCAGGCAAAGAGGAAAGTGTACAATTCCCAAGTACAGTCAAAATTCCCATAGCGCTTCACTACAATGAATTTGCTCAGAGAAAAATTGACTCAGCTGTACATATTTCAACATTTGCATTGATAACTAAGTACTTTGAACTTCAGCTTCCAGACACTAACTGGATTCTCACTTTGGAACTTTTTTTTAAATATAATACTGCGTTATTTTATAAATTCTACTTTTTAGAAATCCGACAGGGAATTAAAAGGATGGGTGTTATATTTGGAGAGTTAATTACTAAATAATGAGCAACTAACTAAATAATAAAGATAACATAATAAGAGCCCGCCACTCAACAAGGTCAAGTCCTAAATCCTCAGGGTCAGTTGTGTATACCAGAGAAGATAATAACTACCTTCATTATAGATTTACGATATGTCAAACATTCAATGTAGTATCATCTTATTCAGTTTTCATGAAAATAGAAGATAAAGATACCAGTTCTCTGGGGTAAAAGGGGAATGAAACTTAGATGTTAGGAAGTAATGGAATGATATGTGAATCAGGTCTTTTTGTGCCTAAAGTCCGTGTTTGTTTGTCATATTCTTTTCTATGAAGGGAGTGCTGGAACAAAGAACTCATGCTAGAACAAAGTATCCCTCAGTTTAATTTCAAAACGAAAGTTGCTCATATGAACCATTTCAAACTTTTTTTCTCTATTCTTGTACAAAAAGGTAAGAACTGATTAGAATTTATGCCAATCAAGTAAGAAAAAAATGTCTACAATTTAACATAAAACAGGCAGATGCTAACTAAAGTAGATTTAAACCCAAATCACAATTTAGAACATCTCCAAGGTGTTTTTTAAATGATACTGTTAAAAGAGAAGGTGACCAGCAGTACTTTGTATACTATATTATTATCCTTGACTTGGGTGTGATAGACTTGAACATAATGTCCAGGGCACAAACACATACCAAGTCTATTTTCATGGATTTTGCGAAGTAAAAATCCTTTTATTAGCACAGATTGTTTATACAAGGGAACTTGCATAAAACTTTCTAACTTGCATCTGGATCAGTTTATATTTTAATAATGTGTATTAGGTGTGTTTCATTTTTATATAAAATTCTTTTAAATAGAGAATATATAGCACACATACAAAACTAAAAATAAGCAGAAAATATGCTGCTCTCCTGATGTGTAAATTCAGAAACCTAAAAACCAAGTAATGTCAGAGAATGAGGCAAGGAATTCTTATGAATATTAAAAAATTTGGAAACCCTAGTTCCTATTTTTTCAGATCTAACTGCCTAATTGTTCCTTCAATGTATGTTTTTCCAGTAATTATACTATACTTCCTCTTTGTATGTTCTCTTATTTAATTTTGTTTAAACTATAGCAGGACTTTGTACGCTGACATTAAACAATTATTATCCCATCAAAATTATTTTAAAACACCTACTCTGAAAATCACATAGGCATGTTGCCAATTTATCCATGTAATGTGGAGAAAAATGCAGTTAATTTTTAAAAGTTAACTTTTTTCCTACTTTTAAAACTAGAAAGATACAAAAGTACTGTCATTTAATGGGAACTTTGTTTCATGTCACAGCACAGACTCCTGCCAGAATTCAATGCTCTATAACTACTTACATTTTGATTTTCAGCAGATGTAGTCAAAGTTGACAGCATTTTACTGTGAATCATTAGAAAATATTTTCACTGAAAACATATCCTTGATTTAAAACATAAGTGGCCTCATTTGATTTTTTTTATCAACCTGTTTTTAACCCCCTAACTTTTCCCACCTTTCTACACCACACACCAACTGACCCAGATAATGAATAATATTGAATATCAGTTTCTCATAGAAATCCTCTACTAGAAAGAGGGAGAAAAATATACTAAAGTATCAGCTTAACAAAAGTAATTTCCTTCTGTCCTTAGTGCTTCATTAGGAATAATTTATATTTGCTCCAAATTAAAGGGTTTATAATCATAAAGAATAAATTATAACATAATTATGCTTGGTCTGACACTGAGAAAAACTGAGCATGTATAAATTATGCCCAGAAAATCCAGCAGCAGAGCAAGCTGATTCCCCTTGGACACTGACCTGGCTTTAGCGTGACCTGGTATGGGCAGGAGCTGACCTGACCTGGCACTGCTCTAAACAGGACAGCGAAAGGCTGCTGACCTTGGAAGGCACACGTTTAGCCAAATGATAAATAATCATGTAGTGATGTTATAACTTATATGTATTTAATCAACTTTCATCCATGTGTTTTGTGATTAACATTTAAACAAATCCAATCTTCCTGCATCATATACCAATCAGCTATAAAAACTCTGTTTACGTTTCTCGTCTGTGTGCACTTTTCACCAGTTGCAACTGGGGACAAGATTTACTAAGTACAATTTTAACCGAAAAATGGTTTTTTTCAAAGACGCTATATCAAGACCTTCTTTAGAAAACTGGTCTTTCCCATTCTATGGTGTGGGCAATTTACCAAAGAAAATGTCTACATGCTTCGTGAAATTCTGAACTCTGCTAATTTAGAATCTTTCCGAAGTTTTCAAACCAACTTTCTATAGCGTGCATGCAAACGGAACGATTTTAGGGGAGAACTTTGAAATAAGAAACACATGTTAGACTGAGAAGTCGATACTGACAGTATCGACAGAAAAGCTAACTGGGTAAAAATAACATGAAAACGTGAAGGCAAAAAGTAACCATTGAATAAATCAGACTCACTAAACAAAAAGAAATGGAAACCTGTCTGAGTCAGTTAGGGAGAGTTCAACCAATTGATGCAGCTTCAATGTGAATGCGAAAATTCAATTTAATAAAAGTCTATTGCATAAAATTTCCTTTCCCTTAAGAAAAGGGATAAAATTATTTAGAAAGTAAAAAATACTCAAAAATACTTCAAATAAACAATCCCTTCAGCCTTACCATACACACAGAATCAATTACATGGTTTGTAAAACCAGTTTGGTCACTCCAGGAATTGTTGAGATGGCAAACAAGCATTTTTTTTTCTTGCTATTCATTTGATTCTTAACCTGAAGACAAGGCCCACATTTTGCACTGTCCTCTTTTTTTTTTTTTTTTTTTTTTTTTAGCATCCATTAAGCTGCTTTAATTAAATGGATCCTCAATGCATGACCACAGGGAAAAGGACACACAAAAGAATGCAATGTGGGAGATTTGAGAGTATATCATATATACTCTAAAGTAAAAGAAATCTATCCCAAAGAGCTCTCAAGCCCTGTTTAGGATACTGATAAATGAGAGGTCAAGAAGAACTTATCAATACTTAAAGGCCAACTATTTCTAATATTCTTCAAAGATCATTAATTCCCATTGGATGAAGAAAAAAATTTTTCCATGAAGTAACAGTCAATTTTATAAAAATTCATGTGCCGTGATATCAAGTATTTGATAGAATGTAATACACAGAGTGGAAATAAAATGGAAAGAGTGAAAAGGCACTGAAAATATAGGAATTGTGGAAATAATTCTGAAACTCCACATCGCTCTTCTTCCATTACCAGGAAAAGGTCTTGAATTCTGGCTATGGAGTTTGACTATCTATGCGGCACCTACAGTCAAATGATGTCATTGAGACACTGACCTTGAGTTGTATCTCTTAAGGTACTGATGGCTTATGTTTTGCTGCCTACACTCTCACACCAATGTCCTTGTGCCAATGACAAGTGTCTGTGAGAGCCACGACGGGTTAACTGTTGCCTCCCCAGCAAAGCTGAGTGGCTCATTCTGGACCCTAAGAAGCTTGGCTTTATTAGCATCATTTTCTAGTCTTATTTTTCTCAGAGTTTTTTTAGTTCATGAGACATGTACGAACTTTCAGGATACCCAGTAGTCTCCTCTGACCATAATTAGGCATCTACTGGGTACCTTGGGAGTATGTGAAAACATGGCAGGAAGTATGGGGTTCTCACCATTGACTGGGGCTACCACTGAGATTCAGAAGTCAGGTTTGAGCAGTCCTGCAATGTGTTGGCCCTGCATAACAAAGAACTAACTCTTCCGAATCCCCCTCGGAGGAACTGGAGGGTCATCCACACTTCCAGTCATGTTGTACACACACACCTCATTTTTTCTCTACACCATGGTAATCATCATTGCTTCTCTTAAAGCAAACAACAAAAAATAGCAAGAAAATCTAGGATAATTACACCCCAAGAGCACATATGAAACGTTATGCTTAGGGATCTGTAAAAGTCAGTGTCTGAGCTACAGCAGCCTGTTTTGTTTCCCATTTTATGTCAGACACGCTCCCTTCTAAAGCCAGCACTCTTCACCACAACAGCTGCCGCATGGAGGGTGGGGGGTATAGACCTTGGCATTCTGCCAAACGACATTAATCATATTTTTCCCAGGCACTAGCATGACATCTACCATCCCCATTAGTTGAGACTCTGGATCTTCCATCTGAAGAATAATAAAAAATGAGAGAATGAGTAACATGGAGAGGTAAATTATAAAGGATTACATCACTTCATGTATAAGGTTGTGTGTGTTCTTGAAAAGACGGTATTATTTTTGAGAGGTATGGAATTTCTATAAATTAATCATATGACAACATAATAAAGGAACTTACTATTTAAGTCAAGCCTATAAAAATAGAATGATTACTTCCTAAGTGAATTTTTGTTTCAAGCAGTAGTTTCACATATTGTATTGCTTTTAAAGATAATAGTACAACACCCCATTATAACAGTTGTCCTAAGAAAGAAGAGAAGACAGAAAGAGAAAGAAGAGAAGGAGAGAGGGATGGAGAAAGACAGAATGACCGAGTGTTACATTTCTGTCTCAAAAAACTTGGTAAGGGCAAGATGATTTTGAACAGAGTAACCATTAAATTTATCATGTAAATTGGGATTTTTCTTGAAAGTAAAGTATCTTTAACCAGAATGGATACCACAACGCCAGGTATAAATTGGGACTGTACTTGGGGCAAGCTGAGATGTAGAGTCATCCTACATGGGTGATGTTAGAGGTCTCTCTTAAATTTGACCTTGTTTACAAGTGACATTTAAGCCTTATTAATTATTATATGGCATCTGTAATGAGAATAGAGTAAGTAAAGACATGACAAACCTCACACAAAAACAAGTAAAAACTAACTCCTTATTCATTCACTCATTCATATAATAAATATTTATTGCTTTCCTACAATGTGTCAAGTACTGTGCTAGATACGTGAACAATCTAGAGTTCTCTTATTAATGGGAAAAATAAATAATTCTCCAAAATCTCAGTTATCTAGAACCCTTAAGAAATGATTATTAGAATTTAGTCAATTTTTCTGTGTGGCGAGATGTGATTCACTTTAAGCAATAGCATGTTTAAAACAGAATCGTTTTGTACATAAATTATTCCAAAATGTGTTATGATGCCAAACACAATTTAACTTTTACTGAGAGAATCAAAGTAATCAACACTAATGAGAGTCTTTACACTGTGGTAAGGTATGGCAATGCCCCCAGGGATCACATCACACAGGGCTTGTGGCCTTAATGCTCAAACACTCATGTCACTAAACATTTTGCATTAGTACATTTACGTTTCGTTATTTTTCCATTTCCTTTTTATTCTAAGACTGTCACTTGTCAGTACTATCACTATTTCTATTTGTAATAGGGCAGTCATTTAAATTGGCCTAAAAATGTGGCAGATACTTCTCTAAGTGTTTTCCATGTAGTCCTCCATTTAGTCCTTAAAATATGGGATAATAAAGGACATAGGATAACATAGTATTATCTCTATTTTACAGTGAGAAAATCTGGGGCACAGAGAAGTAGTTTGCACAAGGCCAAACAGCTGGGATTTGAACTCAGGCGGGCTACTGCATGAGCTCACCATGTCATATAAGCATGCCCGCATCCACCTTAATAAGCTATGAACCTGAAAACTTTAGAATTATGTGTAAGGTAAGAGAAAAAATGCTCTGAGACACAGCATCTGAAAGAAGCAACACGTGAGTTTGAGTGAATAGTGAATCAACTCTCTGACACACAGGTTTGTCATTAGGCCTTTTTCTTTCTCTGTATTTCACAAATACACCTGTGTGGGTAAACTGTTAGAAAACTCAGTTTGCCAAGTTTGCCTTGGAAATTAATTATAATTAAAATGAAAGCATTTTGCAATATAAACTTATATATTTTCCTCTAACTATTCTTATTTTGGGTACTTTCTTATTAGAAATTTAGATTTTTTAAAAAATTAGATTTTTCTAACTTAGAAAAATTATAGTTCAATTTTAGTTACATGATTTTTAAGAATATAAAGACAGTTATTGGCACAGTAAGCATGCCAGAAAGACATCAAGTATCAAGTGATAGAAATTCATAAACACATGAACAAAGAATCCATTCATCCATTGGCTTATTGAAAAGCAAATGAGAACGCTATGTAGGTTGTTAAGACAACTGAGATATGATGATTTAAATGTGAGATAACGAGCATAATCTCTGTACCTTTATGAATCAAATTTTTTGACTCCTTACTAAGCCCTAATCTATATTTATGACTAAAACTTTAAGAGCACTATTTACACACGCACATGCATGCATACACACACACAAACACACACAAACAGCCTTCAAGCATCTGAGCTTTGCTGGTGAAGAAGCTTGAAGCCTTTCTGATCAGGAGTGAGTCCTGGTCTTGAAGGATGTGTGTGTGGTGTATCAGAGAGGTGTTCTTGGCTGGATCAACCCCATTTTGTAATAGTGATGGATGAGGTGCCTGTCAGAGGCTATTACCAATAAGTTGGAAAAAATTATTGGCAACTGAAATAATAGCTTTCTCTAGATTATTGCTATTTCAAATTTGAAATTCTGGGCTCATTCCATTTTGGCCACTGTCCTCCCTGCTGTTGCTTGAACATGCCAGGCAGACTTCCACCAAAGGGTCTGTGCATTGGCTCATCCCCAAGGGAATGCACTTCCCCCAGCCCTCTTCTTGGCTTACTCCCTCATTTCCTTCAAGTCTTTGCTTAAATACCATCTAATTTAAAATCACAACCTACTCTTACCCGATATTCCTCATCTTGTTTCATTCTCTAGTATTTATCATCTCTTAACATCCTCCATCATCATGTATTCTCCTGTTTTGCTCACTGAAATAATGCAGTCACTTAGACCACTGCCTGATACATAGTAGTTGCCCAATAAACAGTAACTTAAATGGCAAGAGTAAGTGTTCCGATAATTGCACTGCTGAAAAAATCAGTAAGATCCCTTTGTTTCACGACAAAGTAGAGTTGAGTCTTAATTCCTCAGGCCCTCTGGATGAAAGTCACTAAGAAATGCTACTTTATGCAATGTGTTACTCTGACCAAATTAATTCAAAGCAGCTAAGTCTCCAGAAAGACTGTTTCATATTATTAACCATAAAGACTTCAGAGAAACTCAGTGTACTGTATAAGAGGCTGACCAGGAACATAGCCATTTTTTGGAATTCATCACTAATACATGTGAGGAAATCAAGCATTTTTCTCATCTTTAGAGAATAATGCAAGCTGTCAAAAAAAAAAAAGAGGCCAGGTCCCGCATACTGCCACACTGGCACCGTGCTTATTTCAAGTGATGTCTATTATGCAATATATATATATACATACACATATATATATACATATATATATTTGTTCTCAAGACAAAAAAATATATATACAATGAAGTTATGCTGGCCAATAAAGATAAATTACCAGGAGTTCCCAATAAACTATAGGAAAAGGCTGATCAGGGACATATATGATAAGGCATTTAGGAAAAACTAATCTATGTTAGACACTGTTTTTTTTAATATTCAATTATCGCTAATAGCAGGAATTTATCAGATACTGTAAATAATTATCTGAGGAAATAAGCTCAAGATATTCCAGATAATGAGGACATAATTAATAGCAACACACAACATATCATTCACTTTTGTTCAGAATCCCAGCTGCTTCAACACCTGTAGGAATTTGTCAACATGCACTACAGAAGGCAAAATGGCTTCAGAAAACCTCCAGAGAATGCTAACCAAAATGATGAACAGACTAGAGAGGCATTCGCATGAAACTAGGCTTTGAAATGAGACAAAAATACTCTCAAAATTGGGGGAAAAAAGATAAAGCTATGATATGACTCAGGGTAACTAAATCATTTTATATAGAGATTGAATTATCAGGGTCTTTCTCTTCAAATCCTCAAAAATGAGAATTAAATCAGACTCTTAGAATATCTACTATTAATCACTTACCACTTTCAGGGGAAATATATCTTATAACTTGAAAAAGATAGTTTTAAACAACTAGAAGAACTTATATTATTACTTTGTATTGTGAATAGTAATTTTCTGGTTTCTTTAGTCCAAAAGATAGTATATGCTAGTAATATCACTAAGTCCAAGAAATGCTTATATAATCCCATAGACTGTACAGCTAGATTGTGTTACTTAGAGTACCTAATATTATTGGCACTACATTCTGAAATTTTCAAGTTTGAAGGCTTGCAATATGGTAGTAATCATTTTTGATGCTTCTTAGAATATTGGGCTAGATGGATCTCTGATTTGACACAGTGAAATCTTATGTGTTTTTACAAAGAGGCCCTCAGCTTTCACTGGTATGAAAAAATATAGCACTTAATTTTTTGACAGATAATTATATATAGATAAAAATTTCAGAATTCTGGAAGCACTGCAATAATTATTTGACTAGCAAATAAATATGCATGACTTAATGTCGAATTTAACATTGTTAAATCATAACTATTTCCATAAGATGAATTAGCTACATTTTTAAAGTATTTACACATAGATGCTGAATAAACTTCCTGAGGCTCACTAAAATATTAGATATTAAACCGAGATTCATTCCAATGCTTCTTGAAAAGCTGGGGGGTCATTCTGTCTTTCTATTGATAATTTCAAAGTTAGGACAGACTAAGACAAGAACACATAGCACGTAGCCAAAGCTTTGCTGATTTCAGGCAACTAGTAAATTCTCAGCAAACCCAACTTCTTTAACCTATAAAGTGGGAAAGAGTCCACCCTCGCCATTACCCACGGAATCATTTTTCACTCTCCACATGGAAAAACTATCATTTTCACTCATATGCACCATACGTACTTCCTATATTTTAATACGTTCCCTTGGATTTCCTTACTGTAAACTGCTGGTGGTACTGTGGCCAGGATGAGACGAAGCAATGACAAGGAAAAAAGTGATATAATCCCTAGAAGTCACTTCACAGCCAAGTTTCACCAAAATTATTGTTTCCATTCGCTCCACAATTAACAGAATGAGTTTAAAACAAAACTGCCTGATTTCAGTTTTTTCCTATGTTCTTGACCTCGCCCTGATAAAAATGCTCCACTAGTTAGTGATTACAAAGAAAAGGTAAAGAGTAACCAAATTTCACCAAAGACCACCAAAGAAATCATTCCAGTATCATGTGGACTATTTTAACATCTAGGCACCCTAAGATATTTGCCAAGAATGCAATTAAAGAACAAAATAAATTATTTTCTCACTTGCTATCAGAAATAAAAAAGACTGAAAGCAGAAGAGTTTTTTAAAATCTGAGACTCATAGAAACTTCTGCTATTAACTTCACTTGTTCAGGAGCTGCCTAGTATAGTAAAATTAAACAAGACCAATATATTTTTAGTGATGACTCAAATGAAGCACAAATCTACACTAATAAATTCAGCATGGCTGTAGAAAAAAATCAATATAAGATATTTCGGTTTATGTTTTAAGATTGTCTATCTAGTCACAGATAATTTTAGGCTACAGTAAAGTACAAAAAAAATATAGTTTAATTTTCTCATGTACTCATGTTATAGTTAACATTAGTTTTAGGAACAAAGGCCAGTGACATTATATTCAGGACATGGTAAACAACACAGGAAAGTAAAAAATAAAAAATAAAAAATAAGAAGTGTCAATTTTTTTCTATGAAGCACATTATATCCCTTTCCATATGACATCAAATTCAACAGTTTATGAATCTGAGAAAATACTGTCCCTAATGTCTGACTTTTAGTATATAGATAAACAATGTTATTTCTAAGAAGTCATTTTTACCTTACTTACATTGCATGGGTTTGTAAATTCTCTTTCTCAATCTACCAGTCACATCTGCAGCCCAAGCATTTCTTTCCAAAAGAGGAATGAAGGCCAAGCAGGACAAAGAATTTGCTGATACACTTATGTCACTCCAAGAATTTTCCTGACAAAATCTCCACACCCAATTTAATTACTTCCCTACTGTAAAAATGCTTTCCATCTGCATTCATTCTAACCTTTTCAAATCCAAAACCAACACACTATAAAGCTAGCTAAATAAATGAATGACATTAGTTTTAGGTTCAAAGTGAGGCAGCATTTTATAAGGCAGTGGTCTCCCACTCCCATACATTTTATGCTGATACAGCATTTCATTTGGAGCTCAGTTCTTTAGATTTGTTTAGAATTATCTAGCCCTAGGCTTTTAAATCTCAGTCTGAATCAATCTCTTTCTCTTTCTCTCATACATGCACACATGCACATGCATGGGAGGGAGGGAGGAAAGAGAGAGAGAGGGAATATATAAATGTCATTCTAAATGAGCAAAACATAATGTAGCTATATATGTGTATGCTAAGGTAATGCTGCCTAGTATCTATAATAACAGCATTTTGGTGTGAGTCTTTTTATTAGGTTATAAAAACTAAACCTCAGTACATGCATGTAATATTTTTTTTTTTGCCATTCCTTGATTCACTGACTATTCAGTAAGTTATTGTATACTTTTTTGTGCAGAATGTTCTTTAGCATATTTTTATTGTCTTCTTGGTATTCTGTCATTGCATTAACTAAGTGCCAGTTTTGGAACTCTAATATCTAATACCTGTGAATAAACAGAAAATCCAAAAATAGTCACAATCTTTATGTCACTGACACTTAGAGCATGGGGATTGTCCTTTGCACCAGAAGTTAGAAGAGGAGACCAGCCACTGGGTAACCCAGAACAAATAAATGGTTCTAGGTCATTGTGAAGGTCTTTCTATCTTGGACTTTAATAAGGATTGTTTTGTTTATTTGTTTGTTTTTGACATTAGAAAAGCCTTAGAGTCCTTAGAAATTGATTTGTCTAATTTACCTGTTTATATTATAGATTAGGAAACTTTTAGAAGCAGTTAATCCACAGTAACCAGCTGCTGGTTTCCAGGAAGTAAGCTACTTTTCTACTAATATATATATCATATATTATATGGATATTGTTATTAATACGATTATTTTAAATTGTCTTTTTTAAATAATCATTATTTGCCTTAACTATAAAATTGTACTTTTAAGGCTAGATAAGCTAAAATTCGCTAGATAAAAGAGAATGAATTCTGCGTTTAAAAACACTGAGCTCTAAACTCTCTGTTTTTTTCTTTGACTTACTGATATCAGTTGTGAATACAATCAGTTTGGTGGCTTTCTGCTTGTTTAAAATCTATATAAGCATAACACTATCTGTCCAAAAATCCTGAGTGTCTTGAAGGGTAAAAATTTTTTAATGAAATATTAATAATAATGTTGATATTGTTCTGTTTTTCCTAGTAACCCTCAAGACCAGCAGTTTGAAAAAAATTATCTAATTATTTAAATAACAAGTCATAGGTAGGTTACTCATAGAGGTCAGTGAAATGATTAGGAAGGACATGACCACAAGAAACAGAAGTTGGGCCTTTCCTTCTCTCCATGCATCCTGGACTTACTCTGCTTTTTAGGAAAAAATTGAATGGTTAATCCATTTCCTAATGCACCAATAAGCTAAAACTATTTGGTTCTATTTTGATATCTGATTATAAAAAAAAGATCAAATGTCAAAAATTTTATAACACTGTATATTCTTGATGGTCCAAAAGAAAAGGCCATGTATAACCATTTTAATATGTATAGGAATATCACACTACACAAAACAAAGGAAGAGTTACACAAACTGTAAATGGACTGCACGAATATATATTGCTGTCTAAAAAGAATATATGGCAGTCATTACCATTTTACCTAGATCTATGTTTTATTATACCAAGAAAATTACTACATACATCATAGGATGGAGCAAGTAGAATAAAATAAACTAAGACCCATCTCACCATTAAATAAAAATTTCTTAATGCAATAAGTTAAGGTATATCATTAATATCATATTAAGAATATGTGTTTATTATGGTAATAGTATTTACAACACTTTCTTATCCATTTAAAATGAGGCCCTGGATTTTGAACTGAAAACGTGTAGGCCTGAAAAATATATGTTGGGCATCTGATCCAACCACAAGCAAATGAAAATTCCTGTATGTTGTGGCCTGGCTATTTTAATTCATCATTTTTACAGGCTCCAAGCAACCAAAAAGAGAATGTCAAGTTAATTTATATTTTCTCAGTTTGATAGCATCTGTAAAATCTGGCAATGTTTGATTTAAAAGAAAAAGAAATATTGTAGCTTTTTTTTTTGGTAAACATGGATTTGAAAGTTATTTAGTTTGTGGCAAAATTCCATATGTGAATACATACATGATAAGAAGAGGTTAGAAAAATGAAGGTGAATATAAAATAATGAATGCTAACGGTAGATGTTTTCAAGTATTTCTAGAGATGTTTCTCCTATTCTTTAAAGCTGACTTTAATCATTGTCCTTTTTTATTAACATTATGATTAATGGCAACTTAGTTGGTATAATATACAGTTTCCATACAGATAAGTTCTTAAAGAAACCCAATGTTTCAAATCACAGTTGTATCTGGAATATAATATCTTACTATTGCTCTAAAATTGCAATTTTTCTTAGAAAGTCATGGCCTCTATTTTATTGTACCTGGAATTTTGAGCTTCTGAAACATCTGATTCTGTGCACGTTTTCTTTACCTGCAAGAAAAGAGTACTAGTTATTCTCATATGAAAACACAACTTTCTCACTCGAATTCACACATTTGTTAAACTTAAAGTGGGTACAGCTTTGCTCACCACAATCTATAAAGTACTCCCCACGCTTTACAGCGGCACTATGCAGTACTAAATAGTGTATTTCATTATTTTCCCATGAACAGCTGCCAAACGCACTTTCCTAGACTCCATTAGTATTTAAAATGTTCAGCTAAAATAGCTTGGGACTAGCTTAACTAGGAACAAAGAAACCAAAGAACCAGGTTTCCCACTTAGGAACTAGAAAGCCATACTGTTCTCAATTCACTAAGAAATGTTTTTCCAATCGATATTGCTTCTGTCTCCTACTAAAACTCACAATAATAAACACCAGGTTCTGGGGACAAAGCATAGTGTTAGCTAAAACATTCATATATTAATTTTCATTTTCTCCATCCAGTGGCTGTATGTTTTATATATTTCTCAGCATATTAATTAAGTTTCAGCATTGCTCACAGACTTCTCACATTTATTTGCAGTATATTTTGCAGACCATATATCAACTTTGTGGTTTTTAACCCACAAAAGGTAAAGAATGAAAATAACTTTTGCTTCAAGGACATGTTATCCATTTCTGGACAATAGAGTGCAATACATTCTCTAAAATAAGGCAAAGCACAAATCCATTGCCTTTCATAATTTAACTGCAAACACAGATACTTACATTTGATTATTATGGTCTTAATGGTATATATATATGCAAAGTAGACTCAATTTCTAAAATCCCTTAGTTAATATGAAGCATTTACAAAATACATTTTCAAGTCCACTGCCATGGTCTATCTATGCAACCTACAGAATCCAAGATGTTTTAATTTCTAATAATGTAGCTTGAAAGTGAAAAATAAGTATACTGAATATATATCATAGGTGGAAACTGTAATTCAAGCGGCATCACTTGAGTCATTTTTTAATTTTAAAGATACAGTATTGTCTTTCTAGCACACAAAGTAATTCTTTCCTCTTCCGACTCAGAAGAATGCTTAAAGTACAAACGCATACACACAAAAATCTTATACTTTCAAAAATCTACATCTTTTGTTATCAATTCTAAGTCCAGGTATTTTTATAATCTGAGAAACCAATTATTTGCTTGATTAACTGTACTTTCTTTTACATCCTGTGTATACATTTATACAGTAAGAAAATAAAACTGATTGGCAAAGAAATTATCAGCCTATCCTATTTGTAACATCTTCTATGCTCTTAACATGAAACTCAATACTGTGAGATGGAAGGGTGAAGAAATGTTTCCAAGAGTAATTAGTTAAAAATAAATACTTTTCTTAAAATGTCAACATAAAATTCACTACAAAACCCACAAAAGTCTTATGGCCATTAATATTTGTCCAAGAAAAATAAAAACTAAAAAGGAAGGATACCAGAATAAAATCCTTCTTTCCCACCAGTTCTTTCCTATGAATCATCACCAGAAACTACAAGAACTGCCCAATGAATATGTAGAAATCACCTCAAAGTGAATGGTACTTTCCTTAAACTGTGATGCTTGACTTTGGGACTGAATGAAGAAACTTCACAAGAACCAGTCAAGCTTCCTAGACAAAGCATCATTCTCCAAAAAATTACCAGAAAATTCTAATTATTTCAATTTTCTCTCAAGTAGTAATCATAACACATCTATTGATTACTTACTATCTAGTACCCACAGAGTCCCAGCTTTATAGTTAATAAGTATGTGATAAAATATCGAAGTAGATATAGCTATTCTTTCAGATATTGTTAGAACTATGTTATTCAAAATGATTCTTTTTAGAGGCTTCATTAATGTATTCATGGTTAAATGAGGGAAGAATATTATTTAAGATACTATCACTACTATAGGAGAGGGATATACAGTGTTGGGGGTGTTCAGTGGACAATCTATCCCATCCAAAGGAAGATGGGGATGGCAACAAAGAAAGTGACTTCTGAACCAAGTTGTAAATTATATAGGCCTCAAAGACTAAATGTGGAGAAAGGGAGATATTTCAACATCATAGAGTTTGCCAGCTAAGGTCTTTATAACATGGTATGAAGACCTTATAAATGGTAAAGAATTTGGAATGTACTCTTTGGCCAATGAAGATCATTCAAGGGTTTTAAGAACAGACTGGGTAGAGATGGTATAGAAAAATAGTGTGGAAAGAGGACAAGGTGAGGACTAAAAGACAGATAAGAGCCTAATACAACAGAAGAGAAAGTAGAAATTCCATGAAAACAGAGATAGCATTGATCTCATACATCATTACATCCCTAGATTTACATAGGTGCTCCCCGCTATGGCCTCAAAGTTTATGTGCCCCTACAAGGCATATGTTGAAATCCTAACCCCCAAAGAATAGGAAGTGGGGCCTTTGGAAGGTGCTTAGATCATGAAGGTTGAGCCTTTCTGAATAGAAGTAATGCTCTTGGAAAAGAGACCCCACAGAGCTCCCTAGCCCTTCTACCGCGTGAGGACACAGTGAGAAGGCCCTGGCTAAGAACCAGAAAGCTTACCAGACACAACCATGATGGTGTCGCGATCTTGGACTTTCCAGCCCCCAGAACTATAAGAAAAAATTTCCATTGTTTATGAACTACCTAATCTGTGGTATTTTGTTTCAATAGCCCAAACAGACTAAGTGAATCATTTAAATCATTGCTAAGAGATGTTAAAAACCTGAATTAAAACAAGAGTTGAGAGGATGTTTTTGATGGATACTTCTGAGACAGAATTGATAGAATATTGTTTTTGATTGAGGCATAGTATAAAGTAGAATACGACCTGAACTTTTAATCCATCCTTGAAAAGAAATTTTAGTAATACCAAAGACAAAAAAAAAAAATGTTAACTTATGATTTGATTGATTGATTGATTGATTTTTAGGCGAGGCAACCCTTGGTTGACCTCATAGATTGCAAGGACCTTGTCAGCTTACAATCCCTTATTTTTTATTTTTATTTTTTACACCTACAGCACCTGGTCTTCCTAGGTGGTCTCCCATCCAAGTACTAACCCGACCCTGCTTAGCTTCCGAGATCAGATGGGATCAGGCTTGTTCGGGGTAGCATGGCCATAGACAACTTATGATTTTAACATACTTAAAAACCCTATCTTATTTCTGAATTGATGGATGAGAGCTAAATGAATTATTGAGAAAATTAAATGAATCATTAAGAAAGTTATATGTTTATATATGTATCTTGAACACGGAATTAGAAGCCAAATGGAAAGTTTTACCTAAATTTGAACACACCCTCCCATTTGAGAGATCAACAACACTCCATTAAATGGTGACTGCTAAAACATATATGCTATTGAAGAAAGAACAGTATTACAAAATACATAGAAACTTCTGTCTTCAATGATTACTAATTTAGTTTTGAATTTGTTTAGAATAAAGTTGAAACAAGCAGGCCAAGAAATGAGACAGAATTTCATGCCCTCAATTTAAATCCAAATCCTAGTTTTTATAAGACACACAAGGAGGTAGGCAAAAAATATACCAAGAGGGAAAAGAAGATTCGAATTAAATGAATTTAATTGGCTGCACTAATGTAAATTTTACCCTATTTAATGTTATGAAAACACATGCAACATCAAAGCAAGATGTAAGAATTAAAAGTTTAACTATTTTAAGAAAACTATTAGTATGCAATAAACATACAAATTTCAAAACACTGATTTTTTTGAATGAATGAATGAATAAATAATACCTAATTTTTTTTGCGTGTTTATCATATGTCAAGCAAAATGCTTAGGTGGATACTATTTTTCTTTCCAATTCACAGATAACAATATCTAGAACCAGAAAGATTAACTGGCAAGCAAGTTGTATAGTAAACTTTAAATCCAGATTTATGAGGACATTCTAACCAGTATATGTTAAGAACCTAAAATTCATATACATATAAACTAAAATGTTCAAAATAAAGATTAAAATATCTTAATATTTAAAAGTTCAGTTTTTCTTACATCATAATATAATTGCTGCCATTTATTAAGCAATTATTCTTTCCCACTCACTGTGCTGGACTATGTACCTATGTAATCTCATTTAATCTATGAAGACAGGCATGATGGATGAAATACTCCATTTACAAATGAGAATACTAAGGCGCAAAGAAAACTAAGGTCAAGCAGCTTGTCCAATATCCCACAGCTAGCACTAACAGGGATGGGATTAGAACTCAATGCTATATATCAATTCTCCTCTCCTATGCTAGATTTGCCAGTTGCTTTTATTATATTGTTTTAAAACTAAAATTTGAAACTAACATTCAATGGAATACTTTTTAAAGAAGAAGCGACTAGATACTTCTTATATCAACCATTAAACACATCTTTTAAATCAGACTACTAAAGTAACCAGGTTTTATCAAGCACTAATCACATTTAAAGTCCACTTAAGCAAAGCAAAATGGAGTTTTGAAAAAATATCCAAATAACTCTGGCATCCACCACCACTACTACCAACACCCTGACAACTTCAAAAAAAGGTCAAGTGTGAAAAATGAATTCTGTTTTTTGCTGTTTTATGTCTGGAATAGTAGCATCCACTCACTCAACAAGGCTTTACTGAATATCTCGAGTCTACTAGGGACTATTCTAGGCATGGAGATGAACTAGACCTGAGAAGTCTAACAGAACAGCTACTAGCCAATGTGGCTACTAGACCTTGAAATGTGGCTAGTCTAAACTGAGATGTACTGTAAGTGCAACAGGCATAGGGGATTTAGTATAAAGAAGAATGTAAAATACGTCGTTTTTTTATATTAAGAAATTAAATGATATTTTAGATCTACTGGGTTAAATAAAATAAATCCCCCTGTTTCTTTTTATTTTTCGAATGCAGCTACTAGAAAGTTTAAAATACATGCATGGCTTGCATCATATTTTAGTTGAATAGCACTGACCTAGACCAACAAAAACCTACTTGCATGGATCGTGCATTCTGGTGGAGGAAATATATCATTAATTCTTCAAGATTTTCAGTCTGTATGCATATGAGTAACAGATAGTGTACTTTTAAAATAAATTATAAAGAATGCAGGATTTAGTATTGAGAATAATGAATACTCTCAATGTCTGAAAAATACATGTTGAAGACATAATCTCTAAATGTTTTGCATTCAGGTATAATAATCACCATAACATTTTTCAAATTTTCTAACTAAGAGGTGCTTTGAGCAGCTCATGATCTTTTGTATGAATCAACTTTTGTAAGAATTAAAACATAATTAACTCATGAAAAATCTGCAAAACAATGAGTTTCTTTTATCTTATCCTTCATCTTTTTAAAAAGCTGGAACTAATTAACCCAATTATTTTCTACTTAATTATGCTGTGTATAAATCTTGAAACATTAACGATGATAAAAAAATGTAAAGGATTGAATAATGGAAGAAGACATTTTAAAAAGACCTTTTTTTATAACTTCATTTTGTTTTGAAATGTACTCTAATGACTAAGTCTTAGAACATAGTACACAGTGCTAATAAAAGATCAATTCTGCAACTATAACTCCAAGATAAAAATTTGAAAAATGAAAGTTTGCTAATGTGATGAATAACTTATTATACATATTTATACAGGTGGTATTTAAGAAAATATTTCTTCACTGAATTGTGTAGAAAATATAATACAAATTAAATTTTAAAGCATTACTGTTTAAGGAAAGCAATATGTAAAAAGACATATAAAAATAAAATCTGTCCTCCAAATGTAAATTATATTGTAGATTATTGCATGCAACACTCTTTGTAAATACAGAAAGTGACAGAATTACTGTGAACAAAAACAATTTAGATTGTCACCTTTGGTAGGACTTTAAATGTGAATATTCTAAAATGGGATTCTGATTGAATCAACAATATTTATACAGATATGGTAGCATATCAATGCCTAGTTTCTGTATCAATGTACATTTAATAAAATGTATTTTATGACTGAGTTAGGTAAAATTACTGTAAATAATTGCTTCATAATGTAGAATGGGTTACTTTTAGGTTCTGATTTAGTAAAATTAAGAGATATCTTGAAATATCAATTGCTATGTGGCATTTTTTGCATTTTCACATACTTAGAAGGTGGTCATATTCGAATTTTAAATTACATAATGAACTAAAAAATATTTTCTTATAATTATTCCAGCTTTATTCTAGCAATGTAAATTATGCTCTCATTTAAAATAATTAGATGGCCCTTTCACACACTTAATTTTTTTTCATTTAATTGAACTAACTGATATTCAGAGTTTATGGGCTTCCCCAGATCACCCTGTTCTCTAGTCAGTAGTATTAAATAAATAAAAATTAAAATATTTCTTTTTCTATTTTACTTCAGAATGCATGTGACATAACTAAGAACATATAAAAGTAGGCTTATAAATTAATTTAAAAATTGAGTCAAAATAATAACAGCTGGAATATCCAACAAAACATATAATTTTTATGAACCTTTTGCCAAAAATTATTGTTTATTTACTTAGAGTAGTGACAAAAATATATGTTAATTTTCTAAATTTATAAGTTAATATTAGTCTAGAACCTAGCATAAGATATATGCTTTAATGAGATAACCTATGATTATGCGGGCAGCCAAGTAAATATAATTTATGTTGAGAAGATCAGCATAGAATTGCTATGCTGCTAGTCTCAAACAGATACAAATTTCAGGAGACACGATCTAAACTGGCTTCAACTAAAATATCTCCATATTTCTCAACAAGACTTGTTTTACATTTTTATACATACTATAATTCAGTTCTTGACTTCTAAAAAATGCATAAATTTAAAAAATCCTTGGAACACAAAGGTTGTCTCACATTTTCAAAATATGCCTTTGTTTTAATATGCCTAAACAAATTTGAGAGGCTTTTCAAAAAAATATATAAAATGCCATTTTGCTAAATAATGGTCAAAAAACTAAACTCCTAGAGATGGACTTTGTAAAAATCTAATTAACAGATAATCTAAAACTATTTTTATAAAGTGTCATTCTTCTTTAGAAATAAAAATTTTGTAGCTCTAAAATTCGTACATTGGTAAAATTCTTTTCATAGAGTTGAGAAAGTTTCTTTACTCCTCCCTTTTCTTAGTATATCCCTTTTCAACCAAGTATCATTGTTTACCCAAGCTTCTCCCCCGACCAAACCAAATATCAGTTTCCAAAAGCCCAAGCTACAACTTATTTATTATAAAAGTGAGAGAATACTATTGCATAACTGGAACTCTGCATCTACTTCAGTTCAAAGAAAAAGTGACATAACCCTTCTTTAACTGTTATGCATAAATAAAGCACAAAGATACAATTGAATACTCCATTTTTAACTGCAAGAATGAGGAAACAAACACACTGTGAACAGTCGGAGAGAGAGTTAAATAAAAATCTACCACTGAAAACTTAAAGTAGAAATTATTCTTCCGCCTCTAGTATTGGACTGTCACGGGCAAGATCTTACTTAATTTCTGGCTGTTAATGCAGGGGCCTTCTAGGATCCAGGTTGGGGGAGGGAGGCTATACAAAATCACACACTGGGGAGAAATTATTTTTTAAATGTAAAAAGTCCTATAGGCTATAACTCTTCATCAGCTACAACTGTCACTACAGCATTCACATTATTTGAAAGTTCATTGAAAGGTTGGATATATTTAAAAAGCAACTCATAACAATGACTCAGGGAAACAAAGCATAATTATTAATGTATAGTATATACCTATTAAATCAAATGTCAAACCACATAAGCTTTTCAAATTCCGAAGCATATTTTCTCCTTAATTATGCCATAGTCCTTTGTCACCTGCCATAAACTCCACATATACTATATGAAATATTCAGGAAATTTTCAAACTCTTTCTAATGGTATGTTTTTTCATTATTACCCAAAAGGGACAATATCAAAGGTAACACAGTACTTAAAACGCCACAAAAGGAACCATAAGATGCCTTAACATATCATGTTACAGCTCATATGAAAGTCCCCCACTCACCCCAGGTTTAGAAATGAGACGAAATTGTTCAGCTGTAATACTCTGCATAAATATGATAGATAAGTGTTAAAAGTATTTTTTTTCCTTACAAATGTGCACTATAAACACCTAAGAGATATTTATCCATATAGCTTGGTCTCCTTTACATTTTTTGTTGACATGTTTCTTTGCAGTCCTAGGTGTCATAAGAAAGACAGTAGTATTAAAATAACAAAAAAGCAAAATGGAATATTCAATTCTAAACCAAGGTCTAGTATTTAATGAGCATAATGTTAATTTGGTAGAATCCACTGCAATTAAATTGAAATTGATAATTCTATTGTACATTTTCTCACTGAACTTAGAAAGGATAATTCCACCAGTATTAAACATCAAATCTTTAGTTTTAAATTTACCTCCATTCAAGTGAAGATTTATGAATTCATACAAATAATGCTTTAAAATAATCTTAAGAATTAACCTTATTTCCCTAGATAAATTTTGCTTTTTTGAGGTAACATCTTCTATATCTTTCTGGGTTCCCCCATCCCTCTTTTTAAAGATGTTGGAATGCTTTGGCCACAAGGTTACGAAAAACCTCCCCATTTATCATGACCTGCCAAGCACAACAGGCCCCCAGACAACACAGCTCTCCACTACTTAACAAATTCAGCTCATCTTAGTCATGAAACTTCAAAAGAATTTGGCCACAGGCATAGAGATTAGCTATCATTTGTTTTAAAGCATAAATATCAATCATTGTGTAACCTAGTCTAGTGCACCTAACATCATTTGTCTACTAGGTATAACTGATAACTAACCTTTTCAATTTGAATAACAATATAGTGATAGTCTGGTTTATTAATATATAATTGTTGAATTTATATGTAATACTTTTAGTAAAAGTGTCTGTTAAAACCTCTCTTAGGTTTGAATATATATGTATATTTTAAAAGATATTTTCAACAAGTATATAAAAACTTGTTATTAGGAATGTGACCAAAGGTATCACAATTATTCATAAGGAAAATTGAGAAATTCTTGAAATTTAAAAATAAATTGATGACTAAAATGTAAAGAATAAAATACTAAAGGCAATTTTAAATTGAACAGCATGATTCAACATATATCTATAAATTAATCTGAAAATTAACTTATGTATGATGTAAATATTTCTAGCACAGCATGTGGATAAAAGAAGTATATAATGACATCTATATTTTAAATTTTATATATTTTAAGTTCTTGATCTTATATTAGAATAGCATCTTTTATAAAGAGAAAATTCTGGGGAATTGGCATCAAATTTTTTGATTTAAAAAATAAAAGTAGATACAAGAAGAAAAATGTCTCTAGTGGAGTATGTTGCCTTTTAATCTGATATTTTTACAATATTGTAGCAACATTTTTGAGTTGAAAAATCTATTCTAAAGTAGTTTTATATTAAATCCATCTTGCATAACCAGTTATAAAAAGCTTATAAATCACCTTTCTTCAGGTTTTAATTTTAAAATGAAATTCTTCTTTAGCAGAGTTAATAAAACACAGATTGTAGCACAGTTACATACTAAAAAACACAAATTATGAGACTTCTGTTTGAGTAGATTTTCTATCAAACTGAAGTAACATTTTGAATCACCTACAAACTAAGGGCATAAGACAAAACAGCTCCATGTGAAGCATATTTCACACATACGAATATGTGGTAAGTAGAAATAGTCCCACTATGTAAGTTCTAGGAAAAACTTTATAATTTATTACAAGTATTTTAAAATGCAGAGCTGGTTTCTTAGATTGAAGTGAAATTTATTCAAGTAATTTCACAATTTTTACAGTCCTAAATATTTGTCTATCATAAAAAATGAAGTACCCTCTGCAATCTCAATGTAAAATGTATCCACACGGTGGTTAAACTCAAGGGTTAAAGAGTAAAGGAATTATAGATCAGGTCTATCTGTAGTGAAGGACTCATCCTAGATAAACCTAATAAATAATTGAGATATACTTACGATTTTTTCCTCTTTGACCTCAATTAAAATAGCTTTCTGAGAGAGGATTCTAAGGACAACTTATCTTGGTTTCCTCAATACACACTTATGAAGTCATCTGGCTTTTGTATTTCTCTAACAGCTGCATTACCTTCAAAATTGGCTTGCACCATTTCCCCAAAGCAAAATGTGAGAGTGACCCCGAACACACAAAATCACCCTCCTTCTGCGGGTGGCTGTGAGCTCAAAAAGTCAGATCATACAATTTCGAAAATTCTAACAGTAATTATAAAGAACTAGGAGGAGGAAAGAGAAAAATCAAAGTAGAGATTAAAAAAAAACGATCTCTTTCTCTCCCTCTCTCTCGCTCTTCCTCTCTTTCTCTCCCTCCTTCCCTTCCTCTTCCTAAGAAATTATAACACAAAGCATTATATGGTTATTGGTATATATTTTTGTTGCCATTTTTGATGTGATATTTTAGTAGCTTAGGAAACTTTTGGCCAAAAAAACCCAAACACACAAAAAGGAAAATAAAGCAGTGTAACATCATTATTCAATTACACGGGATTCAGAAAATAGTAACTGCAGCTAAGAAAAGGAGCAGGAAACTGGATAGCGCTGACTGATGCTCAGTAGACCCTGGAAACCAAACTGGAAAACGTATTGGCTGTGATATTTCATCCCCCCTTTCTTCAAACAGGTTCTCTAAACAATCTAACTCTGGCAGTAAATCAGTTTTCACAGACATTTAGAATTAGAGGATATTTTCTCCTTCTGAATTGTGTTTTTCTCACAAGAATAAAGCAATGATATGAATAGAGCAAAGCTTTCCTCGGTTATCTTGAATGAGAGAAATGTTTAAGATACTGTAATTATTGTGACAATTCACCCACATCTTAGCCCTCTGATGCAGCAAAACCGCAATTCACATTCTTTCTTCATGAGATTCAAAAATATAAAAATGTATTTAAGCCATTTATACCATAATTACCAAAGGCTTTTATTTCAAGTGTTTAAATCAAAGCACATGTTCAAGTGTACATCCAAATGACAGTAAAACTAACTAGAAACAAAATTTTTTTAAAGAAGTTAAAATTAAACTTGTTCTTACTATTATAGTTTTAGAAAAAAATAAAGTTCTATATATAGAAGGAAATAATTCTCTTAAAAATATAAAACATCATTGAGATGACTATATTTGAAATCTAATAAAAAACCCAAATTTGCTGCAAAATTTTAAAACAAAAATTATCCAAAAACAAAAGCCTTTCATTTAAATAGCTGGTATTAATTTTTATAATCTTGTAGTGTGAGAAAACGCCTCAAAGTCAACTATTAAAGTCAACTATATGAGAAAACACCTCGGTCAACTATTAAAGTTTTCTAATGAAATGTAATCTATTAATTATCTATTATTTCATCACCTGCATTTCTCCAAGCATTAACATTATTTAACTCTAGTAGCTGAATTTTATGAAGTAAAGACAAAATGTATTTACAAGTTTCATCATGGGCAGATTAGAGATTTTCTCTATATTGATTTATATGCTCAACGTTTATGGGCACATTTCTTCTATCATCCTTGTGCTAAAACTGAGAAAAATCCATACAACTTATTTCAAGTAACAGTTTTCTCTTAGCTAGAACTGTCTATTTTTAAAAGTACGACTTATCACGTAACATAATAACAATTATAATGCTTCAACCAAAAGCTAAATACAACTTACCTCATTCAAAGTCCAAAAACCTGAAACTAATTCCAGTTTTATTTGGAAGTTGTATGTGTGCGTTTGTGTGAAGTTCAACAGCCAATAAATTCCACTCTCCAGTGTGAGTAGATGAAACCCGGTTAGAGAATTACGGAATACTCCGAGAGTTTTTTTGTCTCTAACCAACATCCAGGTAGCCTTAAAAACACCTTGCTCTGACAAGAACCTCCTCACTCCAGAAGCAGTGCAGTTATTTAGGTTAACGAGGAGGAGACCTGGAGAGTAAACACTCTTGGCTCCAACCAATGGCTTTCCACGCCCTTCTGTTTATAGTAAGACGACTTGCCATCAGAGGTCACCCCCATCAACAGCTCCTGTCTTTCACTGGAATCTAAGGTACAGCGTTTATCCTGATTCACAGGCTGTCAGCCTGCTGTCCCGTTGACACATTCACAACCACTGGTGTAGCTACTCAGAGTTAAATCCTTGCATGAAATGTTCTAACAGCAAATTTTACTTTAATTGCTTTTAAAGCAAAACATTTCTGTAGAAGAAAACTCTCATGCTGAGTTAAGGACTGGTACTCATTTAAATAAGGATATAAGAAGGATCACTTAAAGTCCACAACCAACATTTTATGCTTTTTGTTTGTTCATTTTTTTTTTATGAGGGAGAAGGCCTGTAAGAGTTTACTTTCATTATTATATCTCTCCATTAAGTACAAAATTTTCTTCTTCCTCTAAGCACACGTGCATATGCTGACAAAGTGGCATTGTTGTTATGTATTTTTACTTGAGATAAAGGGATGAACACACACAATTAGAAATGCTCACCCAGCAGTTATCAGTATCATTTTATATAAAATCTTTTCTAAAATGAAGCCTTTTATGTTTACAAAAGAAAAGATATGTTACATTCTAATGAAACGAAAAGTAAACAAGAGCTAAATGTATGAGGAAGAATAACGCATAGAAGTCTATTCTCTGGCATTGAGGTTCCTTTTTTTTTCTAATGGTTTATTTAAAAAGAATCATTTTCATTAGAGAAAAATATATGATGCAACTTTAAAAATGTGTCTCTGAGATCTCAAAAGAAAAACTAAGATCATTTCACAAGTTCTTCCTACAATATTTCAATTTAGCATTTACAGGCATTATGGGAATTACTGCCTCCAAATTGTCTACATAATTCTGGGAAGACTTTTATTTTCTTTCATTTTTCTTGGTCTTTACAGTGTGGCCCTAAATGATACAGGGAGGCAAAGGTTTAAACGAAAGACCTACAGAGCCAAGGAGTAAATACCTCATTCTGAGTAGTTTGTAGCACAAGTGTTTCTTGAAGTCGTTTTCATTTTCAAGAGAGGAACTGAGTGAAAAGCCATTACCTGTTTCAGGTTTAGGCAGCGCTACAGAAAGCTCAGGGCCCTTAAGAATGAAAGACAACTGCTATTGCTGCTGTTGCTGCTGCTGCTGCGAAACTGGATAAGATCGAACATTCTACCTGCAGAACATGTTCAGCTCAGGTTTTGATGTCACTACAATACAGCTGCCTCGCTCTATTAGACTTAATAAAATGTGCTGATTAATTATTTTAGAGATGCTGTTTTAACAGATTCAGTTCTTGTTCCTATTATGGTTAGAATCACTCTAATATCTCCTTTGCAGCCAAATCTCCTCAGGCAGTTAGAGCTCTTGAGTATTGTGGTATAAAATAGTTTGTAAATTCAACAGAATTTACAACAGCTTCTGAAATGGCTACTTTCTTAAAGGATTATAAGTCATCCAATATTTTCTAAAGTCTTAAGAGCTCAAGAAACATTCATTAAAGCAACATCTATGTCTGTTCCTATTACAATAGAGACCCAACGAACCATAGCTAATACCCTGAAGAGTACAAAATAAGTTCTTCGCAAAGTAAAGAGGGATGACTGGATAGTAATTTTCCTTCCCAGTTTTGGAGGGGGTGTGTGTGTTGGGGTGGGGGAGTGTGGAGATGCAAAAAGCAACAGGTGGTGAAAACTTTGTAAATAAGGAAAATATAAGCATGAAAACAAATGTCATTGGTAGTTTCAACACTTTACGAGTACAAATAACCACAATTTTTCTGATGAGAAATGTAACCTTTTCCTCAGCTACGTCAGAGCATCGAAGTGTTGCTAAAATCATAAAGTAAATGGTACACTTTTACTTTAGACATTTATAACTCAGGAGGAAAAATTACATTGATTTTTTTAATAGCATTTTATGAACTGAGATAGTTAGGATGACCTTCTAGCCCCAGCATCCCACCACCAATTAATTACATGACCTGGAACAAACAGTTAAATCGTTCTTTCTAAGCATCCATTTCCTCACTTGTGAAATAAAGATTTCCATCCCAGAGTGTCAATGGTATAGTATTTATTTTTACAACGTGAACTATGTATTCTCAAAGACTCTACCAAATTTATTTCATTTAACAATAATTGTTTTTATTACCCATACTTAAAGTCAGGCATATAGTTGTCAATCAATGCTGCTAATTATGAAATAGCCTGTAGGTACAAATGAGTTAATAAAATAGCCAAAATCAAAGGAACTACATGTTTTTAAAAGCCATTAGAGCCTTATTACAGGTAAATGCTTGATTTCCCTTAAGTTTTAAAATATTGAAAATGGAACTTTGACCTCCAAAAACTATATTGTGCCTTCAGTTCTACCCTTCAGGATTTAAGTGTAATCAATGAGGGCCTGCTCCACATTCTGATAAAAGTGAAGCTATTATGAACTGCTGACAGCCAATACATTACAGCAGTGACTTGCATGGTGCTGGTGCTACACTGGTATTTGTTAAGTGCATGAATATCTTTCAAAGTGATATGCAAAAAGAGATTAATTTAGTCAATCATGACAATTCTTAGATTTGGTAGAAATTAAGTACTTTTTTTTCCATCGAGAAAAATCAATTACTGCAGTTTCATAGGGTGCATCTTTCATACTCGCCTTGACTACTTACTCTCCATAAACTCTTAGCACAAAGTTGGTGCTTTTGTACTTCGTCCTCTTTTCTTCCCATTCACTGGCATTGATTTTGTATATTGTCTAATGATCCATCAAGCACCCTACTTCTCCAAAGTTATAAAATAACTTCGGGCTTTTATGTATAGCATTTCCTGCTGCTCTTCATTATTGGCTAATTATAAGATGGCTTTCTGAAAAATCCCAATGAAAGGTATTAGAAATTAAGAGATAAAACAGAGTCAACATGGGAGAACCAAAAGTACAATTATATAATTCTGACAATTGAAAAAAAAATAGAGAATGGAGAGAAAAATAATTTAAAATTTCTGAATGTACAATAAGTTCCCAAATGCTGGTTTGAAAAAGACCATATGAAATCAAAACTAAACAGCTACCACCAACTATAACTGCCTTCTTAGACAGGTTATCAATGGGGTATCTACATTAAAATATAAAATCCAAAACCTAAAATCCTATTTCTAAATAAACATTTAGGAAATTATGTCCATGCCATTGTATAATAAACCATAAAGTAATCAATGCAGTAATTATATTTGCCATTTGTGTAAATCTTCTTCCTTCTTTTCCTGTTAAGGCTGACAACCTCAATTACATTAAGGAGTCAAGTGGGTAATTTGAAGGAGTGAAGTCGGTCAAGTGGAAGTGGGGCTATTAGCAAAGTATATGTTCTGTCCCAAACCATTCAAATTCTATACTTTCTCCCTAGATAATTCATCTGTTCTCATGTCTGGAATACCATCTATATGCTGTAAATTTCCAAATTCTTATCACCTCCTGACATCCATCCTCTGAGCTCCAAACTCTCAGATTCTCCTGAGTAATTTATATCTCTATATAAATATCTCACAGCCATATCAAACTTTAACATGTCCAGGCTCTATTACTTCTCTACCAATCCTATCTCTTCTGTCCAATATTTTCCTTGTAAATAAAGCCAGAAACCACAGTCAGTGGTTTTTGTCCAACTCTATATCTAAATTCATCTGAGCAGCAGGATTAGACCAATCTCAAGAACCAAGCTGAACCATGCCCCTATAGTACTAGACCAAAACAGCTCAACAAGTCTTATAAATCATCAAAGTTGACCTTTACAGAGCCAGGTGGTTTTGTCCTCAAGTTTCTTCTGTATTGGCCTTTCCAACTGGCTGCAGATACCACTGTGTCCCACAAAGAAGAACTCTAGGAAAATCTGTCATCCATAACAGCCCTGGATAGTGAATGGAACCAGGGCTGAACAAATTCCAGAACAAGGTGGTATCATTGATCACTTCAGCCAAAATCAGGAATAAATTTCATATTCCCATTTCTAAAAGAAAAAGAGATAGTGACCCACGAGGCACATAAATGAATCAGTCACCCCTCCATGAAACTATCCTGATTGACCAAGGGTAGCTTTATTTAGGACAGAGCTCCACATTCGATGAGTGTATGATCCATAATACTTAAACAAATGGAGTCTCTTATGACACCCTAACAAAAAAGTCTCATAAACAAGTACAGTTCCAAGATGCACACAGAACTCCCCAAAAGAAAGCACTTTTCATAATTGTTGGAGCTCCACAAGTGGAATCAGCTTTAGTTGGGAAGGCACAGGGGGATGGTGCCTCCAACATGGCTTCTAGGTCAGTTGGTAGGAATTAAAATTCCTGGTTCCAAAAAGTAAATCTAGAATCATTTTGAGGAGCAGCCAATTCAATCTCTGTTTGTCCACATTAGTAACCAGTGGCATTTATTGCCCCATGGAATGAATGAATAACAGGTACAAGAATGATGAGGAAGATATCTAAAGGTGTTCATAGGCTTTTTGCATGAGGGTAAAGGAGATGAGCCATCTTCTGCTTTTGTCGATAGAAATCTCAGTAAGGTTAAGGGAAATGGTGTTAAATCATGCCAGAGTTGTCTGGCAGTAGGCCAGCGGAGCCAGAAATCAATTAAATTTAAGGTGCTTCTAACAGTATAGACGAGTCATCGTTAGGGCATTTTCATTCAAGAATAAGTTCTAGAGTGACTCTGAAGGACAAAAAAGATTCATTAATGTCCTTCCAACCACTGCACCTCTGAGGTCTAATGTTTTCTATCCTCAGATTCAGAGTTGTTGCTCTCTCCCCCTCCATCACCACGAAATCATGTGTCATTTCTAGTAGCTACAGTTTCACCTAGTTCCAATCATCCCCTACTGGCACACAGACCTTTCATCCAGAAAGGTCAACAGCAAGAAGGCCAAGGCCATTTTTATAAAACTTACAGAGGCCCATATGTTCCCCACTTTAGCTCTTCAGGGACCAATCTAGGGGGACTCAGAGAGCAGTTTACCTAATCAATTGATCGATATCATTATAATCTAGGATGATTCAGTTCAACAAGAAAATTCTGAACTAGAATAAGACTGAATCCTCTGTTCCCCATTTTGTCTATGCTGCCACCCAGAGGATGTTCCAAACAGACTGGTCTGGGTTAGCTAGTAGGGGAAAGACAGACTCATCATGTCTAGAAACAGTCAGGATATTTCAAATTTTCAAAATATAAAATTTTGATAAATCTTCTGACCCCTTTCATCCTCATCATAACCTAGATGTGGCTGGGAGGTGATTATTAATTGAGGCCAGTTGGATTCAGTAACTAAACTGTCTTACTAATGTATGTGGACCAGACAGTGATCGAGTAGGGAGAATTATAAATCTTTTGAGTTGAAGCTATTCCAATGCTCAACAAGACAAAATGCTTGTGGATGACAGGGAGCAAGAAAGGGCCACTGGATACCTTGACTATCGGCCCTGGCTTTTGTGATAGAAGGCACACCACTGTCAGATTTATGTAGATTAATTTCAAGGGCCACAATGATGTGGCCGAAGTTAGCTTATTGAAATGGGCCAGCAAAACCATAACCTGAAAAAGTGTCAACAGCAGTGTGGCACCACCTGTAGTCCCAAGAGGGAGGTCCAATGCAGTCAATCTGTCAGAAATGGCAGGTATAAACACCTGTGAAACATGTCTTTTCTCACTAAGGCAAACAGGTCAGCTGTTCACAGAAGTCACCAATCTTCTATGCCAGCCACCCCTACATCAGAAACACAGAATGCTTTACTTCGTGCCTAGTCAGTGACTACAAGTGTGCTGCAAGGCCAGGACAATAATGATTCTAGGCAGCCATGGCGGCAATCTGGTTGGCACAAGCTGAACCAGCAGCTCGATTCCAGTTGGTTCTCATCATAGAATAGGCATTTACCAAAAGCGTTTTCATGAATGACCCTGACAGCTTAACCATTTCCACAGCTTGTGGCCCCCAAGAGGGATGTTTTTAATCTGCCAGTTGGTAGTTTTTCAAGTGGCAGGCCAAACAACTAGGTCACTGGCAACATTCCCAGAGACAGTAAATATATAACAAGATTCATTAAGGGAAGTATTGGCTAGCACGATGAGAACTGCCTTGAACTCTACACACTGAGCAGAGACAATATCCATTTTCTGCACAGCTGATGGTGAGGCTGAACAGCCACAGCAGCCCAGTGGATACCAATAGGTTTAAATTTAGCCAACCCATCAATGAACCAGGTCCAGGCACTTAACGGAACCTCCTGTGAATCAGGAGGATAAAGTTTTCCCAGAAGAGAGAGTTGCCACTTTTTCATGTGAAGTCAAGATAACACTGATATCAGCCCAGCTGCATTCATGACCATAGCCTTTTCTGTCTGACAATTGAAGCTTGTTGAGCCCTTCCCACCTTGTTACACATTGAGTATGAGCTAACCACTCTAAAGTGTGACTATCAGGCTCAAGAGTTATCAGCCCTCCATGGACCAGGTGTTCATTTTGACACAAAACAAGCATACCTAGTATTCCTGTAAGAGAAAGGATGAGTCCAAACTCCAAGTGGTACCTCTGAGTGGAGGCTGCCTCCTTTTGCCGGAGGCTCCAATCAAGGAAGTCATAGAGACTTGAAGGTCAAAAGAGGTCAGTAGGGTTGTAGGCCTCAAACATATTAGCAGTCCTCTATTTGTAGCCCTTCCAGATCAAAACACTCCCTGCTTGATTTTATAAACATGTATAATATAAACATGTAAAATTCAGTGGAAGCTATAAAGAGATACATTGAATTGGCCCAATGGGCCCCACCCACAAGGTGTGCTAGCTTCCTTCCCCCACTGCAAACCCTGCAAGCCACATTCACTAAATTCGGGTATCCCCTCTTTCCATGGCATGGGTAGGATGGTGAACTGAGCAGTTGAATCTAACGTAGTCATAGAAGTTTAGGTCCCTCCCCTCTCCAGGACTTTCTCAGCATATTACATATTTCTTATCTACCATTTGGATGGGTGAATAAGAATTTTGGTCCTCTGTCAGGACAGGGAGACCTCAGCCTCACTCTCAACCATCTTTCTCCTTAAAGAAGTTGAAGTTGGGGTAGAGAGGGAGGGAGAGAACAGCTCCTTGTTAGTAAAAACAGGTGCATTTACTTTCAGTTTTGATTGACAGCCGGCTCAGAATTCAATCGAATATTTTCAATCCATGCAATCCTCTGTATTGAGCAGCAAGATCATCATCACTGACATTTATTTCAGTTTGGGGAACCTTAGACTTAATAAGCATGACTACTCTGGCTATGGCTATTGTATTCACTCCTTTTAGTTGACTAGAGCTTGATTTGCACAGCAGTGATTATTTTAAAGAGTCTGTTTCAATTGAGAGCATTTACTGCCCCATTATTACAACATCTCTAAAGTTCTATCTCTATTTCAACATAATAATTATAGGAATTTTCCAAGACAAAGGAGATGACTCCTAGAATTTGCATCGATTTCTTTGGGTCAGTTTCTCATTTTCCAACAAATCATCTTCATCATTATTCCAGAGCAGTAAGAGCCCAAATGTGTCAATACCCACATCTATGGTTTCCACAGCAGCTTTTTGTTTCAGGTAAATCTCCCCAGGAAGGCCAGAACTCCTTTACAAAGCCCAGACCCACTGCAAAAGCTCTAAAACCTTTTACTGTCTCCTCATGGATCTGAGGTTGGTATGACAGACTACAGGAGGGGTTAGCCGTAAAATTGACTGGCTATTGCCATTCTTCTTTAGCAGCTATTATACATCCCTCACCTTCACCTTTCAAGTGAGTTGCCAAAGTTCTAACTACTTGATTGCCTCTTACCTATAATGTTTTCAAATTTTCCTTATTTCATGCTTAGCACCTGAAATTATAACTGTTTTCTGGAGAGGATCAGAACCTTCCTACAGACTAGAATAAGTCATTGTACTACTTATCACAATGGGGTAGATCTAAAGTGAGGAAGTCTCCATGCCTAGAATAGAGTTGGCTACAAGGCAAGTCTCCATGCCTAGAATAGAGTTGGCTAAGTTTGAACCTATTTCTGGGTACTTAAGTTATGTCTGCTTCCCCAAATCATCCTCACTAACTGGCAAGAAAATGGAGGACCATTTATTCCTCAACTGACTTAATGACTTGGTCAACATGTTCGCTAATGATGTCCATGAATTTCCCTCATCTCTCATTAAGTACCCATGAGGTCTTCATCATTCCACAGGGTGATATAAGATATGCACTGGCAATGGGTTGCGTTATAGCAAAACAACCCTGAGCTTAAGGAACCCAGATATTTTATAATGGGCAGTAAGCATGCTGCTCTTTGCTACAGAGGAATATATTGTATTTTATTGGCAAAAATTTCTACGTAAAATCAATTTGACAGTTAAGAATAATTATATATCACTACCTGGTCTATTGAGACAACAAAATAAAGTTTCACTCCCAAATACAAGCAATGCCTCAGCTATCTAAATACTGAACTCTCACAATTTCTATCAGGAAAAGAATTAAAGACCAAGCAAACTTTGCTTTAGAACAGGCAGAAAAAGTATCAAAGTCTACAAATCAGAGTTCATGGACTATATTAATATAACAGTCCAATGGACTCTTACTCAGAGACTATTTATTATTACTTTACACATATCCAAGAAACTAAATATGCTAATTACCATTTGCAGCTCCTCAAAAAAGAAAAGGGCAGAGCTGACATCAAGTGACAGAGTTACCCAACAGCAGAGAGAGCAGAAAACTAGGATTCAGATATGAGAATCCAAAAGACCTGTACTAAATTAAGTGATTGCGCCAATAATGACTTTGGGCATTAAGAAAGTATAAAAATGTCCGTCCAAGAGATTTTTACAGAAGAAAGAGCCAAGGACTAGGTGTTAGAGACTGGAGCTCTAATCTAAGCTATTGGTAAGGTAACCGTGAGCAAGTCATCTGCCTTAACCCTTCATGTTCATATTTGTCAAACAAAAACACAATGTCTTATGTATCTCAACTGGTTGCCTTAAGCTTTATAACCTGTATAAGGCTCTAAATTTATGTTAGATGATTCTTCTCCATGTTACTGTGCTCCAGTCACCATGCATTTCTCTCAGTTTCTTAAAAACAAACAGGGCTTTTTTTTTTTCCCTACAAAGCTTCTCATCCATGTTTCCAGTGCCCAGAATGCTCTCCCTCAGATTCTGTACGATGGCTGTCTCTCATCCTTCAGATCTCAGTTTAAATTTCACTTTCTCAAAGAGGCCTTTCCTGATCAATCTAATGTAGTGTTTCCCTGTTCTCTCTTGTAGTGTTTTCTTGTTTTCGTTCTTAACACTTATTACAATCTGTATGTATTTACTTGGTATTTGTTTATATCTAATGCATGTTTACTTACTAGTTCATATACTTTGTGAAAACTGGACCTATGTTTGTTTTTCCATGAGTTTATATACAGGGTCTAGCAGAGTACATGACATAGAATAGCACTCAATAAATTTTTGTTAATGATTGATTGAAGGAATATATAAACATAAAGCAATACTATCCATGCATTTTAAGAAGGAAATGTATGTGAAATAATTTTTAGAAAAGTGCTCAGTCAAAATAGTTCAACTAGAAAAAATTTGGTACTTTAAATGGGTAAAACCCAGGATGTCTGTAAAACGCAATAATGGATGATCCTTTTCACCGTGAGTTTCATATATGAGAAGTATGACTGTATAGATTCATTTTCCAGTCCAAAAATAGTTTGTTTTTAAATCACCTGTTCATTTTCTCATTTGATCCTGTGGGACAGTTATTATCTCAATGTCACAGAGGAAAATAAGTGAAGATTAAAATATTTAGCAACTTCCTCATGGCCACAAAAGTAATAGTCGATAGTCAAGATTGAAATTCAGCTCCTCTGATGTAAGTCCAGTGACCTCCAGTACACTATACTACCTCTGCTTTTAAGAGAAGGCTCTGATCACAGAGTTGAGGGAGAACATTTTTGTTTCTTACTATCAGAATAGTTCCAGACCAGTGAGTTTTGCTGTGGTAAAGCAAGAATTTCAAGAAAATTAATAATGAGTCAACAGAAGCTATAAAGTTATCAGTGAGGTTCATTTCAGGGTTTATTTTACCTTTAATATTTGCTTTAATCCAAACCATACTGAAAGGAAAATATGTCAAAGCAGGACCTAGCAGTACTTCAAGTAAATCAGCCTTAATGATATATAACACATATTTAATTACTGTTCCTAATATATAGCTATATAAACAAATATATAATATAAACATATTTACATAAATATTACAAATATAATTATTGTTCCCAAGTGGCAATAAGCATTATCATAATATGAAATCTGTGCCCCAAGCAAAACTATCAAAAAGATTCCTTTACTCTCCCCCTTAATTATAAACGAACAACCCAGTGAAGAAGGGCCCCATTCTGTGCGAATGCATTCTAAGAGAAATAAGTGTTAATAAGAAAAGAGGTGCTTCTGGATAAAGGGCTCTAGTGTCTTTGAAAACTACTGCAAAACAAACAGTTCAGAGTTTTTGACATGACCTGGAAATGAAAGTGTTTAGATTTATGTCAAAGTATGAAATGTATGGTGTGAAAGCGGAAAGATGTTTTAGGAATTTTTCCAAATGATTTCTTCAGTTCAAAAATTATCTTATAATTAGATCTGGTACTATCATTTAACTAGATTGGAAGAAAGCTACCTCTGCAAAATTCATTTCACTACTTTAACAACATTCAGATATTTCTTTGCTAGGAAATGAACCCTCAGGTCAGAAAGGTTCACTTTAACCAAAAGAGAAAAAAGGAATTAAAGATTGCTAAAGAGCTAGTAAACAAAAGCCGTTGAATATACTGTAATTGTAAATATACAGGAAAATTATCTACTTAACTTTAAATATATATAAGTATTTTAATCAAATTTAACATAAATGAAAAATAGCAACTTGAGCCCGACGCATGGTTTAAACAAACCACCAAATTTGACTGACAGAAAAATTGCCTAAATCTAATTAAAAGTTTGGAATAAATTTTTTCTCCACTACACATTAGTTATTTAAGGTCATTACTATTTATGTATTTACTATGTTTTTATTACATATTTTCCTATTAGTTATCATGATGCCATGATATGGTAGTTCTTGCACTTAAAAACCTCACTAAATTAATCAATGTTCTTCATTCCCTTTTTAAAATACACTAAATAATGCTTTGACACTGCATGCTAATGGACAGCACTCTAATCTTTAGTAAGCTCATTCTCAGAACTCTTTCATATTCATTATACTATTGCTCCTGATAATATCAAAATAGCTAGATTCATAATACCATTTCTAAATCTGAAACTGAGTAAACATAAAGCAATACTATCACAACCACTATCAACTCAGCAGAAGTCAATTTCTGCTATCTTTTGAATAACTTTCATTGTAATATCATAAATGATAAGTAATAACCTCAGAAATAAAAAAGTTTTAGAACAAATACCATAGAGAGTTCTGGTCAAATACTGATTCCTCTAACATTATCATCATAACCATCAAAATATGTATTAATACAATTTGAGTAAAATATGCCAATTTTAATAATTCAAGTGTTATTCCATTTGAGTGAAAAACTATAAATAACTGGCATGACCCTTGACTTTAAAGTTGATGATATGTTATGGACTGAATGTATCCCTCCAAAATTCATATGCTGAAGCCTTAACTTCCAATGTGATGGTATCTGGAGATGGGGGTTTGATGATGCAGTCATGAGGGTGGGGCCCTCATGATGGGATTAACACCTTTACAAAAATACCAGAGAGCTTGTGGTCTATCTTTCTAGCTTGTGAGGACATAGGGAGAAGGTCTACAAGCCAGGAAGGGAGCTCTCACCAGAATGCTGGACCTTGATTTTGGTCTTTCCAGCCTCCAGAACTGTGAGAAAGATTTATGTTGTTTAAGCCACTCAGTCTACAATATTTTATTATAGCAGCTTGAGCTAAGACAGTATGCAACTGTATATAATGTAACCCTACTGATAACTATTTTTCTCATAAAAGCATGCCCTCTTTTTTTAATTTTTGCATTTAAGATCCTGAATTCTTGATGAACATAATATAAAAAATATTTTTCAATATAAGAAGCTTAACTTTTGAACATAATGATACAAAACTATTTAGAGACCTTGTCAAAGATACTTATATAACAATCACTGAGGAAAAGCTATACTAGGTAAGATTAGGACTGGGGTTCATCCCCACGAAATTGCAATCATTAAAGAACTATTTTTCAAAACCATTTATTTGAACCCTTATTATGATGCTTATGGACCCAAAGGTAGATTTGTTACTCTATTGTCTAAAAGCTATGTCAGTAATTTTAATGAAAAGGCCCTGTTTCTGTGATTTCCCATAAACCTTTATGTGAAAAAAAAATTACATCTTAACCTATTTTCGATGGATCTGAAGCATATCTTCATTCAGAAGCTAAATGCCTTTATAAATAAAAATGAAGTTTTCCACATTTTTTCCTCTTGGCATAACTTTTAATAAACTGAAAAACTCCAGAACCTTTCTTTCCCTATAAATTGTTCTTTCCCTATAAACTATTCTTGTCCCAGAAGTCCTAACAGAAGTGCATCTACAAAATTTTATTGGAATCCTTATAAAAGATTTGACCAAAAAAAGCAGCATTATAATGATAGGTTTTAGAATCACAAAGTAGAGAATTTGTGTCCCATTTATGCTGCTCGTAAATCATGTGAAATTTCTCATCAGAAAAATTAAGATAGGGAGCATTTGAGACCTTGCTCCCCAGCATATGTCATCAGTTTTGGCTCAAATAAACTCTCATAAAAATTCTCAAAAAAATTAAGATAAAATAGCAGTACCTGAATCATTGTGGTGAATGAGGCAATAAACCGAAAGCATATAGTACAGAGTAAACACTCAAAACATTGGCTGGTCTTTATCTTCTTCCTCCATTATAACTACTATTATTGCTATGACTTTTCAATCCACCTCTACCACTACTACCCATAACAATAATAGTATCTATTAATATTACTGGTAGTATGTTCAGTCCTGATAGATAAAGACTAAAACTTCGCCTCTCTGGAATCATAGTTATATAAGTTTCATTCAAAGATTCGGGTGACATTTTGTCACAGAAGCTGTAAACAAGGATTTATAAAGCATATAAACCTTGCCCTTAATATTACAAACATATATGCTATTATGTCTGCATTTTTCTTTAAAATATTGTAGCACATACAATGTATTATTATGTGTGGGTTACTTAGATTCAGCTATAATTTAGGGGTTGTAAGTATTCTATTTTTAAGAATGCAACAATAGAGGGGTGGCATGCTCATCAGAAAACCCACATTTCCCTGGGATAACTACTAAAAGTTTTCTGATATGTATATTTCCATCACAAACTAACATTCTGAAAATTAGAATATTTAATGTCAAAAATGGGTTTTCAGTGGTGAAAAACTAGTGGCCTCTAGACTAGCACTGTGAATGTTAGAAACAGGCTCACACAGATAAAAGTAAAACTAGTCAAGGTAAGAGGATCTCTGAAATATTTTAGCAATACTTCCCACCCTTGCATAAATCGAATATAAAAATCAGAGAAGACTACAGACTTTACTTTTGAGATGTATGACTACTCTTTAAATAATCCTAGTCATGAGCTATAGAAATTCTGATTGGCTGATAGTAACCATAAAGTGAGAGAATCTGGCCTTTGGTGTTTTGACATTTGTATCAACTGAAACTTTCATGCAAGGTGGGGATCACAACACTTAAAAGGACACAGCTAAAACTTCCTTGAACCTACAGAACAAACTATAGGGGTATTTCTTTGTGTGTGCTTGCTTGCTTACAAATGTTTCCACATTTTTATATAGAAGGCAGAGTTTGGTTGAAACTTCTTTCATTTTTATCTAGGAGCAAGGTTTGGAAGGGAAGGTGAATAACCTTCACTTATCTTACTTAACATTACTTAACAGAATTTAAGAACTGTCATTTCGTAACACACACACACATAGAGGCACTATTTACTGGTAAGATGTTAAATATGGAATATTGATTACCAGATCATTGAAAAGAATGTATGTGAACTTGAAATAAAGGAATAACTCAATAGCAATCAATCATGATACATTATTCAGGAAAATTTTCTCCATTGTTAGAGAAATAAACATTCTCAGCACAATGTATAGTCTTGATTTTTAAAAATGCATTTGAAATTTATACCAAAGTAGAGAAAATACTACCCACAGTAGAATTTTTATTGCAATATAGGCTTGCTTTCATTGATAACAAGCTATGAATTTATAATCATCCAAACTTGTACATTCATATTGGGACAAGAAAATTATCACCTTTCCACAAATGCTAACCATACTATTTTGAGGTAAGACATGTGTAGCTTCATGAGTGGTATTAAATTTGTTGCTTTAGCTATGGGTAATTGATTTCTCAACTTTCATTCTATCTTACAAGACTCTTTTATTAAAGTTGGCTTCAACTTTAGGTTTTTTTTCTTTCTCCTTTCAGTGCCGCTGGAAATTCTGGCCTCATTATCATTATGTTTTGTAAATTAAGACAACTGATTATGTTCATTAATTATACACTTTAAATTACTTCCTTTTTCTATTTATTTCAATTTGTATTTATTGATGAAACAGCACTAACAGGAATTTTAAAAGAAAAAAGTGCCCACTAATCCAACAGAAAAATTATTCGCATTATTTATTTTTTCTAGATTCCTTTTAAGGTATCCACTGCATTATCTATGTTACTTTTATATGTATGTATATGAGATTTTAACCATTTATATACGAGATGTATAATGAACAAAACAAATTATAACATGTACATATTACAGAGTTTCACTTAATATTAAGTATTATATTGAAACATTTCTGTTGTTGGATTTCTATCTTTTTAAACCCGACTACTCACCATAATAAAAAAATCTCATTACAAACTTCCTTTTGAACAAGAGATTATGAGTAATTCTCATGGCAGCCATTAAATTGTGAGTGTATTATATTTTATCAATTTTAATCAAATTACATCACATTTTGTACACAAGGCAATGCTTAAGGTACATAAACAATTGAAATTATTGGGCTAATTGTAATCCTTTCTAGCAACAAAAATATAGACACAATTCAAATGTATATATAAAGAGTATCTGGCTTTGAGTGATAATGATGTGTCAATGCAGGTTCATCAATATTTACCAAATGTACCACTTTGACGTGGATGATGCGGCAGGCTGTGTATGTGTGGAGGCAGGGAGAACATGGGAACTCTGTATCTTCCACTCAATTTTTCTGTGAACCTGTTCTAAAAACTACTATAAAAAATGAAGTTTATTAATTTAAAAAATATTTGGCAACCTTCACAAAGTTTAATTTAAGATGTAAGTTTTCTGAGATAAAAAAATTTATGTATATAGTTCAAGAATGAATGAATACTAGATTTTAAAAAGTACAGATTCAGTAAATACTTTTTCTCTTCTGTTATTTTTGTCTTTAACACAGCATTAAGTCTTCTCATTTTTGTTTTAAATTCTTCCCCATGATTTATTTAAAAATAATCTAAGATGGAGGGAGGCTAGGAAGAGGGTATAGCTGAACAAGTTTAGTATTTTGTCTTTAACTATTACAGACTGACCATGGGTATAAGAGTTCATTACGGCCCTTTCTCTACTTTGGTATATTTGAAATTTTCCGTAATAAAATATAGGGGAAAAAAATCTCACAAAGGCATTTGTTCCTAATCATATTAAAGAATGTGTAGAAGACTCTTCCCACTCTTTGTAATAAAACAACAAGAAATGCAAATAAAATATGTGAAATGGTCAATTTTAAATATGAGACAAGGTCACCAGAGTAATCCATGAAAGAAGAGAAATAAAGGTAAGCACTACAATAGTAACCGATTTCTGTCTGGCGTCACTTCTGGATTGTGATGCAGGGAGGAGATACCCTTAGATAAAAAGTCAGATATCTGATGAGTTCTGGAAGGTTAAGGAGCCTGAAAAACATAGGCAGTATACTGGGTATAACAGAGCTACACAGACAAAGAGATCCGGAAATCTGTATGGGGGTGTCTTTATGTAGTTGCTAATACTAAACTGTATACATACAGGTTGAAATGCAACATAACAGGTCAAAAAAAAAAAATGAGCTACTGATGAACTCTCATCTTAATGTATATAGTTTACAGACAGCTAGAAGACATTTGTGTTCCATCCAGCTGGAGAAGAAAGACCTTACTGAATAGCTGGCTCATTATTGAGACCCTGGATTCAAACCTTAATGGTAAGGCGGAACTAACACTAGATTAAGGGCAACATTGGACTCACCCTAACACTTAAAAACAAGCCTCTAAAATTCAAGCTGATTCAAAAGTTACTTAATGGATTTCTAAAATAAGCTTTAACACTACACAAGGGAAGACAATAAAATTCAGACACTCAACAAACTAACATTCATTATGTGTGGCATCCCATTAAATGTACCAGCTATGAAAAGAAAATATAATCAGGACAAGTATCTATCATTAGAAATATACACAGAAGTAACAGAGACAATATAATTTGAACAAATGGATATCAAAACCATTATCATAAATGTTTGATAAATGGAAACCTGAATATAATAAAAAGAAGTGAAATGTCTAAAAAATAAAATGGAACTTCTCAAGATTAAAATATATAATATTTGAAATAAAGTCACTGGATTGGTTTAAAAACAGATTTGACAGTGAAATAGAGAAGATCAGCGAACTCTGGGACATAGCAAACTGAAACACAGAAAGAAATAAGAATAAGATAAAGTAAACTGATAGAACCGCAGGAACCGGTGGGACGATATTAAGCTATCAAATGTATAATCAAAGTAAGGAGGGAGCAGAAAAATTTTTGAATAAAAATGTCCAAAAATTTTCTAAATTTGGTGAAAACAAAATTTTAGAAGCATCTGCTCTTTCAATATACTTTTAGTCACAATCTGAGAGAAAATATTACCAATAGATGCAAAGGATGAAAAACTTGCATCCAGAATATGTAAAAAATTCCTACTATCCAAAAACAAGAAGATAAGACTTCCAATGCTGAATGAGCAAAAGAGATACCCAGACACTTCACACACACAAAGCATATATAATGGTTAATACCACATGAAATGATGCTTAACCTCATTATTAACAGGAAATTACAAATGAAAAACACGAGATATCAGCCCACACCCACTAGAAAAGTTAAAATTTGAAAGACAACAAATACCAAATATTGTTGAGAATGTGGAACGCTGAACTCTTGGACATTGTTGATGGGAATGTAATAGTTCAGCAGATTCTTACAAATTTAAACAGACCTTTATCACATGGCCCATCAATTCTACTCCTATTTACTCAAGAAAAATGAAATCATAAATTCTCACAAAGACTTGTCTATAACTGTTCATAGCTTATCTGTAGTAGCACACCTCCTCAACACACACACACACACACACACACACACACACACACACACACAAACCTGAAAACAATCCAAATGTTCAGCAACAACTGAGTGGTTAACAAATTGTGGTATAGTCACAATACAACTGTACTGCATACATAGCCCTAACATGTAGCAATAAAAAGTAATATGTACTTTTTATTTTATGTATTTTATGTATTTTATGTACATTTTATTTTATGTATTTTATGTACATATTACTTTTTATTGCCCACAAGAATTTGGTGAAGCTCCAAAGCATCATGCTGAGAAAGAAGCCAGACAAAAAGATACCACACTATAGGAATGCATTCAGATAAAACTCTAGAAAAAGCACAACTAATCTATAGTTACAAAAATGGTTGCCGAGGTCTAGGAACAGGGGACTTACTGATTTCAAAGAGGAACGAGGAACTTTTGGGAGTGACAGAAATGTTCTATGTCCCGATTATGCTGGTAGTTACATGAATGTATACATATGCCAAAACACATCAAACATATTTAAAACGGGTGCATTTTATTGTAGGTAACTGGTATCTCAATAAATTCGATTTTTAAAAATCTCCCTCAGATTCAGCCCTTCTTCTCCATTACACTTCTATCTGCATGATGACAATCTTAGCCCAAGACAACATTATTTCCTTCCTTTGCTGTTGCAGAAGGCTTCTTAGTGTTCTCCCTGGTTCTATTTTTGACCTACCACAATTCATTTCGAAACCAAAAATTTTAAATGCAATGAAGGAGAAAAGAAAATATCAGAGTGTCTTCTATTTAATAAAGTTGTGTATTTTTATAAAATATGAAGGGGGAGAGAGGTAGAGAGAGAGAGAGAGAGAATTGGCTAAAATATGTAAAAACTTTCTGACTATGAGTCTAAATCAAAAAAAGTATGATGGTCTCTGCTTCAGTTATAAACTAGATTATGCTTAAAATGCTCCAATGCCTTCTCATTGATTATGCTTCATGTAAAATCCACACTCCACACCCTGGGCTCTAAGCTCATCTTTATAATTTAGTTATAATATGGTCTCTGCCTACTTTCTCAGCCTCACCCAGCTTTCTCCTTCTCTCACTGCGCTCCAACTCCTTTGTCCTGCTTGCTGTCCCCAAACACAGAAAGGTCTTTTCTGTTTTCTGGTTTCTTCACTTAATATTCCCATCGTCTAGAAGCTCTGCCCCAGATCTTTGAATGGTTGCTTTTCTTGTTAGTTTTGTCTCTGCTCAAATGTCACCATCTCGGACACCTTCATGAACTACTCTGTGAATTAGCCACTGCCCCAACCCCAGCACAGTCTATCAGAACATTTTACGTCTTTGTAAAATTAGCTTTTTCACTAGTCAACCTGATGACTGTCTGTCACATTCTCCCCCACAAATGGATTAGAAGTTTTATTCGAAGATGTACCTTTTCTGTCTTCAACCGTGTAACTTAGCACTTAAAACAATGTGTGGCACGTAATAGGCCCTCAATAAATTTCGTTTGCTTCTCTGTTCAAATATATTGTCATCATAGATGAGGCCCCTGCCACCCTGGATAGAAATCAGGAGAAATGGTGAACAGAATTGGAAACACTTCAAAAAGTTCTAAGAATTATTTTTCATCAAATATTCTTGATTCGATTGGTATTTAATGTCATACATACTTTCCATTGAAGTTATTTTACAAACTTTTCTGCGATATTTTATACATATAAGGTTTGCTAAAACAGGTACATCTCAGATGATCGTTTATGCTTCTTTGATAAGAGCTCCGAAATTGGCAGCCCACAAGTTGAATCTGGCTAAAAGATACGTTTTGTTTGACCAATATGAAATTTTCAATTTGAAGTCAACATTTATAACTTGTTAAACCTCACATAAAAATATGGATTTTTAGCTGCTTCTTCTAAGTCAAATGGTGGCATGCCATTTGCTCATGACAGCAGTGAGGTGTAGCCCCCAGATGAAGGTCTGAAGTTCTGGTTTGACAGAGCCCCCACACCTCTGTATCACATCATCCCAAAGCATTCCACATGTTTACATTACCTGCCTGGGCCTCAATGTATTTCTCATTGGCATACCATACACTCCTAGGTCCTAGTTACCAGAATAAGAAACCAGCACTAACTTGTAGTTATTTTCAAATGAAGATACAAGTTCCTAATAAAACTTAGACATATTCACTCACTCGTTCATTCATTCGTTCTTTAACACATTTGTGTATTAACCTAATGAATGTTTGCTAAGTGCCTAATATATGTCAAGTAATTTTCTAGGTGGTGAGTATATACTATTGAAACAAAAACATTCAAAATCTGTATTTTCATAAAGATTATATATTAATGATGGAGACAGAAAAAAAGCAACCAAACAGAAAAGTAAAATTTACTGTGCAGAGCTTTTTAGTTTGATATAGTCCCATTCATTTATTTTTGCTTTTACTTCCCTTGCCTTTGAGATTAAATTCAAAAAATCCTCCCAAGACCAAGTTCCCTAAGTTTAATATCAATGTTTTCTTTTTTGCAATTTATTGTATCAGGTCTTATATTTAGGTCGTTGATCCTTTTTAAGTTAATTTTGGTATATGGTGAAAATTGCAGTCTAGTTTCATTCTTTTGCATGTGGCTTTCCAATTTTCCCAGAACCATTTTTAAAGAGGCTTTCTTTCTCCACTATATGTTTTTAGCTACTGTGAAGGAAATTATTTTTGCATCAGCAAAACAAAGAGGCAACCAACTGAATGGGAGAAGTTATTTGCAAACACCACCTCAAATAAGGGATTAATATCCAAAACATATAAAGAACTCATACAACTCAACAACAATAAAAAAAAATAATAACAATCCAATTACAAATGAGGAGAGGACCTAAACAGACACTTCTCCCAATAAGATACACAAATGCCCAACAGACATATGAAAAGATGCTCAACTTCACTAGTTATTAGGGAAATGCTAGTCAAAAACACGAGATATCACCTCACACCTTTTATAGAATGGCTATTATCAACAAGACAAGTAATAGCAAGTATTGAAGAAGGTATGGGGGAAAAGAAACTCTCATACATTGCTGGTAGGAACGTAAATTGGTACAGCCACTATAGAAAACAGTATGGAGATGCCTCAAAAAATTAAGAATAGAATTACCATATGACTCAGCAATCCCTCTTCTTTATATCTACCTAAAAGATTGGAAAATATTTATCCATAAACATATGTGCATCTTTTTGTTCACTGCAGCATTATTCATGGAGGCTAAGACATAGAAACAACCAAAGTGTCCTTTGATAGATGATTGGATAAAGAAGATGTGGTACATATATACAATGGGATATAAGAAAAGATGAAATACTGCCATTGGCGACAACATGGATGGATCTTGAGATAATCATGCTAAATAAGCAAAATAAGTCAGACAGAAAAAGTTGAGAACATACAACTTTGCTCATATGTAGGATATAAAACTGAAAGTAACAAAAAACAAAATCTTATAGACATAGACAACAGTTTAGTGGTTACCAGAGGGAAAGAGAGGAGGGAAGAAAAAGGTAAAAGTGAAAGCCCTCCCTGCTACATCATGAGTAAAGTATGTGTCCTAAGACTCAGAACCTAGAGTCAGCCTGACAGATGAAAATCCCCAGTCTACAACTATGCGAACAAGCCTGATCCCATTGATCCCGTCTGATCCCATCTGATCTCAGAAGCTAAGCAGGGTTGGGCCTGGTTAGTACTTGGATGGGAGACCACCTAGGAAGACCAGGTGCTGTAGGCATAACAATTTTTTTTAAATTAAGGGACTGTAAGCTGACAAGGTCCTTGCAATCTGTGAGGTCAACCAAGGGTTGCCTCTCTTTAAAATAAAAAGAAAGGAAAAAAAAAAGAAAATCCCCATTCCACCATTCTATGCGATCCAGAGCAAACCATTGCCCTATCACTGTAAAATGGGCATATCTGCCAGATAAAGCTGATAGAAGACAGAACGAAATAATAAATTATGAAAAACTTTGTCTAGTGACATAAATATTAGCCATTATTTTGTAAAAAGGATAATAAAGAATTGCACAAATAAACAGAAAAGAGAATAATTCTAGAATATCCTAAGACTGTAACTTTGAGTCCTCAGGGTTTCTAACCATAAGATTTTTAAATATAATAAACTGTATATCCCGAGAAAAAACCATTTTCAATTGTTATTAATTCTATCTAAAATTTTAGAACAGGTATAAGATGGTTTATTGATCTGAGTAAGCCTGCCTCTGATTACTTTAATGCTAATTCCAATTATTTATTTGTATTCTTTTTCAAGCCTCTGAAACTGTATATTCTAAGTACATGTTAAGAAAGATTATATAAGTATTCCCTGGGGGGAGGGGACTTTATATCAAATTTTAGCCCAAAGTTTGACCAAAATTAAAATTATTTAAACCTATAATTAAAAAAAATAAACTATCATATCTTTGGAGCACATTGGAGACAAAACCTAGAAAGCTCAAAAGACTAATGAATAAACCAGTAACTTCAATTAACAAGCAATCATTGCTCCAAAGCAGTTTCCTGTCATAACTAGTAAGCCTGACCCAGTCCCCACAGATGGGCTACTGTGAGTGCATTTAACTGAGGAAGGAGTGAACAAGTGAATTGTCTGTTACCCATGCAATCTCCACCTTCACATTCTCTGATTGAGGGTTTATGTACTATTAAGTCTTCCATTCCAGATAACGAGCGTTGGAATAACTCTGAATTAGAAACACTCTTTCTTTATGATGTCTTTATGTTCCCTTACGCATTACATATTGTACATAAATAAATAGTAAAATATGTTTCAGCATGCCTGGAAAATTGAGGGAGAATCCAATGGATAGACTATTTTTATTTCTTGTGCCTTTTCCGCAGAATCGCTTTTCTTACAGTTTACTGAATTAACAAATTCACAATTTAGTTACTATCGTGCTCACTATCAATTTTTAATATGCAGCTAAAATATGACTTTATAATGTGAGCATGTACTGTTACTTATTACTAAAACATATAAAAGAGAAATGCCTGGTCAATAATCTCTTTAAATATGCTGTTCTCCATATTCATTTGTTTTATAACAACATGAATGGTGTAAAACTTTGATAGTGTTTATATGTTATTTCATATATCATATCATCAGAACTGAGAAACTTACTGGCTTATCTCTTAAAAATGACATTAATGAAAAATAAGGTTGATAATTGACAAAGTTGATAACATATCTTTGGAGGTTAAAAGTTGATTACGTAGGTTTGAGATTTACATTTTTAATTAAAATACTTTAGTAAATCAATTATATGTGTGTGTCTGTGCAAAAACCGAAGTATCCATATCCTTCATAAGATTATGGGAAAGTTTAGTTTATTAAGAGAGATTGGCTACCACAAAATAGAACTCTTCATAAGACAGAAGTAGCAGATACCACATCTCATGATCTTTGCCACTTCACTTCCATGTAACAGCTGCAGTATCTAATTAGCATACTATATAGAAAGAGTGTGGTTAATGATTTTCTTTCTTTCATAGAATAACTTTACATATTTTTTCTTTTAAGCTGTTCAATTCCATTATTCATTTTTAAAAGCTACATAATATCATAGTTATATATATATATATATATATACACAATTATAAACACAGCATGTCAAGAGCTAACAATTTCACCTAATTAAAGAAACATGAAGGATTATCTAGTCTCTTTTTAGAAGTGAGACTGTTTCTAAATGGAAGCCATCTATCTAACTAGATTAAGTAAAGAAGGGGAAAAAAACCCAAGGTATTAATGGCCTTTTTAGGAGATAAGCCAGTAAGTTTCTCAGTTCTGATGATATTGATTATGGAGTAATATTATAAAAATGCCATAAAATTTTATATAATCAACGTTGTTATAAAACAAAAATGAAATGAGTAAACAAAGAGATGCAACTTTGATATGATAAATATTTGTTAGAATCCACAATTTGAGTTATGTATACATGCATACTTGTATGCAATATTATACTGAAATATGTTTCATTTATATAATCTATAAATGTATAATATGTAATATATATAATATTTATATCAAGATGATCATTTCAAATGTCATTTCGTTTAAAAATACCAGCTTTTTCTTACCTAATTGGTTTATTAACCCAAAATTGATAAGGTCAAAGAATAAATGGAATCAAATCAGACTGCAAAAGTGACCTAAAACTTTGTCCAAACAGGCAAGATTGAAATAATTTAATAAATCTTATAAGCAAAATCAAAATTCTGAAAAAACTGAAACACTGTTTTGGACTCCTTAATTTGCAAAACTACATTTTTGAAAAATCAAAAAACACCAAAAATCTTTTCAAAAGGAAAAGGGGCATAGTCATCACTTTTTACATATATTTGAAAACACAGGGTCTTAGATCTACTCCAGTATATTTCGTATGTGGAAACCGAAGACCTGCAGTAAGTCACATATGCTATGTCATCAAGGGCCTGGGTCTTCTGACTTCCAGTTCAACGCCCTCAGCATATAATTGTGCCTAACATTTTGAGAGTGTACAGCACATGCTTATCTCTTTTTCTATAATTCTCTGTTTTGATATCTTCATCTGTACCCATATTTAATGATCTCTCGCTCTCTCTTCTAACCTCAAGAACAAGAGATTACTTTTATATCAGGGTATAACAAAGCCAAAGTAATGATTTCTTTAATAATAAATATAATTTGTTGATAAATAAGGGCTATCAAATTATAAGACTTTTCTGGCAATATTTTTCTGATGAGCAAATAATACCTTGTACATATGAGTCTATAATCTTTTATTTCCCACTCTATCACAAGAAAATATTTATAACACATAAACCCTTCTTACTCATATGTAAATATGTATAAATATTTATGAAAAAATATAGTTCCCTTTAACTCAGACCACAATCTTCCTCTTCTATTTTGAAACAGCAATCACTATTTCAAATAAGAAAAATGAATGTGTAAACACTTGTAGGTGACAAACTAGTGACATTTGTTATCATTAGTCATTGCCAAGTCTATTAAAGCATGGACATTGGAATACAGTTTACCGGTGAATGTACGTGGAGAGGGTGGTGGTGCTAGTGATGGTGGCAGAGGTGGGAAGACCGTTGGACTAGAGTGGGGCTCGTTGCTAGGGAATGAGACCATTATTGTCCTAGGACATCAGCTGAAACAGTGTGAGTGTAGGACCAAGGCCTATGTCAAGAATGAGAAAATGGAAGAAGAGGGCTGAGACTCAGAAATGGCAGATTAGAGACAGAGTACAAGAGTGTCTAAGTAAGAAATGAAAACCAATAATAAATCTTAAGATAGGTCAGGACCCATGCCAATAAACTGCTGAGGAGTCACGTGCAGAAACCGTATTTGCTAATGGTAGAATGTTGTTGTGCTGTATCTCTTCACAATTGAACTTCTGTTGGGTTGGCCTAAAGTTAAGCTTTTCTTAAAGAAGTTACTCCTTCATTTCCCTGGATATCTGCACATATTCTATAACAGTCTGTAAAAGATTTTAAAGAAGATCAATTTACTCTCCACCTCCTGAGCAGAAATCTATAAAGCTAATAAATCAACTAGCATAAAATAGCCATTAATCTGTAAATTTTCATATTTGTGGCATATTTTCATATTTATATTTAACCTAAAACATAAACAAAAATTCATTCTATCAAAATCACAAATATCAATAAGTCCAATATAGTTAACAGTGTACAGAATACAAAACTACTGCAGTGGGTACAACTAGGAACCAAGTCTACACCATATTAAAGAAATATTAGCATCAAAACATAAGGGAATTTTGTCATTAAAATAAATTAGTGCTGTTTAGTTTAAATCAAGCCTACTTGATGGTTCAGGTATACACTGAATAAATATTTCAGAAATCCCAGAACTTACTTTCAATAAGTCCAATGTATGCCTTAAGCCAAGTTCAGTTAAGTTCATAAAAATATTAGAAACCACATGTATTACAGTGGGTGCCTTAAACTGGACAGAAGCTATATACCTTGTTATCAGGTAATCCTGGGTAATAAAGGACCTAAATTTAGATGCTAACTCTAAAACAGCCTCCCCCTCTTTCTGCCCCTTGATTTACCTGCTGATCTGTATCTGTTTCTCTTTCCCCCAGATGGGCCTATATAACTGTCTTGGAATTCAGCCCAATTGGCTAGACCTTGAAAATGAGTCCAGTCTTCGTGAAGTCCTTCTGGGAATTGGAGCTGCCTGTGTACCAAACTTACCTACTGACTAGAATTCATCTTTAGATGTACGTCAGCCCAAAATGACCTCATGGTACCACCCACCTGACCCCACCTTGCCACAGAAGAAACCCACAGATGTTGGTTCCAATCTAGACTGGTCTCAATTTCAACTCACTTTCTGAGATTTTTATTATCTAAATTTGGGGCTCAGTTTTAGTCAGTCAATTGCCCTAAACCGTGATCATTGTGGGTTAATGATCATATGTCAGTCAGCGCTTTTAGAATCCTGCATGTTTCAAATGACCCTTCAAGATATTCTGGAGAAAATTCAGTAGCATCAGACCACATATTGTCATATAATTAATCTGGAATTTGACTACAAGAAGACATGTTACAAAAGTAAACAGGTTGAAAAAGTTTATTCAGTCACTTGGGGAGACTGCTGAAAATCAAATTTCAATAGACACTATCTATTCCACATTATCTCACTTGTTGAATGGCAAGCTTATTTTTCCCCCTTAAGTGGTAGTTGGCTTAAAGCCACCATCCCCATTAGCTACATACTTGGTGAGAAACAGTGGAAATTTTTTGTCCTGCTTATCTAGAAATCCTGCTCTCCTTTAGTCATTTGTGAGTCAATGTTTTCTTTTTTAATTCAACTATTGCAAAAGTCCTTTGTTACAAGGCTAGAAAAAATTTTTCTAAGTTCTGTTCAATGCTACACCTTTAAACTAGAATTTATTATGACTGTATTCATATGGAAGTCCATAAAGCTAAATCCAACTGGAATATAAATTTTACTGTTATAGTGGACTCTACAAAGGACTCAACTGTTAATGTTTCATCAGTATCTATCAGGAAAGGATCCAGATTAGTTCATATGGTGAAGTAGAAAGAACAGTGGCTTTGACCAAAAGGTGGCATGAGTGTCAATCCTGGCTTTACAACTTACCTTTATAATTTAAATTACCATATAGGTTAATTTCGTCCACGTGTTCATCTAATCATTTATTCATTCAATTAACATTCAATGGATACCTACCATGTTTCAGGTACTTTGTAGGTACTCAGGGATAAAGTATATACAAAACAGACAAAAACTTCTGCTTTTTGGGTGCTTGCATTCTAGTGGAGTCAGATAGACAATAAATAAGTGCACAAATAAAATGTACGGCATGTCAGATGGTGTTAAGGGCTTTGAGAAAATGTAACTGGAAAGGAGATTAAAGATGATTGGGGTGGGGGAAGCAAACCTCATTAATAAGGTGAAATTTGTACAGAGACATCATAGACGTGAGAGAAGGAAATCTAAGTGTAAATGGGAGACAAACATTCCAGAGGATGGATGTGTAGAGTCCCAAGGCAGAACTGTGCTTTGAGTGTCTGAAAACACAAGGAGGCCAAGTGGCTGCAGAGGAGTGAGGGGAAAGGGGCCTGAAGTTGAGGTCAGAGGGAGTGGTGAAACTGATGATTATCGAGCCCTGGAGGCCAATAAAGATGTGGTCTTTTCCTGTAAGTCGTATGGGAAGCCACCGGAGGGTTAGAGCAGAGGAGTGGCATATGATGTAAGTTTTCAAAGGACTCGCTCAGGCTGCTGTGTGAAGGAAGAAATCCAGAGAGGTAAGGGAACACACAGGAAGTCTGTGCCACTAATCAGTCTAAAATTAGAGGGGCTGATAAAGAGGGGTTAGCATGCAGATGGTGAAGATTTAGACAACACAGTTTGCTGATGGACTAGATTTTAAATGGAAATTGCCTAACATAGAGCCCAAAATTTAGGAAATAATGAAGTCTAACTCCTCCTGCATTTACACTTGCTGTGGTATAGACCCTGGACACGAATTCTGGATTTGAGCACTCTGAAAACACATTTTAAGAGAAGGTGTCCCAATCTTCCAAAGAAGGTTTTGCAAAATGAAGCACTAGATAATAAACATACCAAACAGATGCCTAGGCTACCTGAAAGAGCTGCATCGTGGAAATGTGAAGAAAGGAATTAGAGTGACCTTGAAAGCACTCCAGGTCAAACATCCTCAAGCCCTTTCGAATGGCATGAGTCCTGAGAGAGATGTACATGTGCAAAGGGTAAAGGCAGAAGAGGAACCATGTTTGTACCCAGAGGGGTGGTCCAAAACCAATTTGCTAAAGTATGGGATACGAGATTATATAAACTGTTGTTCTGCTTCTACATTCTGTTTTTGTCTATAACCACAATCCCTCTAGTAAACAGAAAGGGTGTGGAATGAACTTTTGACCATGCATTAACTCGTTAAGCCTATGCACACTTTTAACATTGGTGACACATTATTTTGTTTAACCAACTTCAATGGATATAACAAATTCTGATATTGTGACTTAATATCTCATTCTAAGTCTTCCCCACCACCTTATACTGACCTCTACCCACACTAGTTGCTAAATTTTACCAATCCCATGATCAGTCTTCCAAACTTGCCTGATGGTTTCAGCAACTATTTTACACACCTCTGTAATCCATCCTTGGCTATCATCCCTTATGATTCAACACCATGTTACTGACCTTTTCTGCTTCTGGATGCATAGTCCTTCACAGTCTCACAATGACTTCCCAGTTCTTTTCCACTTTAGCTACCTATAAACCCCTATCATCAAAGCTCGAAATCTTAGTAGTCCCTCTCTAAATACAAGCTCTCCCTTATCACTTCAGAAACCATATTTCCACTGAACATTTTGCCCTAATTGCAGACTATCGGACCCTTCTGGATTTTGTGTTCCATTAGGCAGCCAAGAATCCATGATCATCCTTTCAAAGGATAATCTTACCAATAAGCAAGAATGACTTTTCCTCCTCATTCCTCTTGCATATTTCTATTTCCTCTCCAGGAATGACCTCTGCTTTGCAGACACATGTAATCATATTTCCCCCAATTCTAAAAAAAATGATATTCTTCCACTGATGTTTCTGTACCCCTTCCGGCCACTTAAACCAGTCTGACCTAACTGCAGCCATCATACACCTGTTGGTCTTTAAAGGTAGGTAGCAAACATGCTCGTGTTCACAGAGACTGCTTAGATCCTCTGAAGCTACAGCTCCACTCATTCCATCAGCAATTTGGACTTGGTATCAGAACTTGTCTCCTTTAGAGACCTAAAAAATTGCAACTGGGTCTAACCTGATGGACCTCGATACCTTGTGCTGCTTCAACAGAAGTCCCCAAAACTGTCCCTTTTCCTGGCCATTTATAGCCAATTCCTTAAACAGACTATCCAAACTTACCAAATGATAATTTGGTCAACAATGATTTGTGCAAAGACATGTGACAAATCTGTGGTTCAGTTTGCATAAAACCCATGTCTTTTGATACCCAGCACAATGCTTTTCTTACCACATCCTGCATTCCCAGCATTGATTTCAGCACCTAATAAGGTCTTCTGATGGTGAAAAAAAAATGGCTTTAAATTTATAAAAGAGACAAATGATGCTCAGAAGACATCATCTTCACAGAATAAGCATGATTCTTAATAATTTGTATTTTTAGTACATAACACATCTATCTGCCTATTTCTGAGATGACAAAAAGACGTTATTGGTGATCACTTTCTAAATTTTACTGTGTTTGTGTGCATGTACATATGTGCTTGCGTGCACACACACAAAACTGCATGGTTTCAGCAAGAACTAAAATTGTCACCTCTCCTGCAATCATTGTGCCACAGTTAAGTTAAGCACTACCAAGTGCATGACCGCTGTTTCCTAAGAAATTATTTTAAGGTGCAAATATGGTAGTGAGTAAAAATATAACATAACCAAAGTGTTTATCAGGGGCCATGGTCTTATGACACATTATTCATCATTTGTTTATAGATACAGCTATAAGAGAGGCTAAATGGTTATGACATTTAACTGACTTCTAGAGGTAAAAATAAAAGACTTATTTTTTTATAAATTTCTTTCCATGTGAATTAAATAGAGACTTTATGGAAAGAGCTATCCTGGAATATAAATACACATTCAGGTGAAATGAAAGAAACCATCCAGTTACCTCTTGTTGAATAAATATGGCAAAATATATGTGGACAGTGCAAAAGCACTACACAAAAGGCACGAATGTAAGTTAAGTCTAAAATATGCATGAATTATAAATATCAAATGCTAGTGAAATTACAAATGACATATTTTTTCTTAACTTATTAGATTTTTTTCTAATGTTTTCAAAATGAGTATCTATTACTTGTGGCAGTAATATTTTGGTTTTATTTTTCCTAATGATACATTCAGCCAATAAAGCAAGCTCTAAAGTAAGCATTTGGCTTTTCCTAATCCCTAGAGAGAATTAATGTTAACTTTTATATTTGGAAAAATTCTGAAAAAAAATACCTTAAATAATATTTTACATAATATAGCTTCATAAAGAATAAACGGTGCAGAAAAATGCTTTAAAAATTTTTACCATTGGAATTCATTTAATTGTCTGGAAACTGTTTTAAGTGAGAGCAATTAGGAAAGTATACCAAATCAGTGCTATTTTGTGCAGTATTTTCTAAAGGTTTGTTTTTCCAGTCAAACTACACTTAATAACCCGATATAATCAAACGAAACATTTCCACCTTAATTTCTCAAAATATCTGAAACCCATTATGTCTAAAACCAAACCTCAGATCTTTTTTCTCAAACATGTCCACTTTCAGAGTCCTGATCCTCATGTCTAACACCAACATTCTTCCAGTTATACAAGTCAGACATCTAGGAGTCATCCATTACACCCCTCTCTGTGTCACTTCCCATTAATAATATAATATTACCTCCTAAAGTTTATTTAATTTTTCACATTTTATGCTTCTCTCATCGCCACCATCCTGGTACAAAGCTGTCATATTATCTTATATCTGGTGTACTGCAAAGAACCTCCTAATTGATATTCCACGAGCCATTCCTTCTGTGTTAAACACAAACAGTATTCGTTGCAGGCACAATCAACCCTAAGTCTCAGACTCGCAGTGGAGGTGTGTAGGGTTTCAGATTCATACCACAAAACACACATTTACACTGCTGACGTGATTACATTCCAGGTGTTCAAGACCTGGAGGACTTGGCAGCTTTGGGCTTGTAGGTATTAGGTTGACTTTCTGAAAAGGTAAAGGATCGGCCCACCAGCTATACTTTCTCATGCACCAGGAACCCTGTGACCAGATGCACAGACTGAGTCAAGTAACTTACCCAGCCTACTAATCCACTCTCTCCCTCTAAATTTTTATTATAAAAAATTTCATATACACACACACACAAAATGGAAAGAATAGTGCAATGAACACTTACATATTCTCTTCCTGGTTTTCAAAATTTGGGGGGTACATACCCAGAAGAGGGGTTGTTGAGTCATATGGCAATTCTATTCTTAATATTTTGAGGAGCTTTTTTTTCAAGTTTTTAATTTTATGTCTTTTTAGTGATCTAGATCAATGAACTACCTTAAAAAAAAAAAAAAAAAAACCCAGAAATGTAGAAAGCCGTCAGTTCTAGTCATGTCTAAAAATAACTTTCCTTTCTTTAGTGGAATAAAGAATTCTCTCATAACAAACATACTGTGTCAAAGCAAAAGTGATGTAAAATGGTCAATTAAAGCTTTGATGATATTTGTACCCCTAAAATTAGCTGAAGACTATTATTTATTGCCTATATCCATATGTAGCTCAGTTATTGGCTGGATTTTTAAATTTCAGCAATGAAAGGAATTCTCAACAAAAGTTAAACAGATACTAAAATATTCTTTTTCATAGATACTACTTCTAATATTTTTATTAATATTCATAACTTTCAAAGTACATAATAGAGCCTTAATAAAATGAATCTTAATAAAATAGACTATTTTATAAAGAATTCGGTGGAGGTCACTAGGGTGTATTTTTTCTTTGCTAAGAGCGATCAAATAGATATATTGGCAAATGCACACTCATGTAGGAAAAGTACTGAAACACAATACAACTTCTAGTTGGTGCTAAAATGTTCAGCTCTGGTGACACATGCCAATTAAAAATATGGTAGCAGGAAAATATATTCAGGCACAGCCTGCTAATCACAATTACTAATAGAATTTCCAGATACAGCTCAAGAAAAAAAAAAAAAATCCTGCTCTGAAAGTCTTACTACAACTATCAACTTGCAAGCAGAGACATCATGCTGAAAGGAATCTTCCATTCTGGACTGGACTATTTTAAAGCCCTAGTGGCAAACACTGAAGGTATTCATCTCCTAGACACAAGGAGTGAGAAGCTACTTACATGAATCCTGTCCCTAAGTGCCTTGGAAACATACCATGGACAATTTAGGCTTGTGAAAGTAGAATAAAAATAAAAATAAAAAGTGCTTTGTTTTTAGCATAGGTGTCTGCTAATTCAAACTTCTGTCAAATTATACGTTGAAAGCTATTATATGGGGTAGGAAATAAGCTTCTCAAAAATTGACCAACTCATTATAAAACAGCAAGCTGGGCTGGGGAACTATACTGAGGCTTGACGCTTCTTCTGCTCTGCCTTTTTAATTACACTAAGTGGTCAAGATTGAGAGATAGCTGAGGGCAGTGGAATTTTACCAATTAAAAAGAAAGACTCCCTTGGTGCATATACATAACCCACCAGCAAATTCCTAACCATAAACACATTTTTTTTTCAGAAGGCAAGATAATTTTATTATCTGTAAAAGTTTTGTCATTATATAGTAGTAACACTAAAAATTTATATAGTACAACCTAATCAGATTATAGAATGTGATATTACTACAAGTTATCATGTTATTTTTTTTCCTTTCTATGTATTCATCACTATTCTAATATATTAGGACAGAAAATTAAGATATTTCTAACACAGTTGGTAGAAAATAAAAGAAAAAGAAAATCACAGGTGATTGTTTCGTGTTAGAAACTGCTATGGCTAAAATACTGAGCCAGTAGTCTCAGTTTTCACACAGTATTCTTAATAAACATTAAAGACTGAATTAGAAAAACGTTCAATTTCTTCTATGAAGCAAATATTGAGAGACTATCACCAAGAAGTAATAATGTCTTAGTCAATCAGTAAGCAACTATTTATTATTCCCTAGATGTTAGAACCACCCCCACATAAAATTAAAGTAAAAGTTTACTGTTATCTATTTCAATTTCCTTTTTGATGCTTAAATCCCCTTCCTGAAGGCAAACTCTAACAGTTGTCTATCGTCTTTTTACACATTTCCATGAATGGAAAGTGTACTGCCTCTTAAAGAAGCTCATTCTAATGTCTGATAGATTAAATTGTTAAGAAGTTCTCGTGTCTCATGTTCTCATTTATCAAATAGTCATTAAAGAAATCCTATGTACCAGGTACTGGATCAGGGTTTCAGCATGTTCCCTGCCTTCTTGAAGCTTACAGTCTAGTAGGAGAGACAAATAAATAATCATAGAAAATGATTGTATAATTACACATTTTAGTAAGTTATCTGCAGAAAAGCAAAAGTTGCTTGGTATATGGTAAGTCCAAAATAATACAATTTTGAATGATTCAATGGAGATGTGATGAGAGACTATATCACAAATAGGGGGCAACAATTTAGACTGATAAATCTGGGAAGACTTCTTGAAAGAAGTGACATTTACTCTAAGACATGAAAGAAGGCATCTTTCAGTTCTTAAAATAATATTACTGATACTGTAGCAGAAAGAGTATATGTTTGAGAGGTGGTATTGATGACTAGAAGAAATTTGAAGTTGCAGAATCCTTGTAGGTCTTATTAAGGATATTAGATTTTAGTCTTAATGAAATTAGGACTCTACTGAAGAGCTTTAATCAAGGAGGATGAGATGATCAGTTTTTTAAAAAGACTTTTCAACCTAGTTTTCTGTCAATTTGAGCTTCACCCTGATTTCTATGGCTACAAGAGCAGGTCTCATTCCAATTTTTTATGACTGTCCTCCACTCACGTAGCCAAAGGAAAGAAAAACCATAAGAGCTGAGCAAATATGGCCAGGGTCTTGGAGAAGGCTTCTGTTTGGTGACCATGTAGATGTCCAGTACTCTTGGACATTGCTGAGTCTCCACTAAATTGTGACTCGGTCTCCTGATCCACACAGTGTCCTGTCAGGATGGATGTAAGCCTGGTTGGAGGCCAGTGTCACACCATCCCCCTGCCCCTGCCCTGTGGACGGATTTGTCAAAAATTGACAGACCATTCATAAGAGAGCACAATTACATATCTGTAGTTGATACCAAATTGTGACTGCAATAACTATTTTTGGCCATTAAAGGTGACACTTTCTGAAGTGTACAAACTTCCAGTTATAACATTAATAAGTTCTAGGGATCTAATATACAGCATGGTGACTATAGCTAACAATAAAGTATTCTGTATTGAAAGTTGCTAAGAGAGTAATTCTTAAATGGTCTCACCACAACAACAAAAAAATCGTAATTATGTGAGGTGATGGATATGTTAACTAACCGTACTATGGTAATCATTTTGCAATGTATACATATGTATCAAATCATAACACTGTACACCTTAACCTCACACAATATTTTATGTCAATTATATCTCAATAAAGTTCTGAAATAAAAGTGACATTTTCATAGCTGAATTAGAAATTTAACTCAGATTACTTTTTAAAAGTATTTTCTATCTTTGACATCTTCAAAATACTTTAAAAACAAAATTGCTTTAACTAAAAAATCAATGTGTACACTAAAAATGCATAAATTTGGAATTCAAATCTGAAAGTATTGATCGATTGTCCTCTCTCCAGGTTCTGAAATAAAAATCAAGCCAGCTTCTTGGATGATCACATTGCGAGGACTCAGCAGGGCTCTTTATAAAAGCACTGTTGCAGTAAAGTAGGTCCTTTCTTAGAAATGGAACAGACAAAGCCTCTCATTTATTATTCATCGTGCCTTGTGCCCATGTCAACTCCTGATTAATAATTAAAATTAATCTCATTACAGAAGATTTCATTACAGGATAATTTAATTAAATGATGAATTGGCTCCCAGATGTTACCCTCTGTGCCATCTTTTAAATAATGCTGATGATGACACAGGGATTCGCGAGGTATCAGTCAGGCCTTAAGAAGGTGAATTATTTATAGGGTTCTGCCATTCTGTCGACAATAAATGATACTGATCACACCTATGCATTGTCCTTCTCAAGGTCACATTTTCCCAAGATTTCCGATGTTGTCAAAAAATTCTTAAGGTCCATTGGAAATTCAGGGCCATCATTTCGTCAGTCATAAAAATGCATCCATTTGGTGAAAATTTTAATTCACAGAACCTATTCATTTTATAGAGTCAGTATACAAAGGGTCTCAGAATTAAAAATCTGAAATTTCAATTTTAACCTTTGAGAGGAATGTATTAATCATTAATTTTTACACTTCTGGTACCAAAAAAGAGTGTGATTAAACAAAATAACCAAATAGCATTAGGAATGAAACTTCAGAATTTTGTTTGATTTCCTTATATAAAGTAATCAGTAAAAAGAGTCTTACAAAGCCAGTGTATTTTATTTAATTTGCCATGAACCAAGATAAATCACAATTTTTAAGCACTTCCAGTTACCACATACTTCACTGTTATAAAAATACTGCTCTCACTGTACTTTGTATAAGATATACAGCCTGATAAATCAACATAAGAAAAATTGAAACCCACTAAACCAGACTTGTAGGGATGAAAACATTTAAGAAACATTTTTTTAATTTACTTGGGAAAATCTGGGCTTTTTAAAATCCCATAGTGTATTACAAAATCAAGGCCATTCCAAAAAGTATCAGCCAAAAGTACAGGTTTTAATTATTCTACTTCGTTTCTTTAAAGGATTCTGAACCCCCAAAATATACTTATATATTAAAATCTCAGTCTAACACTGTAGTTTTGATTTTTGTTATTTCTATAACAGAGGGCAGATTTTTCTGAAATAGGATTTGGAAAATCAAGTTAGAAAATGTGACATAATCTTCCCATAAAGAAATGTCTTGCTTCAGTAATTTTTTTTAACACTCATTGTAGTTAATTAGGGGGTAATTTATTATTACAGAGCAATCAACTATATTGTCATATCTTTCACACACTATATTCTTTGGGTAATCAGCAACATAAATCATAGAATCACAGCATCTCAGAGGTGGAACGTATCTTGGAAGGCTTCTAGCCAATATATGAGCTCCTTAAACACCTAACAGGGAGACACTCCTGGCTTGAGTATTTCTACCAGTGCAGCATATAACTTTCTGGGCAGCTTGTTTCATTTTCAGACAGATGATAGCATTAAAATGTTCTTATATTGGCCCTTTCTGAATCACTTGAGATTTTCCATTCTCATTCTTCCATTTTTTCTTCTCCTGCTCACCATATATTTTTTTATTCAATGGGCAAGTTCCCAACTCTAGCCAAGCTAATCCACCTTCCTCAGATATCTCGTTCATTCCCTTGTATTCATGGCTCCTTCTCGGCCAAATCGTGTCTTTTCTTCTTTAGAGTTGAACCCAAACATGCCACTTCAGAATTTTTTGACATCATGTCACCATTCACTTCCACGAAGAATTCTTTTTAGCCCTTATCTAATTGCATTGTACCATGTGGATTTATATGCAAGCGTACACTGTACTACAATGCAGGTATCAAGCAAATAAGACATGAAGAATTTGTGGGGAAACATCAGCATATTGAGAAGTACCAACTATTTAATTCTATCAATATGAACTAGGAACAGTTTTAAAAGAAGACATGACTACATATGCCATGTAAACCCAGCCACAAGCATACACCGTTCCCATAGAAATAATTAACAAGTTAAGCAAGACTAGATGTTTCTGAGGTTTCCTATTAATTGATATTTATGACTTGTTCTTTTATACTAGACAAGCTAAGTTTTTTCAAAACTGCAAAAAAAATTTTTTCTGTGAATTGAGAAAAAAATATCATTTGATTTCAAATTCCCCGGCTAGAATTTCAGCTTTTTCATAAGGTGTTACATCACTGTTTTTCTTTTTTTGTATTCATCTTTAGTGTCTGCAAATATTTTGTAGTAGTTACTGTGTACAGACTCTAGACTAGGGAAGAACTTAATAGCACATAAGACTATTAGAGTGGAAATTATTAATATTTGGAAAAGAAATAGGGAAAAATAAACTAAAACAAGTTTTAAAACTTTGAAAAGTTTGGATGGTATAAAAACAGGTCTAATAATCAAATCACAATATAATAGAATTGTCACCACTCCAAGAACAAGGAGAGATTGCTGCTTAAAAATATTTTTAAAAGATTTAGACAAATAAATGAAAAATACTTTGAAAACAGACTAATTTCCTTATTCTCAAGCAGCCTGTTATTTGTTGAACTCAATTCAATCTCCAAGTTTTGAAGCTGATATCAGATGAGACTTTTGTATAAACATCCAGTGCCATTTTTATAAGCTAAATGTTTACCTGTAATGGTCCAGTGTCTTCTACAAACCTGTGGATTTATCAAAACAATCCCTCTTTAAGATCTTAAAATTCATCAATATTGGGTCTTGAGGGACAACTCTATATACCTGTCTGGTATTTCTTACCTATTTCTCTCTTCATACAAAATACTAAACTGGATTTAATTAGTGATTACATTTTAAAAATATCTATCAGGGGAGGAAAACTATAAACTAATTTTAAATAAATGACATAGAGGAGATAGGTTTATTTCTCTATATATTTCATTTTCTCCCTAAAGGCAATCAGATTATTTAAACCAGATATTTTATCTCCACAGAGAATACTAATGAGTGCTATCATTTTTTGAGCACTTACTATGTATTTAAAAATTACCTATATCTGGATAAATACCTACAACCATTTTTAAAATAGGTAATATTAGTCCTACAGTAAATATAAGAATACTTAAACAAAGGTGATTTAATTAATCTGTCTTCACATAGCCAGTAAATGGTGGAACAGGGATTAAAATCCATGTCTATCTGACTCTATATAATGATAATAATAACATTTTTTAATGTTCTATGTGTCTTATATGTGTTATCTCATGAAATCCTTACATAACCAACTCTATGAAATTGGTTACTCTTAATAGCTCTATTTTAAGGATAAGAAAATAGGCACAGAGAGGTAAAATAAACTTCCCACTACTTAGGTGCAGAACTAAGCTATAACGTCAAGCAGTCCCAACCCTTTCGTATTGTTCTTAACGTCTACTCCAGCATCGCCTTCCTAAAGCCTCTAACTTACCGGCCCTTTACCCTAAAGGGTTAAATTGGTTATGTGAATGATTTTTTTAAAAATCTACTAGCATGATCTATATGGAAAGTGACACTAACCAGTTTCGAGTCTCTAGGAATATTTTCCATTTCACATTTCCCATCCCACTCAACCTGTCATCTGGACAACTGCAGTGGCCTCATAACTGGTCTTTAAGCATCTAGTTTTTCTTTTCTTTGGTATATATATAAAATAGTTTCTATAGACTAATTTTGTAATAGAATAATTACTATTACTCAATATCATTTCTAGAAATGTTCTGATACAAAAGGTAAAGAATCAATCACTAGTCTCTTACATATGCCCACTTACTGAATTATATTTTGTATATTTTGTATACTTTGACTAGAATTGTAAAAGACAATTTAGAAGCAAAAAGCCTTCTAGTCCATCCTTATCCTTAAGGAAAACAAATACTTTCAGCCTTGTTTTTATCTCCTGTAAATCTCAAATTGTTCCCTGTGTACCATAAGCAATATGACATCTCACTGATCTTTTCTCTGGTTTTAACATATTTTTAATATCTTTGAATATTGATTTTAAGGTTCCTTGAAAAATCCTCTTAAAATCGATATTGGTGTTTTATTTGTATTTACCTAACAGTAACTGTAAAATATAGGGCTTTGAATAAAAGATCAAATTACATATCACTACATTAAAAAGAAGCAACAAAATCTCTACTTTGATAGAAATTATGCTGGGCCAAGGATGAAGCACAAGTCTTCAGCAACAAATGCCGTTAAGAAGCCAAGAAGCAGGGATAGGGAAGATGAGAGTCAACAAGAAAGCTCAAAGAGTCTTGGTTCAGGCAGGAATTGAGAGCCCAGAAAGACCAACTAAAAGAATCAGGCAGAACCACAAGAGATCAGGATGCCACCAGTACTTAAAGAAGAGACAAGTTAGCTAAGGGCTAGCTAGCCACCCATTAAGAGCAGCACTTCAGCCACAGCAAAGTTGTGAGGAAGATAATTCCGAGTTCTGAAGAAGAATGAATCACCCTGTTCAGTCAAGCAGGCTAGGTCCCCTTCGCAGCAGGGCAAGAGAATCATGTGATCATGAGGGGGTTCTAGTTCTATACCCACGCTGCCCCGCCCAGTGTTTACGCAGCCCTATCAGGCACCAGTCACAGCAGAAAATTCCACATAGGCCAGCTTATGGGGCCGAGGTCTCCAGCACATGTCAAGCTCAAGACTGGCTCTGGAACCAGGCTGCTCTGGGCGTCACTGCCTCTACATGTGAGGGGACAGAAAAGAAGGGCAGAGGCTACACTACCTTCTCAAATATGAACCTATGGAAGTCCCCTCACAGTCTTCCTAGGAAAGGGTCTATAAAACATAAGAGATGAAGAGGCAGATAATCAAACAGGAGTTTGTAGATACAGTATTACAACAGAGGCAACCATAAAAGAGATGGGTAACGATAAGAAAAGTTCACTTTATCTCTTGCGACAAGTGAATAGCTGGATGGAGATGGAGCGCAAGGTCAAGAACAGAAAATTGAAGCCTGTTTTCCTAACAGAAGGTGACCACCAGCCACATCCGTTTGTTTACCCATTCTTGTCTGCTTTCTTGCTACAATGGCAAAGCTGAATAATTGCAATCTGGATCATATGGCCACAAAGTCTAAAACATTTACTATCCGCTCTTTATATAAAAGGTCTACTTTTATTAGTCTTTCTAGATACAAATTTGTATATGGAAATAAATGCAAACAGTGAAAATTTAGAATTGTAAGATTTGAAAGAACAGACCATAAAAATATCATAAAATCAATCTCGACAGCTACTCCATGCTAATCAGATGGAGCACACAGGTATACGTACAAACAGTAGCAATTTTGATACTACAAAATGGTCCACACCAATAAGATATATTTCAGTTCGTTCTCACTCTCACTCTCACTGTCTGTATGTATGTAGATAACGTTTGTTTGTTTTTCTCTCACTCTGATTAACATGTTTACCTTCCATAAGATCATATTGGTCTTTTCTGTACAGCTCCCATTCTCACCTGCCTAAATGCACATGCTGCATTGATCATTTTATGAATGGAGTCTTGGTTGTCATAAAGGATACTTTACCAGACAAGCTAACCTGGTATCCTAGAAATACACCAGCTGGCTTTCAGAGATAAGACAGCCCCTGTCAAAATAATTATTGAAATATACTCTATAAGTTTCCAGGAAAAAAAAACTAACAAAACTTGAAAGAAGGGAGTAGATTTATTAATTTGATTTTTAAAAATATTGGCTTATTTTCTAATAAAAAAAAAACCTTTCTTTTAACTTATTATCTTTAAGATCCATATTCAGGAAAAGTTTATGTAATCTTTTATTCAACAAAATATTTACTTAGGACCCACTATGTGCCTAGAGCGAGGCTAGGAACCAGTTTGGACCAGAAAAACAAACTGGTATGAGTTCTCTCTAACTCTCATAGGCATCCTCTATTTTCCTAACACTTCAGACACACAGTGAAATAATTTTACACATTTATTTTACATAAAAAGAATTCATAAAACCAAAAAATGAACTATCAGTATTATTCCATAAGAAAGAAATATTGTTTTAAATTGAATACTTGAAAACAGAAAGTTGGTGACGCTTAACTCACACATGTGTAAACACACACACACACACATGCACAATTTAAACATCTTCAAAGAATTTAAACATTTCGTTTCCTTCAAAATTACATTTTTCATTTCAGAAGCTGAAATATTATAAGTAAAACTTCTAATTACAGACACTGTTATAGAGATGGACAGAATACATTATAAATTTTCTGTCATAATAAAGAGATGCACAACCAAGAATTCATTCATATAATTAATGCACTCTTCCGAGTTTAAGAACTTTTGTTTCTAATGTGAAGCTACAGAAAGATAGTTTTGACAACAGTGGAGAGGTTACGTGCATTATATATGAACTGGTATCCAATTTTCAAGTTGTCTTTGAAAACTCGAAGGGTTGATTTTCAAAAGAAGAAGAAATCAATAATATTTGAACTTGTTCAGATGAAGGTGGGAATTTTTTAAAAAATTAATGGAGGATGAGTTTTAATCCCCAAAAGTTCTTTCATTATCTGAGAAATAAAAGTGGCCACCAAGATATCCAGATACCACATTACGTAGCTTCTTATGGATCTATATTAAGAAACTTGCATTTGTACCCCCTCTTCCTGATGTGTGCCTTACAACCTCAGAGGAGATTATAAAATGTTTGTAAGATTAAAAAAATAACTGATAATTCCTTTATCATTTTTGTCTACATGAGCAATAATAGTGAATTCAAAGCAAGTTTTGAAAGTACTGACTTTATTCACTCTATTCCTGACATATTCACTCTATTCCTTTCCCTCTTCCTCCTTCGCTCCCTTCTCTTACACACACACACACACACACACACACACACACATACACACACACAAACACACACACACACGTGTGTGCTCATGCACATAATAATCCTTGCTTCTACTAGAACCACATTATTAACTATTAAATTATTACATATAGGCAAAAAAATACACATTTGTACTGAGACATCTGGTGATTCTAAAAATTCTTAATTTTAGTAAAAAATGAAAGCCTTGTATATGGATTTTATAACTGTTCTTAATAACCAAAGTTTACAAAATTTTTCAGTCTTTAATCTGGATTAAAATGTCAACACATTGCATCTTATAATTTTGAAAGAGGACATTTTTACTTTTGTTGAAATTCAAACTCAGAAACCAAGGCAACACTCTGCAGTTCAGTCTCAGAGCTCTTCCTGGAGTCACTTTAATTCTTAATGTCTTAATTACTTGCACTTATTAAATAATTGAAAATCTCTAACAAACAAAAGATGAGATGGCTCTCCTATCTGACCAACACGATAGCAAGAGGTTATTCTAATAAGAGAAAAACAAAAATTATGTTGGCTTGGGGAGATATGCTAGTGAGTAGAAAAATATAAAACCTGTATTCATCATGAGTTTTTGATTCTTACACACTCATAAATACATACACACAGGGATTTTATATCGACATATTTATATATATAGAGAGAGAGAGAAAGAATGGAAATGAATTTTGTTCTGAGAAATGATAGCACTTACATTTACAAACAATCAATAGAATCACAGTTCCTCAAAGATAGTAGGATAATTATAGGTCACGTTGTATCTCACCAGTCGCAGGCACATGCAGTATACACATTTCAATTTGTGACGCACAGAAAATCTAAAATGTGTTTGTAACATATCCGTTTATGCCGTTAGTTTTAATTAAAGTTCTGCAAATTGGTTCATTCAGTACTTGCAAGACATACTGCTTCTGAATTTCTCATATATGTCTATTTACAAGATTCATTGGCAATTGCAGTTATAATAATCAAGATATAGTCTTACCATATATGTCTAAAAGTGAGCACACCAACTTACCTCAGAATCACTCCTACTATTGACATTCCTATGTCTGTTCCTTAGGCTCAACTATCATCAAATGCAAAACTATGAATATTTTAAAGAGGAAATTATAAATATTTGCTAAATAAGTTAAGGAATAAAATTATCTGCAGATTTACTTATACATCACACTTTTTTCTCAACAGCCTTATATTTCATATTTTCAAAGTCTGCTAGCCTGTATATTTATATAATAATCATGTGTTTCTTGTAGGAAAAGCTAACTTGTAACTCTGGTGGAATATAAACATCAATGGAAAGATCATCTATGATACTGATTCACATATATTCATATACAAAAATTAAAGGAGAGCAGTCTACAGCACAATAATTATACAACTCTATTTTCCCGTAGTGGCCTTGGTTCATATATTGTCCTATATAACTACTAATAGTGCCTTCTTTCAATCTCAAAAGTGTCTCAGTTTGCATATTAAATGCTATAGGCACTTGATCTAAATAACTAGAGCTCACCCTTTTACTTTTTCTCATTAATTATTCCCCAAATCTAGTCTCAACTTCCAGTCAAAATGTCTCCATACATTCAATCACTGACGTATCTCTTCTAGCTCAAACCCATAGCAATGATAAAAATAATAAAAAATAAAATCATAAAGCTATAACTGAGATTTTTTAAATGTGGTATCTTTAGGCAAAATTGACAAGTGATAAGGGAGGCAGAAGCCATGGACCTTCTGGCTTCTATGTCCAGAACTGGGTAAAAATTTGGATCCTAAGCAACACAAGTTGAAATATGCTCAACACAAAGAGACCACACCTAGGATCAATAATTGAAGCTGTGAGCAATTACAGTGCTTAGCTGCCCCCCTCACATCCAATTTCATGAAATTGTGAAAGGATGCTAGGAAAACAAAACAAAACAAAATCCTCCTACTCAAAATAAACCTGCATACCAAAATTCCAAAATGTATTAAAAGAAATCCTAATTCCAAGAAACAAAACCAATAAAATCAACTAATCTGAATGTTAATTTTTCTTCATATAAAATTACTTTTATGGAAGTTTAGTGTAGAATTTCCAAATAAGAGGAATAAGATAGATAAATAAGAGGAAAAGTTCCCTGCTCTCCTCCCTCAAAAATAAAACTTTAGCAAACAACAATGGAGAGAAATTTTAAAATGACAGAAGATATAAATATTACAGATTCAAAATGTTGAAAAGAAAATTAAAATTTTCTGTTGAAATAGACATTGCAGAGCAACTGAGAGGCTCCACCAGGAGCTGCAGAAAGATTATAGATGAAGACCATATATCTGATAAGAGTTACTAAAAGAAATTATAGAGACCATTTATAGATAATGATATATAGATTATTAAGGATAAGATAAATATAGATAAATAATATTTGGAGTTAAGAATTTTCATAAAGCGATATAACTCCTCAGATCAATAATTTACTCTAGATATCATATATGATAAAGTTAAATGTATACCTAGATACAACATAATAAAACTGCAAATAACAAGATAAAAAGCTGCTACAGAGAAAGAGAAAGGCCAGATTACCAGCAAAAAACCAACCATTAGATTGACAAAGGATTTTTATCACCAACAACATATATCATTTATTTATTCAAAAAGTATTTTTTGTTAACTGTGTTCTAGGCAAGAGACAATAAGATAATATCTTTAAAGTGCTAAGAAGAAAATAAATGTTAATTTAGAGTTTTATATCTAGGTAAATTATTATTCGAAATAAAATTAAAATAAAGCCACCCTTTGACCATCACTGAATCAATTATTTAAGGATCTACTTCAGTATGTAGAAAAATGCATCCATACTGATACAACAGGATAAAAAAAGATAAGTCACTGTGAATTTAATTAACTGTTTATTATAAGATAACAACTAATTATATTGCAGTGAAGAAAAGATAAAACTGAAACTTCAGTCAATATTAACAATGAGAATTATTCATTGAGTATTCATAGCATGCTAAGGTATGTTCAGGAAGAGGATATAATTACAGATTAACTTTAGACTTCAAAATGCATAATAATTTACGTATATTTAAAAGTAAAAATAATCCCTAAAGAAACAGAAATACAATGTATAGCTTTCAAATAAACAGAGAAAAATAAAGTAAAATACAGAAAGCTTTAACAATCCAAGAGAAAGTAGGAAACAGTGGAAAAGGAGCAAAACGAAAGAATGGTAATAGAAAACTCAAAAGAGGGTAATAAAAATAAATATGAATGCATCTGCAAACACAATAAATGTCGAAATAAACTCTCTATTTAAAGACAGAATTACCAGAGCACAGTATATCATTCAAAATATACAAAGTAAAAAGAAATGACAAATGTGCGATAAAAATGTGAACGGTGTCGAAGGAAGTGAAAAGAAGAAAGTAGAAAAAGCAGTCCAGGACTTAGAAGGAAATCTAAAATTAGAAACACTTAAATACAAATGAGAGTATTAGGTAAAAATAAGCACTACGGACATCTGTAACTGGTGCCTTTAGAGGCACAGAAGACATTTAGTTGTGCAGGGTGTTTAAAAGGGCCGTTAAAGCTGCTGAAGTGACCAAATTATTTCAGGAGACACTGGATGATGAAAAATATCATTTAATATTTGAACTAGAAGGATATGGAGAATAGAATAAAAAGAGCATCCGAAAATACAATAAACCAAGTCCAAGTTTTATCAGGTGGGAAGAGAAGGCATGAAGATGAATATATAGGCACCATAGAAACTAGGATGTGAAAATAAGTAGGACAAGCAAAGAGAAGCATTTGTTTTTGCTTATCTCCACAGATAAACCACAGTTTTCCTTAACAGTTTATTCACTGCCAGAAAAACCTTTAAATCCTAAACAATCACCAATGCCCATTCAGCTCTAAAATTGTGATTCTAAATTTGTGATAATCGTTTCACATTTTCCTCATTTAGTTATAACCTCAATGGAACCAACAAAAAAAATAATCAGTCACACCCACATGTGGCCAATACCTATCACAAATCAGAAACTGAAATCACTCACAGATTGTCACACTTCAAGAAAAAAATTCCAATTCAGTTACCACATGCTAAGAAATAAAGCACTGGTACCTCAATATTATGAATTCTAGATCATAAACAAATACAAGTAAGTTCTACAAAATATATATTTGTCTTCAAAACAGTATGAAAAAAGCAAGTTTCATTACAAGGTAAATAGTATGGGAACACTTGTATAAGAGGTAGATGATGGATGGATGGACAAATCACAGACGGATGGATAGATGATTCAAAGTAAGATGGAGAATAGTTATATAAAAATTCAGATGGATACACTGGATACACACCAAACTATTATGTGGCTATCACTTAGGGAATAGGAGTGACATAATGAGATAATATTCTCATTTATTTCACATACTTAAGAAGAATTTCACTCCAGAACATTGAATATATATTATTTTATAACTGCTTTTGTTTATTAATCTAAGCACATTAATTTTAAATATTGATATGACAATAAATATAAACTTAGACTTCTGTTAAATTAGAATAATTCTAACATACAGCCAAAAAGGGAGACCAGAAATATACCATTAATAATACATATACAAATCGTTAATAATAAAGCCATAATTACTTTGGTCTCAGTGCTTGCCCAGGAGAACTGATGACTAGATTGGCGACAGCAAACACAATTTGGACACTGCTTGCTTGCGGTGAAATTAACCTTTAGCCCTCTACCTGTGTGGGTGATTATAATAGCATTCTTTAAATGAAGTTGGGATCCTTTGGAGCATCATGAAGGTCTGCAGACATTTGTTACTTGGTAGTTACAGGTATGTACTAGGAGCTATTGAAATGAGCTGTCTACAAGTATTTCTACTTTTTAATGTCCCAGAGCCTTGATCTTCTGATATGTCAAGAGAATGAATGGAGCTTTAGATTTGAGCAGCTGCTTGATGATGATAATTTAGTATAGATTCTGTCCCTCGAACTCCTAATTCTGTCTCTCTTTGTCATTTTCTTTCTTATTCCAAAATGAACAATAAATTTGAACAAGACCCCAGTGATCTAACCTGAATAAAGGAAGCCTAGGCTTCTATGCAGGCCAAAAGAAGATGCTGTAAGCCACTCAGACACAGGAAGGCACCAGAGGGCCTGAATGTTGCATAGACAGCAAGGTCATTAGCGGGCAGTTATGAGTGGTCAGAGCCCTAGCTCCTGCTGGCAGGCACCTCGAACTAATACGTACAAGGCAAAGGAAGGCTGTGTCAGCCAGATCAAAACAGTGATCTGAGAGGAAAACACTGAGACAGATACTCTAAGAACCTGTTTGATATGGGACGAGTGAGAGACAAAACACAGTATCAATGAGTAGCCACATAGAAGTAAATTCCAAAACGGAGTAGAGTAGAAAATCTATGGAAACTAAATAAAGAACGGGACTATGGAAGAATTGGTAGGCTAACATAAAATTTCAATTAAGCACTTGAAAATTACATTTCTAAATTATAAAATCATTCGAAAAAGAGCATCTACCAAAATCAAAGAAAAAACTTCACTACCCAGAAAATCTATTCTAGTACATATATTTACCTTAACAAATACCCTGGCTAAAATCTGTTTAAGTAGCCGATTATAGAACTCCATTGGTAATGGTTGTGAACTTAAGGCTATAAGATTTTTTTACCTTAAAGCCTATAGTAATCGTATGCTGGAAGGGCTGTATCTAAAATTTAATGAAACAAATAAATGCAGCGTATTTATTTTTTATATGTTCATCTACACATTTTTAAGAAATCTCGATATAAGTCTTCACTAATGTAACCGATTTGCTGAGTAAAAAGTAAAGCTGCCAGGCTTTTGAGAGAATGAGGGAGTTTTCAGTTTTTTCAAGTGAGTATTAGCATAGAGCCTCTTCAACAGGAATACAAATCACAAACCCACCTATACAGTGACATCAGCTGAAAGGCTTTCCTGGAGCCTCCTGGCTTTGCAGGGTGCCCTATGAGAAGGCAGAAGTGCTTTCTGGAGTGTGTGCTGCATAGTCTCACAGCCTGCTCCAGTTAGCCAGATCTTTCCACTGACACTTCAAAAAACACTCTGTTCTTGTTGATTTTACATCTCCCCCTTTTTAGAAATTATCACACTTTATTCCAATGTGAATTTTTATTAGGAGATGCAAAACGTCTTTTCAATAATACAGACCTTAGTAGTGGAAAAAAGAAAATTGCCTTTAAAATGAATTAATATAAGAATATACTTCCTGGACATTCCTGTAGGATACATTTCTAAAAGTAATTCAATTCCACAGGTTTCTGTTTGTGTCAAGACATAGTTTAAATATGTAAAGGCTTTATGAATTTACTTCAGTCACCTAATCACTTCTGTTCCTAAAATTCATAATTCATTTAGTATCTTTTGTCTTTTCCATCCATGGTATTTTTATCAATCTTCTTTTATTGTTTTATTTTATTTATTTTATTTTTTTGGAGAACTTTCAGCAAATTTTCTAAATTTAGAAATATTTAATAACCAAAACTCAAATAAAAATAGATTATTCCTTCTTGCTCTATCATGTTCCACAAAATTATTTTAATGTAATTTTATTAATTAGAAATGTATTTTACATAAGATTAAAGAAATATTGCACCTTAAGGTTGAAACCACCCTAAAAGGAAAGAAGATTCTTCAACTTTCCCTATACATACTTAGTTTTAACACTGGATGGTTTTCCGAAAGCACTGGGAAAATACTCTATAAGAAACAGACTTTGTGGTTGCTGTCCTGAATAATATCTGCTGCCTCTCCTGACTATACAGCTGTGCAGGCCAAGCATGATTTAGTGGCCTGAGCACTGAAATTCTGTGTCGCTTCAGTAATCACAGATCCTTATTGTCCAGGGGCTTCACTAACCACATTCCAAGAGACTGGCTCCTTTCCATGCAGAATCCTTTCCATGGATTCCCCTCAGCTTAAACATGTCCTTTTCACTGAGGAGAGCTGGGGAGATGCAATGTTTCACATAGACTGTCCTTTTAAAGTTTTGTTAGAAAACCCACCACCACTCAAAATTACACACCCTTACTGGTAGATGAGTAGGGAAAACAGGAGTGACTCCTGACATTGGTTCATGATGGCTTACAATTTCAGATAGAAATTTTGGTTGGTTTAGAGTTCCCATAACCAACTACCAAAAGGAGAAAGCTCTAGGTTATTTTACCATATTAAATGTTTACAGGCTATAAATGTTTTAACAGTTAAGGATGATGAAGAAAGTAATATCAAAATAAAAATTAATCATGTATAATGTTAGCTTTTGATTATTATGATAGTGGTATTGCTTTGTTAACTAAATTTTGGTTGAGAAATATGGTTTCAGAAGCAAAAATTTTTCATGTGGAAGGCAAGTTATATCAGTGTGCCTAGAAGAAAACCAGTGCTTTATTACCACATGAGAGAATTAACTCAATTGCTAAAGTAGAATAATTAAAAATAAAAATGATATTTTTCTAAAAGTTAAAATTTATCATTGGGTTTCATTTAAGTACATTTCTAACTCAATAAAATGCAAATTAATGGTGGAAACTGAAAATGGTTTAATAATGTAAGTTTTAAAGAAGTTAGCAAGTTTTGTGTATAATATAGAAATTTCTGTATACATAGTCACACACAAGAACATGCTCTGCTACTTATCTTGTTCTCATCTATACTTCTCTCCTGGCACAACATTTATTGGTAATGCTCAATTTATCATTGAACTTTTGAAGTACAACTCAGAAGTCACAAGTACTTTTTAGCAGATGAATGATTTGGCCATATTTACATTTTCGTGTTTCTCATAACCACATATGCCTCAGATACTAATGTTGAACCTACAAACTTTCTACAACTTAAAATAATTTTTTTAAATATAGAAAGTTTTTTTAATGCAGCCTCATACTAGTGTTTAGCAATTTTCAATTCCATCTAAGTTATTTTGAAATTTTGAAAAATTATCATTCTAACCGAAGTTAGCACAGAGGCTCCCTCAGAAAAATACGATGTCAGAAAGATCCTCATAGAAAAAAGAAAGATAATTCATATAAATTCTCCAACATGATTCCCCTGTAGTCAGCTTAAATACAATTTACAAAAATGAATGAAGGTAACAGAAAACAAAGTCCTGATCCAACAATTATATAAGGAAAAGAAGCCAGAGAATTATTGCAGATATTTCTGTAACAAAGAATAAAAAAGGAAAATTACAAAAGTAAAATAAAAATAAATTACATAAATTATATAGACTCAAATTTTTCTAAATAGCTGAATCTTGGTTACCGTATTTTGGCACTAACTAAGCAAGTCTGCTTTGATTTTTTATTATGGAATAGCAACAACTAACCTCATACAGATTTTATATTCCATTAAATTATTGTAATCAGCATATAAATCTATTTTCTCTTAGAAATTCTAATAGATCAACTGGGGTAGGGAGACAAAATTTAAAAGTGGGAATTTTTCAATCTAAATAATTTTTCTCCAAAATAAAGACAATAAATGTTAAGTATGAATTGGAGTAAGAAGAACATGATGTGCATAGATCCTCAATCTCCACCTGAGATAACTCTTTCTGGGCAATCTGGAGAGCAGACTCAGGCAGAGGACCAGTTCTCATTCCCCAGGATGGAGCTAGGCTTGGCTTGGCGTAAACTTCCCTTCTCCACAGGGAGAGGGACAATGACCTCCCATCTTAAAAAGGAAGAAAGCATCTCCTTCTCCTTAAATCAAAATGTACCAGAAAGAGCCTTCCCACACCCATGCACACTCATACGCACATATTTATACATACTACACATACTTCTACATACTGCACATACTTATGTATATTATAATTCCAATATGTAACTTCTATCTTTTAAAATGTAATAAATGTTATAGCCATGAGCTTTAAATGAAGTTTTAGCAAGAAAATCTAGTTGATAAAAGAAAATGGAAATAAAGAAAAAAATGGAAATAAAGATAAAAGAATATGAATAATCTTAAAAGATTAGATATCTCTATAATTAATCCTAATCCCCTCTTTCACATAATGGAATATGGAGTAAACATAAGGGGGCATAGTTTTAGGCTCAGTGCTATAGAAGAATGGAAGAAAGTCATATTCTGAAAGTGAAATATAACCCAGGGTGGAAAGGATAAGAAAAAAAAGAATGAGGATGATATGAAAAAAAGAATGAGGATGATATGATAAGAAAGAAAGATAAATTTAATAGAGGCAGAAAAAGCGGATGGAAGCAAAGAAACTATTAAAGAGAATGAGTTGCAGTGAAACAATCTGGATGAGGATGAAGGTTTGAGCAAATGCTACCAGTATGGTGAGGAAGAACACATAACGGTCTAGCTGGAGTATAGTCAGAAACTAATATCAAAGAATAAAGGGAAATATTGGAGAAATAGTAGTGATAATAATAGTCTATGTTTATACCAATTTATGGTTTGTAAGGTATTTTCACTATTTTATTTGACTTTCATCATGTTAAGTATTTTTTTATTATGTCTATTTTACAAATAAGATGGGGAATCTGAAATTCAGAAGGTTAAGTGATTTGCCTAAGGTAGTCTGGTGGCGCTCTCTCTCCCTATTCCTCTCTCTCACTCTCTCTCTCCTCTCCTCTCCTCTTCTCTCCTCTCCCTCCCCCTCCCACCTCTCTCTCTCACACACACACAAAATAAGTAAGTAGTACCACCAACACTTAAACCTAGGTCTCCAAGTGTTTAACTATGTCTACTAACACTCGCCTCCAAGTGCTTAACTAAAAACCTAACAATTTCTCCCTTTCCCCACCCATCCTCACACTCAATCCATTATAAAATCCTTATATGATCCCCACAACTGTCTGCAGAAACGGTCACTTCTTATGCCCTCTGCTTCTGCCACCAGAGGCTTTTGAGTACTACTTCTTTCTTCTGGAAAACTGTCTCCCCGCACCTCCTCACCCCTCCTCTCTCACCTCACAAACATCCCATCCTTCCACTCAACATAATCAACTCTTAATCATCACCTCAATCACAACTATCTCAGTTACATAAAACCACCAACCTAGTCTCCATAACATCTATCAGCATTGTTCTTTCATAGAGTTTTTGTTCTATGATTATTTAACATTTACCCTACCACCAGACTGTAAGTTCTCTGTATACACAGTACACATATGTTCCTTTTTTTTCTTTTCTCATTCTTATTTATTCATTAATTGATTGCTGTGTCCCTACAATGTATATACGTTGTACATACGTTTTATAAACATTCCTGAATGAGAATGAATGTTTCCATGGAGTTTACGTCCTAGAGAAAGCAGATCATACAATCATTGTAGACCACGGAAAAAAGTTCGGATTTCTAGTTGAAAGCAAAAGGAAGCTATTAAAGGACTTTAGGGGTGAGGGGAATGTAATCTAATTTGAAAATTTTTTAAAACGTACTTCTTCCATTGCGTAAAGAATAGACAGGACGAAGGAAAGAGAGGAAGGAAGGATTACCTGCTAGAAGCAAATGATCCAGAACAGAAATTATCACAGCCCGGTGGGGCAAATGTGAAAGCGGCAGAGCTAGAAAGATGTGAACAGACTGGGCACACATATCGGGCATAAAACGAACAGGCCTTGAAAACGGTAACGGTCAGTATAAATAGGGAATGAGCAAGAAGAAAATAGTAAAACCTAGTTTGAGGTTTGAGGTGCTAAAAAGAAAACTAAATAATGAAACTTCAAATACAGAAATAGAAAAAAAAAGTTTGAGCTCTTATGTCAGTCATCAAAAGAAAGATTCTAAGACAATAGAAATTTTAAAATAAAATATGAACTAGAAATCTAATATAAAGGAAAGTTCAAAAGATAAAAGTTAAAGTTGTTTCCTACAGAATTAATGCTAGCCATATAGTTTTTAAATTGTCCTAACACTTTAATATTCAAGAATCTATTTTTGGATTTTGAATTTGGCTAAACACTGGACATCTAAATCACAGTTTTGTAATAATCTGTAATGCTTCGCATTTTTCAGGGATTTTCACATTTATTTTTTCCCAGAACTCCTCCAAATATATTTGTAGTTACTAAAGTCTTGTATTCAATAGAAATACTGTTAACCAAATCTTAGTGCCATATCCAAGTTCACAGATCCTCAGAAAACTATCACCAAGTACTTGATAATCATTTCCTATGTCAGTTACATGCTACATTTTTACTTTATAGTGGCAATTAATGGTACACACAAAGCTGGAAGGAAACGTTAAATTCAAACTAACCAAATTCATATCCTAGCAGACTGCATTAAAATTGAACAACTAATGGATTGGTGGAGGGAGCAAAAGATATATATTGATAGGGGATAAATGAAGAATTGTTCAGAATCATAAATATTTACGTATAGTGAAGTTAAGTTATTTCTAAGTCAGAGTGAAACAACAAATATATAATTGAGAAATAAGACACTAATATCCTTAGTCAATAAATAATCTACTAAGAAAAAAAGCTTTTTCCCTTCAGGATATAAAATCATTGAAGATTCTATAAAGCAGGAATTATCAAAATCATAGTACAGTGTTCTCACACAGGCTTTTTAGTTCAAATCACCCAATAAGCAAAATGTACCTCCTCACTTTCCAAGCTGTGACTACTGAGGGTACTAGAGTGAATACTCCTTCAACCCATTATAAAACCTTGCACTGGAGGAAGAGCCTCTGTTAACACTTGCCAATTATCAGCGAATCATAGAGGCTTTCCCAGAAATCTCTTTTTCTACTTCCCTACACATCTCAGAACCTTCTCACAGCTACTTTCTTCATCAACAGAGGATACTGTCTCATAATCGAGAGAATAAGACGGAGCTCCACATCCCGCATTCCCATGAGGTTGGACAGTACAGTCTTCTCTCCTCAGGCCAACCTCATTGGGCTTCCTTATGTCAGAGAACTCTCAGAATGACAAGTTTCGAACCAGGAAAAGAGATCTGCTTTCAAAGCAAATAGGCAGGTTAGCATGTTATCTTATTATGGTAAATGCTTTTATTAATCTTCTATTGAGGAAAGAATGCCAGGCTGGTAAGAGTAATAGGAAATTAATAAAAACCACTTTTAAGTATCCTGCAGTAGCACAATCTTAATCAGAAGAGAAAAATTTTCCATAAAACCGAAAATTTTTATGGAAAAAACTATGTTTTTCTATCACATCTTTACATAAAGACATAATTACTTAATAAGTTAAAATCTGAATATTTAAAAATATTTATTATTACAATGTCATTGCCTAGTTTATTTAAAAATCTTTTTATTCAATTTCAAGGCTTTGGTCTGTCTAAAATTACTACACTTTTGGATCGTCATAAAACCATTATCAGAATCCACTTAAACTCTAAAATATAGAAATTTGTACCCTGAAAACAAGTGTAGTCTCTCTATTATCAATGTAAATATCTTTGATTTCCACAGTTTGATTTTTTTATTGCCTACAAAAGAATATTATATTGTTTCAATAAAGAAAAAAATTTGCACAGCTACTAAAGAAACCTATATTATCTTAGATATATTATGTTTGTCTCTTCAAACATACTGAAAATGCTTTGGCATGGATGTTATTTTTCACAATATTTTGATTTAAAGGGTGAACATAACATTCCAGTGCAACTGGAAAGTTTAGTAGCTACAGAAAGTTATATCCTCAATTACAATTTTGCATCTTTTCTGATTCAACTTAGATTAAAAAACTAATATCCTGACTAGAAAATTATTTTTAAATCATATATTAAACTTATTTTAAATATTACATAGGTGTATGAAAGTATATATGTACAAAAATGTAAAATTATTGAAAATGAGACATGTTTTAGTTTAAAATTATTCAATTTGGAATCATAAATCCTGGATTCAACTCCTTCCTTTTCCATTTATTAAATATATGACTTGGGAGAGTTGCTTAACTTCTCTGATCCTAGTTACAGCACATGTAAAAACAGAGATAATGTCTGCGTTGTCGTGAGGAATGAATTAGAAGGCTAGCACTTACCAGCTGCGTAATCTTGGACAGGTCCTCAGTTTCCTAATAGTAAAAGTAAAAGTGATGTACATGTATCTCTATCATAAGATTTTTGTTATGGATAAATGAGATAATTTGTATAAAGTACTTAGAACCACGCTTGGTACATAGTATGGGCTCAGTAACTATCGCTATATTGATGTCATTACATGGAAAAATGCAACGAACGCAGTGTCCTGAAGGGAAAACACTCGGGCTGCAGAGCCAGTCAGAGCTGGATTAGGATGCAAGATTAGTATTAAGGTCTGAAATGCCTCCAGTCCATAGCACTTAATGGGTACTTGATTGAATACCTACCTGTTATTATGTCAGCAGGTTCTCAATTCAGGTGACTTAACTCTAAAGGAAGACTGCACCTTTCAAAATGTCAAATCCCAGTAAGAAATTTTCTCATTAGATAGGACTTTCTGCTGGAGCTTTTAAAAGACACGAGCCTGAACTTTATCTCTCGAGACTAAAAGGAAATCTAAACAAATAACATTTAACTTCATTGATGTAGTTCTTTATGAAGCCAGAAAAAAATGCCATGATCTATTAAAAACATTCCAAACCTTTGGGAGCTAGGACGGATGTTGGAATTCTTTCAATCCTTGGAAAAAACGATCCAGGATGTAGAGACGTGCTAGAGGCTCCTAATGAAACTCGGCTCACATTCATCACTTGCTGGATCCTGGAACGGCTTTTGCTTTGTCCCAGATGGTAGTTTAAATACATTTCAAACTATTGTTGGTTTATATAGTACATGACAGAAGATAATTTAAACACAATGTCCCAACTGTATATTTGTTTTGGTTATAACACTTACTGTGTGTGCAATAAATACTCTACTACAAAAATAATAAAAAATGGTTTTTTTGTATATAAATCGTTCCCTGCTTTGTTTCAGTGACTGGAAAGTGTGGATTGAATACATGTGATTTTTTTTTACTAAAGTTCCTACTGAGTATCTCTGTCCAGTTCAGTTCTTTTATGATTTAAATTTATGTGGGTTATAAATAGGAATGTTTTATCCCTTTCATTTGATCAATACAAATAACTACTTAAACATGGTAACAGTGTCAGTTTTTAAAATGTTTAGAATTATCAACAGACAAGAAAGATTCTGAATATGCTAATTTTTCAACATAATTGAACATAAAACATAACTGAAAGATACAAGTCTGGTTTTCAAATTAAAGATTCCATTTTTAATACATCTCTACAATAAAACTAGGTTGCTCAGAAACTTTGAGTGAATAAAAGAAGTATTGGTTTTTCTCTGTAGAGAATATCCTTTTCACCTGGAAAAACAGCTGATCAAATGAAAGCTGTTCAGGGTAATGGAAGTGAGAAGCACAGATTACAGTACTGGCTCCAGCAGTTACTGACTACAGCAAGTCATTCCACTATCAGAGCCTTAACTTTGTTTACATGCAAAATGAGGACCTCTGTCTGTAAGGTCCCTTCTAACACCATATGCCTCTGACTATACCATCCAGTGCTCTATTCCATAAGAATACAGGCACTGGAGCCAATCTGTTCAGTTCTTATTGAAACTCTTCCATTTGCCTAGACAAGTATCTTCACCATGGCATTTAACCTCTCTCTGCTTTTGTAATTCGTGATAATAATCATGCAATATGAATGCATTGTCTACCTGGGAGAGAAAAGGACCTAGAAACATCACAGAAGTTTGCAACATAATTAAAATTGCTAGGAAAAAGGTTAAGTTTGGGCCAATGTTTACTCTGATTCTATCAATCAGACAATGCCATCTGGAAGAATAAATATACACACACAACATTTATTAAGCACTTATATCATCATAATTACTCAAATTTATGAATGGCAGAAATGTAACATAGATGTCTTTTTTTAATAGATGTTTATTTACATATTTTACATAGATGTTTATTTACATATTTTATTCTTTTGTATAAACTACTTGAAATTTTGAATAGGTGTGAGGCAATTTAACCTAGTTGTAAAAGACAGACCTGGATTCCAAACACAAGTCTGCCATTAACCAATTCTATGGTCTTGAATAGGGTTCTTAATTTCCTCAGCCGCCTCACCTGGAGCATAGATGCTGGTATAACAATAACTACCATGTTGAGTTACTCAGAAGCTTTAAGGAGAAAACATGTTAAGGAGCCTGCACAATGCTGTCTTATGATGAGTGCTCACTAAATGGCAGTAACCATCTTCTTGGTAAACTAAGTCGCTATGCTTAACTCCTCATGGCGGCTGTTTGCAGCTAAGCTTGTCGAGTTTGAGCTGGTAATGGAATATGCATTTTCTCACTCACCTTCAAAAAAAGACATGTTCATTTTGCTCATCAATGAATGGAAGGCACTGCGCTCAGCAATGCAAAGTCAAATAAGAATACGTGTTGAACGCTCTTTGCTGAACACGTCATTAGAAGTTATAACAACCAAATAATAGCTAACATTGTTGGCTCACCATGTGCCAGGCACTGTTTGAAGTGATTTACAAGTTGTTTAACCCTTACAAAGACTACTTCTTACCACTCCTTTCTATCACGCTGGCCTCTTAACTGATCTTCCTTCTTCTGAACTTGCCCTACCTAGTCTATTTTCAAAACAGAAGCCAAAGTGTTCTTGTTAAAACAGTCAGATCACGTTACTGCTTGCCCAAAAACCTCCAATGCTGCATCTCACTCAGTGTCATAACAATAACCACCAAACATCCACAAACCCTGGCCACACTACCACTCTGGCTTCATCTCCTACTGCTCACTCGCCCGGCTCCAGCCATTGTGACTCGTTCTGTTCCTCAAACATGTCAAGCACATTCCATCTAGGGGTCTTGCATTTGCTGTCCCCTCCACCAGGAATGCTCTTCCTCCAGACAACTTCAATGATTGGACCCTTACTTTCTTCAAGCGTTTATTCGACTGTCCTCTTCTCAAAGAGGTCTTTCCTGACAACTTTATTTAAAATTGCAACTCTTCCCTTTCCCCACTCCTAACCTAGCCCCAGGAGTCCCTATCCTTCTCCCACCATTCAACACATTAGACATTTTACTTACATTGTATAGCTCCCCATTCCAATCCACCCAGAATATAAGCTCCTCAGGATATAGGTTTTTTGTTTGTGTGTTGGTTTAGTGATGAATTCTCAGCACCTAGAAAGTCCTGGAACACAGTAAGTATCCCCACTTTACAGGTGAGAAAAATGGAGAGGGTGTCTAAGCTTTCAGTAAGATGCAGAGGCAGGAATAAAACTCCCACGCTAGAATGAACACTTGATCACTGTGTTATTCTGCCTCCCGAGATAAAATTCATGGTCCCTTACCATGATGTACATAACCCTCCATAATCTGGCCCTGCTTATTTCTCCATACCCATCTCTCAGTGCTCCAACAACACAAAGCTGCTTGTAGTTCCCAGTGCACGCCACAATGTCTCACCCACCTCTGTGTTTGCTGTAGCTAGTACTTCTGCCTAAACATTCTTTTCTTCTTCCAGCTATTCCCCTAGCTTACCTGTATTCACATTGCAGGATCTGGCAGGGAATGTAAAAGAAGGAAAGAATGCACATCTTCCTGAAGGAGATTCTTGTATACAGTGCCCTCCTCTGGACTACCAGAGAACTCTGCACATACTCCTTGAGATGCACATCCTACATTTTATTAAAATAATACATTAATGTTTGCCTTCCCCACTAAATAATTAACTAAATAATAAACTGATTGGCTAATTATATGTATTCCCAGAATCCAAAATAAGATGTAGCACAGGACTGATGCTCAAATTAAGTTTGAAATGAATGATGGCCACAGAAATCCACTAGAAATGTGTTCATGATGTGGCTGGAAATGAGTGTGACAATTCTTGTTCCTTCAAGGAATATCCATGCATTCATTTATTCAGCCAAACATTTATTTGAACCTTCTATAAAAAAAAAAATCTTCTACAAAAAAAAATGTTACGTTGTTGCTGACGTGCACTGTGTAGTCAGGCCTACAATGGTCTCATAGTTGCATCTGTACTGAACAGGTATAGACTTTTTTTCTTGTCATTATACCCTAAACAATATAGCATAACAACTATTTATATAGTATTTACATTGTATTAGGTATTACAAGTAAATACAGATGATTTAAAGTATATGGGAAGATATGCATAGGTTATATGCAAAAACTATGCTGTTTTATATAAGTGACTAGAGCATCCGCGAATTTTGGTATCCAAGGGGATCCTGGAACCAATCCCCCATGGATGCCGAGGAATGACCTTACTGTGTTAGAGTCCATGGACACCATGTAGATGAAGATAAGTCTTCCCCTACCTGAGTCCTGAACCCACTCCCCTCTCACTTCTGACCAGGAGCTAATAATCTCATAGTAAATTTAGTGCCAAATAAATTTCACATGAATGATATAAACGAAGTACTACCAGAACTGTGACACATGAGATGTCATTTCAAGGAGAGAGTGATAAGAAAAGATAGTACAAAGGAAGTGACATTTATTTTTAACTAAAAGTATTGATTGTATTGTAAATTTCTATTTTATATTAAAGAAAACAAATATTCCTCTTACACCAGATCTTAAAAGATAGAATAAAGTAAAATATCTTATTTTCCAACCAAATATAGGGACTCAAATAATTTAATAATTCTAAGCAAAAATGTTACTGTCTGCTGATCAAAATCTCTACAACTAACCCCAGGAATGGGGAAAGGCAGAAAGGACAGGAAGAACAGAGTCCGGTCACAATCACCATCTTGGTGGCAGCAGAAAGAAAGCCTATAAACATTGGCCTCTCCAGGTTTAAAACCCTAGCTGGAAAATTCAGCTCTGGCACCTGCCTCCAGTTGGACTTTTGATGGTGCTGTCTCTCTGTTTAAATGAGTACCTGAAATAATTAAAATGAACAAATCACAGTCAAATCACCATGAAGAACTGCTTCACTAGTTTCAAACAGAAGAGAATATAAAAACGAAAGCAAAGAACTAAGATATCTAGGTCTATGAAATATAAAACAAATCTATGTTGCTAAGGAAAAAAAAGTCAATGAGAAAACACTGAACACCAATATGTTTACACTATGCATGCACTGAGACTAAAGAGAATGTTGTTTGTTTGGTGCAAGCCCACATCTTGTAATAAAATTAAGAATCAAGAACAAGCAAACAGAGTCAGTAAACTATGGCTTGTGGGCCATTTCTGTCCTGCCACTTGTTTTTGTAAAATAAATTATTATTGAAACAGCCACATTCATTTACTGACATATTGGCTATGGCTGCTTCCACCCAGCAATGGCAGAGTGAAGTCCTTGCAACAGAGACTGTATCGCCCTTCAAAGCCTGAAATACTTACTAACTGGCAGAACAAGTCTACAGAAGCTAACGACTAGGTTAAAAATTAAAACAAGCATAACCGACCATCTGTTATGAACAATTTGTTTCTAGAATGTCAAGGTTTCTAGTTGAATAAATTCCAAAATTCATTTGGTTGTGGAACAATCATTGAATGAATATGCTGTAAAAATGTTATTAATTTTGGTGCTTGAGAATTTATCATCTAGACTCTGAAAACCAACTCAATGTGCTACCACTCCAGTATTAACTTGAAATCTCAGGCACTCTGATATTTTTATCTCTGCCTTATTCCAAAAAGAACTTGAGCCATGGAGTCCTGACAGCCTTTGGTCTGATATTCCTAACCGCAAACTTCCTACCATAACAAAACTTCCACATGGATACTAGAGAAATCTGTTTTTAAAAAGCAAACCTAAGTCTATTAATAGTTCTCCACAGTCCACACAATGAAAATCAAAACTTCTTCACAGGGCATCTAAGACCTTTCAAAATCTGTCCTCTGTGTCATTTACAAACCTACCAATTTTGCATATGTTGTCCTCACTTCCTGGAATGTCCTCCTCCACTTCTATGCCAGCTAAGGTTTAGAAGACTAAACCTTACTCTTCTAAAAAGTTAACTTGAGGCTTCCCTGTCTTCATTCTCAAGCAGATTTAGTCATGTTCTTTTGTATTTCCAAAGTTCCCTGGACTCAGCTCAATGACTGTGTGTAACCCAGTAGACATGAGCTCCTTCAATACAATGGACATGCCATAATCATTTTTCCACTTCTGAAGCTCAGCACATTTCCTCATCCAAAGTGCAGTGACCAAAAATCTGTTGCATAAATGACTGTAACAACGATAACCAACACAATAAATCAGGTATAACAGAGTAGATAAAAACCTGAATCCTGAAGGCAAGGCCAAATTCCAGATCCCTACTTACTGACTTTTATATTATGCAAGTTATTAAACTTCTCCAAGTTCCACTTTTCTTCATATATAAAACAGAGATCTATGGGAGGTGAACACACAATGCGATATATATGTATATACATATATATATATGTAAATCATACACATGAATCTTACTGGATTTCATTAACCAAGGTCATCATAAAAAAATAAAAATTAATAAATAAAACACGGAGATGAAAATAGCATCTACTTTATATGGTTGTATGAAGATTAAATAAATCATGCACATAAAATGCTTAGCAAAGTGCCTAATATGTACAGCTATTTTCATTCATTTTGTATTAGGATATTGCTTTTTCACCAAAAAAAAAAAAAAAGAACTCCAAAAGGCATCCAGGAATCTACTAAAATCTTAATAATCATAAAAATTATATTGGTGCACCAAGGGAAAACCTGAAAATTCAGAATGAACAGAAAGGAAAAAACTCACCAGCCAAAGAAAATGATGGTTAGCATTTTCATCATGTGTTAATAATACAATAATGTAATGTTTAAAAGGTAAACATTCATTCATCATGTTTTCCTTAAGGAATTTCTCTCTAAAAGATTTTTTAATGAATAGTTTACATATTTAAAGTTTCTTATCAAGATGGTTTAATAGCTTTTTATGATTATAATAATTACACATGCTCCAGACCCTCATACAGAACATAAACACAACCAAACACATCTTGTTCATCAGCGTGACTCACATGAATATGCCAGTTTCATTATAGTCAAAGTGTATAAAATATAAAACATATGGTATGAAAATTCAAGTCCCAGCTAGAGTTGGCCTTCAGCAAGATGAAGTTTCTTAGAATTTTGCAAAAACTTTGCTTTTAATTTTATAAGCACTGGAAAAATAATTGGACATTTAGAACACTTAGAAGGCAAGCAGAGCAATGTGGTAATGATCTAGCTATTGTGCTCATTAGAATTTTAAAGGTTATTTCGTGAGAAGGTACTTATTTATAATATGACTCCATTCCGACACTTCTGTCAGTTCAAGCTCATCTAAAAATGATAGAGGCCAGTATAAGAATACATTACTCCTAAAATAAAAACCCAGTTTACAACATATTTTGTACAAATATTTGTAATTAATATTGAGATTAACAAAATATTGGCCAAAAAAAGACATTAGTTTGTAAAGAAAGACAAGCTATCTTTAGCCACATATCTGTGCTAATTCTGTCATTCTTCTTCATTAATATTTAATAAGAGATGATGAGAGAATCAGAGAATAAACTATTAACATCATCATATAAATTTCCATCTGTAGCATAATTGTGAATGATTACCATATGTTAGCTTAATGTCAAGTGTTTAATGGCACCACTTCAATGGCAAAAATATCACTATGGGATTGGGTTTGTGTCACACATAACAAATGAAAAGAAAAATGTTTAAAAAGAGTCAACAAAGGAATAAATAAGATTCTAATGTATATTTTATGTCACACTATGGAAACAGGTTTATGATTATTACAATTTTTGTTTGCATAATTGCACATACTACTGCACACATGTAGTTTGTTTTTCTAATGTCCCAGAGGAATTCCCATCTTGAGTCTGGGGTCTCCAATCTAAAATCCCACCTTTCTCATTTTCTAGACTTCCAGACTTTGTTTCCTGCCCCCAACTGACTCATGATAACCTCAGAAGAATCCCACCTCGGCATCCCACTACATAAAAAGTATTATTAAGAAATCTTATTGCTAGCTCTATCACCTATTTCTCAACTCCTGGTCATGAACTTTTTCACATATCTCTGTTTACTGCAGATCTTTGTGCCCGGCCCCTAATAGGCACTCAGCAAATGAAAGTGTTCATACATTTACTGGATTGAGCCACATGAAATTATCATTTTTGTAGGTCAAAATGGTCAAATAGTTATAGTTCCGTAAGTTATAACCTAATATTTTAGCAAATGATTATACAGTGCACACTCTGAGCCAAGAGCAGTTCTAACCAATTTATGTGTATCAACACACTTCTCATAACCATCTCCTAACATAGGCACTTCTATTAGTCCAATTTTTATAGATATGGAAACTAAGACATAGTGCAGTAAACTGTCCAAGCTCAAACAGCCAGTACATTTCAGAATGGGGATTATTAACCACTATGCTATCATTTCTGACGTTTATTTTGTTTAGAGCAAATAAACTATATGTTAAAAATATCAGTGTAAACTTATGATTTTAAAATTCGATTTTCTAATTGTTTCCACAGAACTAGCCTAAATGCAATGACATTCTAATACCAATGAGCACATCTAGAACTCTGATCTTAGTTTATAAATGCCATTTCCCACCCAAAGAAGCAGAGTTCCTTAGGAAAATTGGCTGATTCAAGATCTAGTGAAGGGACAATACAAAGCAATCCTGGAACATCTTTTTGCTCCAAAAAGCAAAGACAGATTCAAAGCTTTAAGTGTGATAGTCAAAAGGACACTGGAGTTGGTTTGAGGGGCTCCTACTAACAAATTCAGGATAGTCTGAGTAGCAAAAATAATGATGGCAAAAGGTTAGAACATATTTAATTAAAAATAATCCATGAGACCACAATAAAAGCAAAAAGGTAGATATGTCAAGCTCTTCTTTACAGAAAATTGGCAAGTCATACATGTAGAAGAAATAACAGATCTTGAAAATCGCCATTTTATAGCCCTCGGCTTAATAGTTAATTCAGTCAATAATTGTTAACGGATGCTAAAACCACCGAGTGAAAGGTTGTTGGAGAAAAAGACCGTCATACAGCCTGGAGGTATTTACCCAGCGAAGCTGGTAAGCAAAAACCACAATGCTGGTCTTCGTCTTAAATCTTCCTGTATTTATAATCTTTCCACCAAGTACTACTGTGGACTAGATGCTCAGAGAAACCCTATCTGGCAAGGCAGATATAAAAATGCCATATAAAAATTAAATATCTTTTAAAGCATGGATGAGATGACAGGAAAGTAAGGGAATTCCTCAGAGTACTAAAATAAAAAGACTGGAGGGTTAATGAGCACTGGCTAGGGTTTGTCTTGGTGTAAATCCCCCGTAGATTCAAACTACTTTTAAGGAGCCAAAACCTGGAGTCCAAACAGGGTGAGATATTAAAATCTGGTACATTCACATCGAGGTGGGATCACTGAGTGGCTGAACCCTCAGTGATGAAGTAGAAAAAAAGCCCCATCTTGCAGGGGATAATGAAGAAGCCATATGCCTGTCCTGACCTTGGCTTGGATGGGAAAATAGGAAAATAAGAAATAAGCCCACAATCACATAATTTGAGATTCAAAATCCATGCTATATGGGTTGTCAAAAAAGCCTAAATCAAAATTTAGTTCAAATGAACCCCAGACTACAGGGCTTCCAGGCATCTGGCAGTAGCCAACTCAAATTCTCTATGGAGGAACATACTTTAAATCCAGATCCCAAAGTATTCCCACAGATAAAGTTCAAAACAACATGAGCTCAAAAACAAGAACACAAATACTAACCAAAAGAACAATGGTTGTAGCCAGATTAATTTAAAAAAAAAGCACATAGACCTTAGAGTAAAGGGCATTTGCTAAAGATATTAACACATACTGATAAAAGTCAGTTTACCAGGAAGAATTAATAACTCTAAATCTGCATGAACCCAGCAACATAACTTTAATATGCATAAAACCAAAATGTCATCATAAGATAAAATGATAAATCCACCATCACAATGAGATATTTTAACAGACCTACTCAGTAATTAATAGATTCAGTGATACTTCTCCGCCCCCGCCCCCCAAAATTGATAGGCTAAGAAATAAAACATGGCAATGCCGAAGCTTTGAATAACACAATTATATATACTTTAGTGGACATAAATAGATTTCTGATAAATGATAAAAAATAGATGATAGACGAAAAAGAATAAAGGCTTATAAATGTGCTGGGAATATTAGCATTTAGTGGAGAAAAAAAATCTACTCCATATTAAACAAACGCTGACCTCTTGATTTCCTTCCCAATCCTTCCTCCTGATGATTTCTCATTATAGTACTCAGGGTAAAAAAACTTATAGTCATCCTTGACCCTCTCTTTTCCTTCCACCCAACATCCAATCCATTAGCTTATCTTGTTGGCTCTACCTTTGAAATAGATCTTGAACCCTAGCACTTCTCATCACTTCCAGTTACTACTCTAACCCAAGTCACCATTATCTCATGTCTGAACAACTTCTATAGCCTCCTAACTGTTCCCTCAGATCCTTCCCTGCTGCCCTTTGTTCTCCTCAAAAACACATGCTTTAATATTTCTAATGACTTCCCACCTCCTTCTGAGTAAAAATCAAAGTCCTAACCAAGGTCTCTACAGGTGTAGCCCCACACCACTAGTCTAATCTCTTATCCTATCTTCTCCCCTATACTCAATGTGCTTCACGTACATTAGACTCATTTTCGTTCCATGATTATGCCAAGCAAGTTCCAGTCTTCAGAGCACTTCATGTACTGTTCCCTCTGCCTGAAAGCTATTCTCACATATATTCCCCTGGATCATCCTTTCCCTTCCTTTTGGCCTTTGCTCAAATATCTTTATGAAAGGAGCCTCTCTGACCATCAAGCTGTAGAAAAACAGAAGCACACACATCTCTTCTTCCATCACTTTCTATCGTATTATACATCTTTGCTCTTTTCCACAGAACTTACCACCACAGGAAAAAAAAATGTATGCATTTTGCTTCTTTCTCATGAGAAAATATTTGAAAGCAAGAACTTGGTGTTTTTTCCACTGCAGTATTTTCGCACCTATAACAGTGTCTGGTACGAAGTAAGTATTCAATTAACCTTTATTTAATAGATTCATCAATAAATAATAAATATCATATAGCAGAGTATACAAGGACCCTGGAATCAGACAGACCTGGATTTGGAATCTATATTTGCCACTTGATGTGTGAATTTGGACAAAATCTTAGCCTAAGATTCCATTGTCTCACCTTTAAAAAGGGAATGTAAATATCTAAATTGCAATTGTAATTTTTGCAAGGATAAAAACTGCATGTATATACATACACTTAATATGTGTGAAAAATCAGATATCATAGGTAAATCACTGTGATTTATAATTAGTAGGTGCTCAATTAGTAATAGATATCATTATTTTTTATTTTTGGAGACACCTTCGTGCTGTACCACTCTCTGTAAGGATCAAGTCTAATCTCAATGCAAGGCCCTACAATATTGCATGAGAAAGACAGTTGCCCTGATGAGGCTAAATAAAATTCTTTGAATACAGCTTCAAAGTATTTTTTCTAAGTGAGTTTAGAGTCCTAGCATTAACCAATGATCCCACTTACCACCACTATAAGGAAGCACCTGTATATATAATTAAAGAACATATTTATAGGGCCGATCTTTAAAGAATCCTTTTGAAACTCAGATGTCATTTGAAACATTAATTTTGCATCACTCAGAAAAAACTACATTGATCACAAGCAAGCTTTCCCTGCATAACAGTTTACAACTCAAAATATTAACTTTGACTTAACACCAAGAAAACTAAAAACCAGATTAAAAAATGAGCCAAAGACTTTAACGAACACCTCACCAAAGAAGTTATACAGATGGAAAACAAGTATCTGTCATCAGGGAAACTGAAATTAAAAAACAGTGAGATACCACTACACACCTATTAGAATGGCCAAAATCAGAAACACTGACAACGCCAAATGCTGATGAGAATGTGGAGCAACAGGAACTCTCTCATTCATTGTTGGTGAGAATGTAAAATGATACAGCCAGTATAGAAAATAATTTGGCAGTGTTTTACAAAACTAAACATACTCTTACCATATATTCTAGCAATTTTGAAAATTTATGTCCACGCAAAAACCTGCACACAGATGTCTACAGCAGCTTTATTCATAATTGCCAAATATTGGAGGCGACCACAATGTCTGTCAGTAGGTGAATGGTTAAATGTACTGTAGTAACTCCAGACAATGGAATACTACTCAGTGCTAAAAATAAGTGAGTTATCAAGCCATGAAAAGATATGGAGGAAACTTAAATGCATATTACTAAGTAAAAGAAGCCAATCTGAAAAGGCTACCTGCTGTACGATTCCAACTACGCGACATTTTGGAAAATGCAAAACTATGGCAACAGTAAAAAGAGAAAATTAGTGGTTGCCAGAGGAGGGAAGAAATGGAGAAATAGGTGAAGTATAACGGATTTCTAGGGTAGTAAGAATATTCTATATGATATTATAATGATAAATACATGTCATTATACATTTGTCCAAACCCATAGAATGTAAAGCAGCAAGAGTGAACTATAACAACCCAAAATTACGGACTTTGGGTAATTATGATGTGTCAGTGTGGGTTCAATAATTGTAACAAATGTACCACTTTAGTGGTGGATGTTGATAATGTGGAAGGCTCTGCATGTGCCAAGTTAGAGGGTATACAAAAACTTCTATACCTTCCCCTCAACTTTGTCATGAACCTAAGTCACTATTCTAAAAAATAAAATCATAATTAAATAAATATGTAAAAATATTAACTTTGAAACCATTAATAACCTTTAAATATATTTAGACATACTTACTATCTCGCAGGAGATAAACGTTTACTCATATTGGTTCAGAGTCTGGCTATATTATACTAGAGTAGAATAAATTTACTTGATATTCAAGAAGAGAGAAAGTTAAAAAATGTCTAACCAATGCAATGTTGAATAGTTCTATGAAAATGGGAAGACTGATCTCTATTTTTTAATAACATGCAATTTATTTCAATGTTGAATTACAACATAAAAGTCAAGAGACAAAGAATATCTTTTTCTTGTTCTTTATTCAGTGGACTAAAGCATAGTCTACGTCCTACATAGTCGATTCAATTACATATAAATCACTTGCAAAGATAAGTTTGTGAATAGCCCACCTACGAAAATTTTACCAGAAAAAAAAAAACTTTTAGTTTAGATGATGATCATAATTATTACAATGATATAAAGGTTATATTTATAATGAAGTCTCTGGTTTAGAAAGTACAGTCTCACTCTGACCCCACGGGTGCACGCAAGGATGAAAGTCACAGGAGAGGAAAGAGGCTCAGGGGAGTTAAGTTGCTGCAGTCAAAGTGATAGGGTAATTAACTGGCTGCGATGAGGCTGGAAAACATTTTTCTGACCCTAAGTATAATATCCCTCCCAGAATACAGTGTTGCCCTTTCTTATTCTTTCATAAATTATAACTACAGTATTCCATCATCAAGTATTTCTGAGATTCTTCATAACAAAATGTTCACTTATTTCCCACGTATTTTTACATATAAAAATGAAAATTAAAGTTCGTAAAATGCATGTATATAAGGATATATACCCTATTAAGTCAATATGCATATTTATGTGTCAATTGTAGTAAAAAGAAAAATATTAGTGCTACAGGTGATATAGCCTCATAGAAAATGACATGACCCCCTTTCAGGGCATTTATTTTTAATTAAAACTTTGACATCTTTTAATGAATGTCTGAATAAAAAAGGACAGTTCTCTGGATATAGATTGGATTGTGAGGCCATGGCAAAGACAGAAGTGAATTTCTGCTCAATAAAATAAGAGAAATTGTGGATACTGAGGACAAAGAAGAGAAATTCAGAACACCTAGAGAAGATGGGGAAATCCAAAAGGGATAAGAGAAAGCAAAACCATGGGAATCTAATGCGACACAGAAGAGGTCTCTGGGGGCAGATGACTTGTGAGCAATAAATGCATTTCTATAAATTGTGATATGTGACAGTGAGTTTCAAATTCTTTCTTATATTTCACTGTACTTACTCTACACTCTCCCCCAGAAGTTCCTAAGTGTCAACAACAGTTACTGCCTTGTGTTCATGGAATAAGGCAGCAGTAACCTGAGAAGGTTGTGGGCAGTGTAGGCAAAGCAGTTTGGAGAGAGGACAGCACCCTCCTGGTCTGAGAATCATGAAAAAGTTCCAAGGGAGAGCAGAAAAGCAGGCAGCAGGATGGACTCACTCAAGAGACTAAAAGCTCCTACCTGCTTATCTTAGAAAGCTGGAAGATAGGAGCACAAGAGGGCACAGTGGATAGAAACATCTGGGGTGCTAGTGTTGTCTCATCCATCCTGTTCTTGCTCACTGTCCTAGATCTGTGTTTCCCAGACTTTAAGACCTTTAAGAATATGATCTGTGGAGTCTAATTTGAGAAATACTAAGAAATTAGATTAGCTAGATAAATGATGACACCATGTGATTAGTTTGAGCCAATAATATATAATTAAAAATGAAAACTACAGTACTAAAATTTCATAGTGCCATGGGTCATTCGCAAGACCCAAAAATGCGCAAAATAATTTTGCTTGCTCAAATATACAATACTTCAGAAGTTTTTTAAAAATAACTTGAACTCTACCCCCTTAAGAAAAAGATCTGTCTATCCCTGAGTAGACAGATCCCAGGATGAGAAACACTGTTCTGTATCATTTCTCAATCATAATGGATATATGGTCTACTTCCATTTCACAGGCATCCTATCCTCCAATCCAATCCAGCCCCAAAATCACACACACTTCCATTTCTTCTAATCTGATTTCTAACCACTCAATTATAATCACACTCATACTTATTTCCAGTGTTCCCTACATCTGCAAGTTGAGTAAGCTTTTTGTGAAAGTCATTCCATAAAATCTATATAAGGCACTGTCTTGTAGGGTATGGTGGATAAAAGGAAGAATTAGGTGTGATCTTGCCTTGAAGAAACCTACAATCTGGTTGTAGAAGCCCAAAATAAATTAATAATATAGCCTACAATATAACTAAGCATAGTATTCTACCTATAACTTGCACTCGTTTTTACCTTGCTTTGTATTTTTAGATGTATTTTATGTGACTCATAATTTATTATGTTATATTGCTACTCAAATTATGTTTAAATAAATATGCTATAGAAAATATAAGATTAAATATGGCACATCTTAAAGCATTACTTTCATCAATGTTTGAAGTTGGGGAGAGACAGTGCTATAGTGAGATAATTTAATTATTAAGTTTTTAGGGTTTTTTTATATTTTAAAACATAAAACCAATCCTGAGCCTTCTAAAAAGTTTCATGTGAGACTTTCTATGGACTACTACAGATTCCAACCCCAATTTGATGTAAAGAGGATGTGTGTTCTCTCAGTGGCTATTCAACACTGTACCAAAGGTTCTAGACCCCGTGTAGGGCAATAAAGAGAAATAAAAAGCATTTAGATTGAGGAATGAAAAAGTAAGCCTGTCTTTATTCGCCAATAGTATGACTGTTTATATAGAAAACCTAATATAGTAGAATGAATAATTAATTGGCAAGGTTGCATAACAAAAAATAAATATACCAAAAGCAACTTATTTCCATATATAAAGAATGAACCATTGAAAACTAAAATAAAAAGACATTTGCAACAGCGTCGAAAATATGAAAGACTAAGGCATGAATCTGACAAGCTGTGCAAAACCAGTATGCTGAAAACTACAAAACATTGCTGAGAGCAATTAAAGGAGACATAAATAAATGGGTCACAAGACTCAACATTCATTAAGATGTCAGTTCTCCCAAACTGATCTACAAATTCAATGCAACGTCAGTTAACATCTCAGCAGGTTTGTTTTTTTCTTTTCTTTCTTTGATTTTTTTTTTTTGTAATTAATAAGCTGCTAAGACCATGAAAAGGCTTGGGAAAAAATATCTCCAAAGTATATATTTTATAAAGGATTTGTATCCAGAATAGAAACACACACACACACACACACACACACAGAGTTTGTTGTATGTAAGTTATATCTCAATAAAAAAGTAAAGAGTAAAACAAATTAAATAAGGCAATCCCTAGTTTCAAAAGGATCCTTATCTCATTTTAAAAAGTCAGTTATATGATCCTTAAGATCAGGGACTAAAATTTCTATTTTTTTTTCTTTTCTTTCCACCAGAGACTAAAACACACACACACACACACACACACACACGCAACGCACATACACGCACACACACACACTTCTTAACAAATATAACAGAATATCTCAATTCAGAATTATAATTATCTCACAAGCAAGAAGTCTGGAAGGAGGATGTGCCAGGCTTGGCAGCTCAATCATTTCACCAATGATACAAGTTCTCTCTGTCCTTCTGCTTGGCCATCCTTAGCATGTTGGCTTTTCATTCTTAGGCTTATCACCTCATTGTCAGAGAATGGCTAACACATCACATTCTTCTGCAACAGCCTCCAAAGCAGTAAACAGTGACGGATGAGAGAAAGGAGTCCTGAGTCCTGCAGCACTCTATTTAGATGAATCTTTCCCAGAAGCCCCTTGGGTCACTTGTCCAACACTAGACTAAGCACTTTCAAAGAAGACTAAGATTACCATAAACCTGGCTTTAACCAATTCATCATCTAGGACCTCAACAAAATCAGGACTCTGTTAAAAAAGAAGTAAAGAGGTAGATGACTGGCAGGCAACTGAAAATATCTTCTATAATTGTTGGCCAGTAACTTAAGTAGAAACCCTGAACAGAGTTTTATATTACTGATGTACTCAACTCCCTACCCTCCATGTTCTAGAAAAGAAGCATGAATATGAATGTTTAATTATTTATTCATCGAGTCTCACTAGTTTCTTAAAAAGTATTTCTGGTGATTTATAATACAATATGCTTTGAAATAACGATTAAATATCCAAAGTCAAATTGAAAGAAAAAGAAAGGATAGGTCATAGGTGTTGGCAATTGTGCAGTGTACCCAAATACAGGGTTTGAAAATTCACTGCTGCCACTAAGCACATAGTGATTTCTGAATCTCGAAGAAACAGAAAACAGAAAAGAAAAATGATTAACTGAACAGTTCTTGATGCAGACAACAAAGAATATGAAATAGTAACTTTCTTTGCAATGCTAATACAATTGCTCAAGATCATTTCATTTTTACTAACGATATTTTCTTCAGAAACAATTAAAATTAGTTCACATTCTCTGTGCCATAGGGTACTACAGTTAGTTTCAGTACATGAAGCCTCAGATTATTCTATTGAGGTTAAGAGATTCTGGCTGAGAATCCTCAATGTGTTATGGAATATTGGAAATCGAATATGGTGGCTGTTAACGTGAATTCAAATCAGTCTGAAATTGTCAGTAAAGGTTTATACCCTAAGTGAATTCAAAAAAATTCAACAATGACAGTTCTCTAGACTCAAAATTTCAAGTGTCATAGCTGAAAGCTCTGAGACATGAAAAAAACAAGCACACTGGAACTGTAAAAATATAGCCTGAGATTCAAAAAACCTGAATCCTGACTATCCCACCCACTGCCTGTGTGATCCTGAACAACTTCTTCATCTCCCTGGTTCTTAGTTTACTCATATTACATTTGTGAAATGACAAGAATTGGACAGCCTGGTCTCTGCTATCTTCAAGAGTTAACATGCAAAGACGCTGCCAAAGGGACGACATTTAGAAAAAGAATAAAACTAAACAGACATAAATTTCTGGGAGCTTTTTCAAATATATCCAGATGCCAACAGATAGTGTTTAAAAATATTTTAAAGTCTGAAAAAAATTAATAACACAAATTTTCCTTTTCTGTCATCCCTAAATTTGTTACTCGTCCCAAAGATAGAGAAAGCCAGGTACTGGGAGTACATTTTTTCTCCAGTTCCTTGTATAAAAAGGTCGATGCACTCAGTCTAATAGCATCAAACAGCAAAGCAACTTCCAGCTTAAGATCACAACATCAACACTCAATCCATATAACAAACACTAATATCCTGAAGGTCTTCAATTAACTCCCTTAAATCTCAAGCCTGACTTTTAGGTCTCAAGAATGAAAATAGTGTACATATAATTCCAATTATAAGAAACAATAAAGGGGGAAAATTAGTCTAGCATTAATATATTAAAACTATTAAATCAGAAACATTCTATTCCCTTGTAAATTAGCATATTCTTTCAACATTCTAAAATAATTATGCATAACTTGCACCTATCATTAATGATTCCTGATTTACTTCTGCAGAGTAACTTAAAAACAGAATATATCTGAATCATCCAAAGGTAAGCAGATACCATTATAGCAAGTACCATATAAATGTTCAGCAAGATTCCAGAAAGATCTGTTCTCCAACCATCAGTAACAAGTTACTTAAACTTTTAAACGCCTCTTGTGATTTTTCAGAAAGGGCTTCAGTCACAAATTATCTTCCTAGAATAACATGCAAGTCCTTTAATTCTGAATGACTTTCAAAATCTAAGATATTAAACAAACAAACAAAATGAGAAGAAAGCATCAGTCTAGCTGGGATCCTAGCCAATGCAAATTTTACTTCCTGGAAAAAAAAATAATAATTCCACAATGTCACAGTGAAAATGGAAGCAATCACCCAAACATGAATCAGTGTGGATATTATTAGGTAAATCACAGCATACTGAGGAAAGGGGGAAGTGTCAGTCTTGGGGTGAGTGAGCAGAGGTGACCGACTACCTTTAAAAGAGTCTGATGAAGGATACATGCACTGCTAGACAGCTAGAGTTGGTAGTACCCTGATATTATTTGTCTTATATTTCATGAATATGCTTTTAAAACTGAAGTCATAAAGGCTTTTTACTTTGAGTTTACCAAACTTCAGGCTTACTTTCCTTAATATTAATATGTGAAGCATTGTTATGACCTATGACACCTACTCTAGATATTTTATTACTGAATCCTATAACTAAATTATGGTCATATAGAGTTAAGCAGTATACAAAGGCATATAATGTATATCAATTTGTCAAACTTATGCATTTAAAAAACATTATATGGAATAGTTATCAAAAACCTACATTTTATAAGATTTGTGAAATAAACAGAAAACTTTGAGGCAGGGGCTATTCAGACAAGAGTTAGCTAAAATAAGAGTACAAATTTATAAATTATAAAGATAGCCTGAGCAATCTGAAAAACAACCATAATATACTTTTAAATCTTTGCTGAATAAATATTTTAACTTCCTGTGCAAACTTTAATCCACTGTTTAATTCCGGGTCAAAATGAAGTAACCCAAATATGCACTCTGTTATATAAAAGGCCCAGAGGATGAAATTACATCTCTAATAAGGTCCTTTGAAATTCTATACGAGAGTAAGGTAGCAGCCAAATTATTTTTTTTTTCTGTTAATGCTGATTAAGCAGTAAATAATAAGTAGGAGAAAAACAAACATATAAAATGAAGTATTTCACACCTTTGCTTGAGCTTTCTTAAATGACCCTGATCTACCAACAACTTTAGTACAAACTCAAATAAAATTATTTCATCAACTTCTAAATAAAGCAATAATTCAATGTAGTTTTTCGGGAACTGATTTTAATTTCCAGATGTTAATAAGCTATATACAAAAGTATTCAAATTTTAGTGCTGGGGCTGAAATGAATCAAAAAGTCTTATTTCAGAAACACTATGCTGTTGTAATGGTCTTAGCCTGAGAAGGTGCTTAAGCTCTCTCAGCCTCCATTTTTGCATCTGTAAAATAAAGGGTTTAGATAGTGCGATCTCTAAAGGTCTCTATCGCCTGTAAAGCAAGTCCTCTAGGCCTCCTTATCAAGCATGATAATATGAAAAGGAGACAAATTGAGCAAGATATTTAATGTAAAAGAAATGTGAGTGTGTTTTTGAATCTTCCTAAAAATCCTTGTGTGAAAAAACCAGCATAGACTCCAAATGCTACCTAAGTCCCTTTGTTAATAAGTAGATTGAAAAATAAATACTATCTATTTTACAGTCTTTGATCTACCTATCCCTTTTAACACCATTTCTGGTGTGATAGATATGCAAATTTAAAAAAATGATAATAGAAAAAAAAAGATCAAATTTGTTTTCTTATGTATAAAAACTCAAAACATTTTGAATATTTGTGTTGAAGGTACAAATCAAGGTGGAGGGCTGAAAAATAAAAGACATTTTCCCAGTAGAGTCCCCTGGCAATTAATATTGTCAGCTCAGGAGCCAGAATGCCTGGATTAAAATCCTGCTCCCCCACCCACTAGCTGGGTAACCCCTCACCTACAAACTGAGGGATGATATTAGTGCCCACTTCATCAAACTGTAGTGAGAATTAAATGACTTAATTAACATACATAAAGCATTTAGGAAGCGCAAGTGAGGACTCTCTAAGTGTTAGCTGTGAGCATCTGGGGCTCACGATCTAGTTATAATCCACTGTCCATATATGTCATCCACAGAAATTTGGGCAAAATAATGAAAGCTAAACAAAGTAAGTAGGCAGTGTTTGTCCTTTGTTATTTTACTTCCAGTTTGCTTTTTTTTGCAGACCTTCTTCTACTCTGTTATTCTGGCTCCTGCCAAGAGAGCTAAGATGAACTTCTTAACATATTAACCCTTACAAGGGTATTTGCGTCCTAAAGAAGTCTGAGCAGAGAAGTCAATCTTTAATACAAGAAGATATGAAATGATAGAATTTTGTGTACTTTAAGAGAATTACTTTTTCAGTCTATTGCTAAATTTGGCCCAATCACATCTAAATGAATAGGCTCTTCTTTTTGCTGGATATACTGATATCCATAGAAAACAGAACAAGCAATTTCTTTCAAAGATGAGAGGCATTTTCATTAACCACAAAAGTGTGTATTTTTCTCTTGTCTCTTCTTAATGGTTCCAATGCAAAAAAGAAAAAGAAAGAAAGAAAGAAAGAAAGAAAGAAAGAAAGAAAGAAAGAAAGAAAGAAAGAAAGAAAAACTTTTGATGCTTACACAATCTTAAATCTTACTCAGTGTGACCTACTTTGCTAAAGGAAAACAAAATGTCTCTGAATAATCTATGTATTGAGTTCTAGGAGCTCACCTACCATTTTTTAAAAATAATGCCCATTGTTAATCTTTATACTACTTAAAGCCTTAATCCTACCTTGCTTCTATCCACTTCCTGACCTTGTGTGAACAAATGCACTTCCTCTTTTGTTATTAAAAAAAAAAAAAAAAGAATGCTATCAAATGGAGAGCACCTTGAAATATTCAAGAATATACACATTCCCTAACATTTTCAGAGTCAGAGTTTATCACTTCTTCATCCCAACATTATCTTCTTCATTCTGACCTTCACTGAGCCCCATTATCCTTTCTGCAACAATGTGATTCTGCTGTCCAGAGTCCTTCTCCCCGTCATCAACCACACACAAGCCTTCTCTTGTTTGAAAAAGGTGCTCCCCTCAATTACTGTTCTGTTTCTTTTCTTTAAACACACAAGCTTCCTCTTACTTCCTCATCATCTTCTCTGTATTGAATCTCTGAGATGTCTCTTCTTGCCACAACTCTAATGGTACTATATTCTGAAGTGCTACTAATGACCTTATAATCAATAGACAAAAAAGTCTTTTTCTCAGACACCATTTTGGTTAACCTTTTGAAATCTCAGGTAGTGATGACCATTTCCTCCTGGAAGTTATCTTGGTCACCGGCTCTGAAGACGGTATTATCCTGATCTTCCCTTTGTTTCCCTGTCTCTTCTCTGTCTCTCTTGATCCATCTTCCTCCTTGTACTTCAGAGCTCTTTTCGGTCTGGTCTCAGGACTTCTCAGTGAGATTTCCCACCACTCTACATCTTTAAATCCACAGAGCTTCTGATTCAGAATTCTAATCCATCCATAGTTCCTGGGCAGGCCTTATTGCCTTATATTTTGCACTTCTGAGTCTTCATTCCTGCTATTCGCCAGGCCAGGATAGGTCCTGTTGTGTCAATATAATGTCATCCTCTCTTTCAAGACCTAGTTAAGAAATGGCCTAGCCTACCTATAATTCCCTTCTTGACCTTTCCTGAGCAGACTTGCCCTGCTTACAACACAGTATTCATTATTCTATACTGTGAACTTGGCAATGTTATTTTGCTTTCTTACTGAAGCTCTGTATTACCATGTGTTTGTTTTTTCACCCCAGTTCCCTCAATAATTTAATGCAGCATATTATATTAAATGCGCAGGTAAACCTCTTCAGATATTTTGCAGAGAATAAATATATAAACAACTAAGTCATTGAAAGCAGACATAATATAGATCAGTGATTCCTCCCTCTCTGCCAGAAGATATTTATTCATGTCTAGGGACATTTTTGATTGTCAGTAAGGAGAAAGAGTTGGGGAGGGAAGGAAGTGCTACTGACATCTAGTGGGTAGATACCAGAAATGCTTCTAAACATCATATAAGGCACAGGACAGCCCCCAACTACAAAGAAATATTTGGTCCAAAATGTCAATTCCTTGTTGAGTTGGAATGCTAGAAACATCATATCTACAAACAGCAATGAAGAAATAATAAATATTTATTGAATATTTTCTTCTAAATATTTATAATTTTTGTTACTTTGATGAAAATGCAAAGAAGTTAATAATGTCTTAATATTGAATCAGCTGTATGCTGGCTCTTTCGCTCCTGACAGAGGTGAACCCAGTAACCAGTAACCTATATTTAATGTGATCATTGGAATATCTGAGCACATTAAAAGAGAATTCTCTGACTATGCTAGGGCCTTTTAATTGATCTCTCTCTAGACTTATTCTCTTGAGTGATCTCAACCAATAATGTTTCTTTAAATACCATTGATACCCTGAGCTTCCCAAATTTATATTTCAAGAACAGCTTCTCTTCTGAGTTCCAAATAATTATATATAACTGACTACCCGATATTTCCACCATATGTCTCATATCAGGTAAAAATATATCTCTATTAACTCAGTTGCTTAATACTCTCTCCAGGAATTTGTCTATCACTCAGTGCCTCAGGAATCTAGGCCTTCTTCAATCTTGGGGCTCTGCCATCTTTATCTGACGCTTCCTTCTCATACTTCATGCTAGAATTGCGCAGAGGCATCTCACTGCATCGGCAGGAAAATAATATGTATGTCACTTCCTTTTTTATTTTATGTGCCAAAACTAGTTATAGGGTCCTGTCTAAATGAAGGGTACTAGGAAGTGCAGTCCTTCATGCACCAGCATAAAAAAAAAAAGAGTATGAAATGGAATTGGTGAAAACATGGCAATGTCCCTGCCACTATGTCTAAAACTTAATTCCTGATCTCTACCTTCTATGTCATCCCATCTCAGTAAAAGCCAACTGTATTCTTCCCATTGCATTGGACAAATACCCTGAAGTCATCTTTGACTCCTTCATTTTTCTCACAATGCATATCCACCTTATCAGCAAGTCTTCTTGGCCCTACATTCAAAATGTATCCTCAATCCAAACAATTCTCGCCCCCTCCACTTCTATCTTATTCTTTGCACATCTGGATACTTATAATAGCCTGGTTTCTGCTCTTGTCACCATATAAGTTGTTTTCAACATAGCAACATAGCAGATGGGGTGACCTTTAAAAAACTTGTCACATCACGTCATCCCTAAGCTTTTCCAATTGCTTCACACGTCACTCAGAGAAAAGCTCAAGCTCTTATAATGGCCTAAAAACTCTATACAACACATACTACTCCATCTCCACAGCCTGATTACTCCTTATCCCTGCCTTGTTTTCTCTACCACCACCACCACCAACACTGGCCTCCTCTTCATTCCTTGAGCATACAGGCATGCTGCCACCTCAGTTTTTGCAGCTTCCGTTTCTTTTAACCAAAATTCACTTTCCCCCTGAAACTCACATGAGTAGCTTTTTCACCTCTTTCAAATCTTTGCACAAATGCCGTCTTCTCAGTAAGATCCCCCTGACTACTCTCCAAAAACACCTGCCTCCGTGCCTCCAGAACTTCTTCTCCTCCTCCCTGCTTCATTTGGTTATTCTACTTAAAATCCTATATTTGCTTACTGTTTGTCTCTCCCCGCCCCCACTACAATATAAGCTCCATGAGAATAATATTTATCCATTTCGTCCTCCAAGTATTTCCAACATCAAAAACGATGCCTCAAATATAGTAGTTCTCCACAAATATCCACTGAATAAATTAGTAGCCACCGTCCAATCTCATTTTAAACTAACTTTAGAACTTGACATAACATCTTACGACCTTATTCTAAACTAAAATTTGGGGGAGAACAGAAATTGCATTATATTTATCTTTTAATTCTTAGTTTAACAAAGTTCTAGACAGAGAGTGAGGAACCTAAATCTTTGTTCGATTTAATTTGTTGAATTGTCATTCAATTTTCATACATTCTCTTATAATGGCTTGTTCAAAATATTTACTAGTGAAGGTTGTGCAGCTGGCTTGTCATGATGGCATAACTGACATTTCTCACCAAGACCCATGATATTTAAACATTTGCTCTTTTTTAAAGAAGTTGAGATCAAGTTGAGTTTTAATGGATACTTTTAAAACATCAAATGTATCGAAGGGTCTGAAAATCATTTAAGTTGATCAAAGCAAGTAAGATAATGCATTGAACACAATGGATTCTAGAATAGGACTACATGACCTCTACACAGCTTTCTCCCTATCACAGCTTTAAATAAGCCCTCTAAGCTCAACATCGGTGTGCTCTTCTTTAGACTGGAGTTATGACAGAGCCCAGCACACAGGGTTGTTGTAAAGTTCCAGGAGCTGAATCACATAAAGCATTCAATGCAGTGTCTATCAATAAATGCAGCTCTTATCAGCGAACATTTTCCATTTGCTGTATACCTTATAACAAAAGTTTTATTACATTCATTTTCCCATTTTTCAAGATTATAAAAGCATGAAATAGATTATACTTCTACCATAACAGTTATTTTCATTTTAATTTATAAGGCAGAATTATTGGACAATCAATATACCACATATAAATTATAAATTCAGACAAGAGACTTTAGGTACTCAAAGATATTATAACTCTTATTTGCATCTATACTATCCAAACAAAGTGCTCAAAGCTGCTGACAGCTCTCCAATCCAGGATGAGCAGGTTTAAGGTTCTGGTGCCACCCCTTCTCTTCCCCAAGTCCATGACAGATTGCTCTAAATGGATAATGTTATTCTTCCCATGAGCCGGGGGAGGCAGAATTAGGTTCCTTCTCAGTTTAGGCTGCTGCTACCAACTGATTACAGCTGACAGAATAAAAACCTAATATTTACTTTCTAGATTTTGGCAAATGGTATACTATCACAATCCATATTCTATATAATATGGAGTTCTCTCTGTATATATATTCAAGTGTTCCAAATCTTGTGAAAAAGTTTTACTAAATTAAATTATAGTTTTAGAAGGTCATAGGATATAATAATTCATAGAATCTTATGATTCCTTACAAACTCATGAACAAATATAAAAATTCAAAGTTAAAATTTGTTTAAAATGAAAAAGTCTTAATGACTTATAAAAATTAAAATATATTTAATGTATCAACTTGTAATTTCATAGCTTAAGTACTCTATTATATAATTGCAAAGTAAAACTGTAACTGGTCATTGGGAATTACAATAGTTCTGAAAATGATTTGGCTTTAAGCAGAATTCCACTGAACTCTGAAGCATATTATCCATGTGGATGGTTTAAAAAAAAACATGCTATAAACATGATTCTTTTGACTTATTTAACGGTCAAGTTCTTCAAACAGCTTTGTAGCCTTAAAAAGAATATGTTTTGATTAGATTTAAATAAAATAATTTAAAAATAAAAGTACACATGCTGCTCAAATTGATTTAGAATACCTGAGGAAAATAACAATAGAATAACAGGATTTCAGGATTTTGATAGCACCACATTTATCAAAAATAAAAAAGTTTTAACTGAACCTAATCAAAATAATTCTTTTCTAGCATAGTTTTGGAACTCTGCCAGGAATTGGTGATTCCGAAGTCCTACATCAAGATGATAAGCTGGATGATATGTTCAATTCTGTACAACATCTAGAAACCTGTCCAAATGTTTCAGATGGCAGCACAGGTTTTAAAGATGGACTAGTGACTATTATCAAAGATGTTAACTATAGAATTTCTCTATATATACTATATATAGTATTATGTATAGTATTGTATATAGTATAGAATAATAATCTAAAGTCATTTGTTATTCTAAGGGAGAAAAACAAAAAGATTAATTTATTAAACTGACTCTAGAATTTTAATATGCATTACGTTATCAGATCAATACAAGAAAATAAACACTATTAATATCTATAAATACATATGAATTTCTAAATATACTGTTGAAATATGTCATATATAGTATGGATCCAACAGATGTGAATTAAGTTAGACCTCACTAAAATGTCATCAATAATACAAGTTAACTGATTCAGTAACAATGTCAACATACGAAGGAATATTCAAGCCCTTAGTATATTTAGTATTAGGAAATATATCCTAATATAAACGATAACATTCATTTTATCTAATTTTACTTAATAGCCACTAATGTTTTATTTATATAAAATTTAATACTTAAAATTAACAAACAATTTTTTTTTCCTCAAACCTTCCAGCTTGATGACAAATTTAGACCAGACTCCCTCTCGCTTTGATATAAATAAATGAATCAGACCAGAAAAAATCTGTGGGAATATTTAGTACCATCAAAATAGGACTTTAAAATATCTTGATGTGTAAGAACACTGAAGAAGCTATAAAAACAACAAATATCGCTCCACTTTTATTTCAATGCAGGGACTATAACATATTTCATAGTATCAAAGGCATTTCTGATTCTTAGTACAGATACTACTACATATAATATAGATTCATATTTCTTTCTACTAACAAGAACAACATTTAATTAAAAACCTGCAGTGAGCTATAATTGGGTATAACTTAAACACTTCTAAGTAATTATGAAGTTCTAATACAGTTTCAGAAAAATATGAAAGTTAAATCTCAGTTTAAATGCTTAAATCTTTAAATTCCCTAGATCTTCTAAGCCAGACTGCAAAATAAGATACAGATATAATGCCAAAAAAAAAAAAAAAAATTGTTTCAGGACCAAACTTTGTTTTGATTACATTCTGTTAAACTAGTGTTACGTGTTTTTTGCAGTTTTAAAAAAAATTATGTAAAACATGAACTCATGAGTCAGTAATCCATTCTGAGAATAACATTTTGGCTTTCTAAAATTTGTCAGGCTGTTCATTAACATATCTTACTAATAGTATATAAAAACTTTCAAAGAAAACATTTATTGAAAGTCATAAGAATTGTGCTAAGTAATGATACAAGATGAACAAGACCCGCTATTACTCTTAAGTAGTTTACAATCTAGTAGAGAGGCAAATAAGCAGGTAAGATTTCAGTTCTGTGGGCTAAGTCCTGGGATAGAAGTAAATGATAATGGAAGCACATTGTAAATGTCCTTGACCCAGCGTGACTAACAGGATGAGGAAGAGGCAATCTGAGAGGCTTGCTCAGAGGGAGTGAAACCCAAACTGAGTCTTCAAGATTTACAAGTTATCTGGGTGGGAAGAAGACCCACTTGGGAAGAAGCGCTGGCACAAGCAAAGGCATAGATACCTCAGAGAACCTATGAGATTCGGAGAACCAAAAGAAACCAGAAATAAAACTGAAGAGGTACAGGTAAGCAATTAAATCTGTGTGCTTTACTATGCACTTGGGACTTTCTCTTAAGATTAAGAAAGGGCCTAGGAAGAATATTAAGTGGAAGAATATTAAGTAGGACAGTGATACGATCAGGTATGTATTTTAGAAAGACCATTCTAGAAGTAATTTAAAGCAGAAAAAGACAGTCAAGAAATAGAATAAAGACCCAACATAAGGAGCTGGAGCAAAGAAAACAGCTTTGAGAGACATGAAAAGTTAAGAATGGACAGGACGACTTTCAGATGGGGATAAAGGAGAAAAAGATGACTACCTGTTTTTTGACTTAACCTATTCAATAGCTGATGATGCTATCCACAGAGATAGAAAATACTGAAGCAGAGGAGAATGGAAGGAAAACTGAAAGAAAGAAATGCTGGTGTGTTCATTTTTCATCTGCTGACTCTGTAGACCTACATACTTCCAGGCAGAGATGTCGCTAGAAGACAGGTATGTGAGAATGAATATAATCATTAAAGACCATCTGAATTTGTCAGGTAATTGTAAGAGCAGGTAATATTTACTGAGTTTTTACTCGAAGAAAGGCATGTGGTAAGCTTTTCATATAACTTTTTTTTATGACTCTCTTCTCTCCCTCACTCTACAGATGAAGAAGAATTTAAGTAATTTCCCAGTGGTAATGAAGTATTTAAGTGTCAAGGATGTCTGATTTTAGAGTTCAAGCCCTTACCTACTATACTATGTTGTATCATGCAAAATCCATTATAGATTTTGGAACCAGATAAAAGTGGGTTCAATTCTAATCTCTGCTACGTAACAGTTTTGTGACCTTGATACTAAGCCATATTTTTCTTATCTGTAAAATGGTGACTATAACAATTGCATTGCAAAGATATAGTAAGAATTGGAGACTATGTAAAAAATCCTAGAGGGGGTGTATATGTACAATAAATGACACCTATTGTTATATCTACGCCTAGAGAAAGAATTCTTGAAGTAAAATACTTATGATTTGCGTAAATTCCCTTGCATCTTAATATGAACTTTCTTTTACTTCCATCTTATTTGTTCTATATCTTAATAAACACTAAGTATCATTTTTCAAAAAGTTTTGAGGCATTAATATACTCTGCAAGATCTAAAATCATTTAAAGATTTCATTCGGATAGAAATCATTTCAGTGTTAGGGGGTCGACTCTGACTTTTTTGACATTTCTGTGGTGACAGCTGTCAAAATAAGAAAACCCCAAAGCAACAAGGCATGTTGACATTATGAAGAGAGCTTTGGACTTGGAGTCAGAAGACCTGTTGAAGTCCCAACTCTGACGCTTACCAGCCATGTCAATGTAGGCCAGTCATTTCACAGTTCCAAGCATCCCTTTGCACATGTACGAGATGAAAAGATTGGCCTATATGGTCTTCTATGTCTAAGGATGTTGAAGAAGAAGGAAGGACTTACGATATATATAAAATTTAAGCCATGAATCCATTGACACTTGACACAAACTTCAAGCTTCCTATGGTTTAAACCAGAAGCACCGATTCTATGTAGACTATCAAACTACACCACAGATCAGCAACTTCCAATTTTACTGACCAGATCATAACCCTCAGGTGGACAGTTCAATATGGAGGAAGGGGAAGAGAAAAGGTCAGTGAAGAGCATTATTTTCTTATCTCAAAATCTCTTCCATTCTTATGACAAATTCAGCAGCTGGGTTCAAGCTGAGAGGCCATGAAGTCGCCCTAGATTTCTGGTTCTCAAACCTTGATGCACATTAGCAATACCAGGAACTTATTTATTTTTTTTTTAATATTGAGTTCCACAACCCTAAAATATCACTGAGAGGAAACTATATATGATTTATAAGAGCTGAGTTTCATTTTGCAAAAGGTGGTAGGAAGCATCTCAGGTAATAACCTTACTCTAATGTTAAACATAAATGTTTAATCTCCACTACACTGAAAATGAAATTTCTGTTTGAGTGTACACACACCCTATGGTGATTTACTGGATCAACCATCCTGGTTTGTGGAGACTCTACCTGCTTTAGCTCTGAAAGTTCCATGTCCTGGCAAATCCCTGGGTCTCTGGAAAACAGGGACAGTGGATCAATCTAACACACACACACACACACACACACACACACACACGTACACACGCACACGTACACATGCACATACATACATACCCACGCACAAATGCACACAAACTTTTAAATAACCCTCAGTATGTTAGAGCAAGTATAAATCAACAGTAGCCCTCTCCTGAAGCAGTACCACTAAGATGACATCATCATTCACTCAGATGGTCACACTTACAGACCCCTGATACCGCTGGGATCCATAAACGTGCAATAGCATGGGTGACATATCATCATGCTGACTCTTGTCCATTTTTTTAGAGTCCACGCTACGAATAATTAGGTTTGATAACCAACATTAAGAAAAAAAAAACCTACTTTGAAGCCGCTGCCTCCCAACTGCCATTTGTCCTTTTCTTAAAGACAGGCAATTTTTGAGGAATAACATCTCTATCATTTAACAGATTTTTTAAAATAGTTTTAAGGCTTTTTAATTTTTGTTACATTTTTCCTGTAACAATTCCATGCGAAATTACACAGTAACATAATATATAATTAAATCAGACAACTGTCAGATCTGTATGTAAAGACATCATTATCATTTCTCTTAAATGGAATGTAGAAAAAATGAAATTAATTTGAAACAGAATGTATACACCAGAACACATATCCCTCTGTATTATAAAATTGGATTTATCAGAGAATTCTAGAACCACATCATTACACACAAACACACTGCCCTCTGTCGCCTGACAGAAACATTAGACTAAGATAAAATCATAATCACACATACTAATGAAGAATAGTATCAGTCTGCACAACACACACTTGGTAAGTACACACATCTCCTTACTTGTGACATCACTAGTTGCCTATGGACAGAAACTGGCAGCAGTGTGGGAGTGTGGGGTAAGACCTTCCACTAATTACAGTTCCGTAAACCAAAGAACTAATGTCATGGGGACACTACTAATGAGTTAGGAGGAAAGGTCACACAAATCTTTTCCCTTTGAGAAATCAAAATCTTAGAATGATTGCCACCAATCTTATGCATTTCACTCTGCAAACAGCTTAGTAAAATAAGGAAAGCCCTTGAGGATGTGGTTGCCACCCCTGAAATGAACAATATGCATGCTAGCTATATACTTTCTCTTTTGATGCTTCTGACATTCAACAATATATGTACTATCTAAGCACATTTGATATAAAACTAATAAAGGAGGTGTGCAAAATTATTAACACTGTCTGAAACACTTAGCATGATTTCAATGCCCTGGTATTTCTACCAGTGGCTTTACAAGTAGACAATCAAGGGAGACCTTAAAACACAGTATCATTAAGCAAGAGCAGTATAAATTTCCAAAAGTCTGTTTTACGGTCTTGAAAGAGAATTCCAAAATCAACTAAAAATACATTTTTTAAAACTGGCTTTTTACAATATATTTCTTTTAGCATGATTTTGAGTAGTCAAAATCACAATTTTTTTCAACAAACTTGAGATTGAATTAAGACTTACTGATTGTTCATTTAAATCCTGGGAGTCTTCCATGTGGTTTTCTCACTTCTCCTGCTACTCCCAAGTAGAAGCAGCTTCCTTCAATTAAAAATGAATTATCTAAAAGAAAAAGATGAAAACAAAGGGAAAAACGAAGAAGTCATCTTTTTTATTTGTAAAATTATCAAAACATTCTGTAATTTACATAATTGTTAGTAATCTATAGAACAAAATTAATTTTGTTCCCATATCTAATAGAAATAATGATCTTGAAAATCACATCATGATAAAGTTGGGATATGAGAACAGCTACTCAGGAATCCTACAGATAAACAAAATCATCTGAGGACGACTTTGGAGGCACAGCCAGAATTAACACTTAGTACACTATTTTGCTGAATGATGTTTATCATTAAATAACTGATGGATTAAAAATTAAGAGTCTGCATTACCTGTTCACTTTCTAAAGTACATAAAATTTTTTAAAAATACAGCGTGTATTTAAATACTACAGCTTTCTATTAAAGGAAAAATTGAATCAACAGACTATCATTATTCACTTCTAAACCTAATGTTATAAAATACATTCCCAATTTAAAAAAAAAAAAAGAATAAAAATAAGACCATTATGATAAATAAAGTATCACAAATGTGTATGAGAAAGACAACTGGTCAATTAACTATGGTGAGACAATAAGTTAATTATTCAAAGAAAGTTAATCTTTACTCCGTACCATATATTAAAAATTTTCCCAGTAAATTAAAGTTTAAAAAAATCTCTAAGAAAAATAGGGATATATGTATTTTTTTAATTCCCAGATAGAAGATTTTATAACAGGAGCAATGGAATATAACACACAAAAAAAGCCAAACACCTCTTTGAATCCGCAGACACACACATACACATAAATCAATAATAATCAAAATTAAAAGATACATAAAAATATCCCCTGGTAACAAGGACCACTATGGCTCAGGTTTGCCATGGATATGGCGTACACCATGATAAGTGCAGGCCACTTGTCCAACAGATGCTCACCTGCTAAGACTCCACACCTGCCTGCGCACAAGCCCTTCCTCCATCCTCCGGGATGGAATTGTGGCCAATCATCTCCTTTAGAGCCATTTTCTCCTCACTACCTAGTTAACAAATTAGCTAAGTGCTCTCTTGAAGGGGAGAATCTGATGTTCTTTTTCATTCTAACAGACAAATGGGTGAAATGAATAGTAAAAACACTGTACCAGATTACAAAGGGAAGGGACAATAGATTCAGCTACATAAGAACACCACAAAAACTTTTTGTAAATAGAGAGAAACAGTCCCAAAAGTAAAAGAACACAACAGATTACGAAAAATATCTTCAGTAAATATGTAAGTGTGATGCTTAGGAAAATAAATCGGTAAGAAAAATTTAAGGACCTATTAAATGATTAAGCAAGGATATGAAAACACAAATCATTATATAAAAAAATGTAAATAGTAAACAAACATGTGAAAAAGTGTTCACTCTCCCGGGTGCCAAAATATGTAAACTTAAGCAACAAATATACATTTTGGAATATTGTGCAAATATTCAATAATCAAACCATTTTAAATATTGATAATAAACACTGTATAAAAGGATACAGTAAAAATTGTATCCTTATTCAATTGCCAGTTATAATGTCAAGTTTTCTTATACTTTTAGAAAGCAATCTGTCACTGCTATAAATGTGTTTAAACTCTATTATCCAATAGCAGCTTTCCTAAGAAGTAAACTTCCCCCCACAAAAGTCACAAGGTATTCACTACAGTTTTATTCATGATAATAAAAACTAGAAACTGCCTAATTTCTGTAGTGGACTGATTAAACAAATTATGGTCAACCAATTTCACATATTATTTAATGATCAAAAGAGTAATTATTTTTAAAAAGTGAAAATTATTGTGTATTAATTGAAAAAATCAGAACGAAAAATTTTAGCTCTGCTAACACTAATGTACATGCATTTGGCTATTACTTAATAGGCAATTAAAAAATAAAAATAATATGATAATAATACTTTTGGTTTTACATACTTTGTTGCTGATCTTATGTTGTCTGTGCAACAAAATTTTTTCTCTATAATACAGGAAACACATAGTAAGTAAAATCAAATGATGCTAAAATGGTTTTACAAGATCAGTTAAAACTATAGATATTACAGTGAAGATGAGTTTTCTAAATAGACTCATTCTCCAAGTGGCCTCTGCTGCTTCTTCTATATGGATTAAATTGCAAAGCCAGAGTAATCTTTTTAAAGGCAGGCACTCTTTAACTTATATACTAGTGTTATCTATAGCACCTAGCTCGGTGCCTGGCAAGCATTAAAAGTTTAATATTAATTGAATGAATGACACAATTAATCGTGGATGAAATCATACAAAATGTATCTGACAATGTGAAGGGAAAAAGTAAAGAGCCAGATAATTCAACTTTTGAAAAGTCTATCTCAAACATGTGGTTATTTTAAGAACAATTCTGTTTGTCTCATATTTTTCAGGTACATGACTTTCATTTTACTTTTCACTTTTTATTATAACTTATGAATAAAAACTTTGGGGGAAACTTTCTTTGCTAAATAAGAATATTGTAACTTTCCAGAAAATTCAATATTGCGAAGTAGTCTACCAGATATTTTCCTACTTATCTGACCTAATAATAAAATATACCGATAATAAAATTACTAATACCATTCTAACCAATTATTTACTTACAACATAGCATGTTGTTCTAGTTTCCTGGGACTGTCGTAAGAAAGTACCATAAACTTAGAACAACAGAATTTTATTCTCTCACAGTTCTGAAGGTACGAAGTCCTAAATTAAAGTGTTGGCAGGTTCATGCTCTCTCTGGAGGCTGTGGAAAAGAATGCTTCTTTGTTTCTTCCTAATTTCTGGTGTTGGCTGACAATCCTTGTATCCCTTGGCTTGTGGGTGAATCACTCCAATCTCTGCCTCCATTGTCACATGGTTTTCTCCCTACCTACTCGGCCTTATTCTGTGTGTGGGTGTCTCAGTGTCCAAAGTTCCTTCTGCTTACAATCACAGGTCATTGATTTAGTTCTCTAATCCACCCTCATCTTAATTTGATTATATCTGCAAAGACCCTATTTGAAAATAAGGTCACATGCACAGGTAAGAGGGTTAAAACTGGAGTATATCGTTTAGGAGACACAATTCAACTCACAACACATAAACAGTTATCACATTAAAATGCTTTGTAAGATGAGATCAAGGTTTCAATGTAATATTTCCAGAAAGGACATATAAGAATTAAATCAAGGATATTGATCATTAGAAAATAAGTGATCATTTTCCAGAAGGGCCACCAGGGCACTAGTGATAACTCAAGTAAAATTAAAATTAAGACTTCAGGAAAAATATTTGAGAATAGGAGAATTAAGTCAAAACTAGCCTCTTGGTTAACCACCAGTTCAGAATCTATTTAATGTTCCAGTTGGGGAGCTATTTGCATCAATATTCCATGTTACAACATAATACTTTGCTTTATATTTCCTTAAAATTGAAATTAATTGTTACTTAGCTTAACATTTTTATGGTAACATGAATTTCCTTCTTTGCCAAACATGCTAAGGCACTAAAATATTATGAGCCCAGTGATTTTATATTATTGAACCAAGTAAAACTACCTAGGCTAATTGCAGACACAGTATTATTTTACATCATAATTTAGCAATGGTTGTTATGCTAAATCTTTTAACATTTATTTTTCACAAATATATGAGAAAAAGACGAGAACACTCTTTGACTTGAGTAAGAGAAGAATTACCTCATAATAAAGATATAAAATTAAGGAATAACAGTAACCTCACGCTGTTTTATGAGGCAATAATCTGGTTCCCAACTCTATTTCAAGGTCATTCACTCAGAAAAGTGAATTTAAAACAGGAATAATAGCAACTTCACCCATTCCATGTTAGATTATTTCTTCTGCAGTTAGGTTTTCAGTATACAGAAAACCGATCATACCCTTTTAACTCTGCTCTAGAAGTGAGCTGTAAACTTCTGTGTCTTACAAAATTAGAAAATCAATAATCCTTCTAATTTAAATATATAATGATTTTATATATCAAATTTTAAAAACAACTGTCAGAAATGGAATGAGGTACTTAGGCTGGGCCTAGGTAGTAGAGATCACAAAGGACCCTGTGCCTTAAAGAAAGAGAAGTCGTCTGTAGAGTCTGTGTGATATGCTTTATTCTGGCTGAATAAACACAAACGTGAAAGGAGAAGTTCTCTATGCCAGGGCTGGCATGGGACGAGGACAGAAGCCGCACGTGGAATATTACACGTCTCTCTCTGGATTAGGCACACAAATGGCTCAGCCTTCCACTGGTCGTTAAAGCCAGACACCTGGGTTTTGTTACTGACTCCTTGCCCACTCCTCTCCACATTCATAAATAACTGAGTCTTATCAATACCTCATCAGAGTTCATTCAAATCTCTCCGTGTGTCTCTCCCCGCTGCTACTGCAGTAGTTCAAGCCATCACTGTTCCCTGCCTAGCTTGGAGAGACAGCCTCCTCAGGGTCACCCTTCCTCCAGTCCTGCTCCCTGAACCTCATTTTTCACAGTACAGCTAGTGCTATAGTTTTAAAATAAAGATCTGACTGTATTCTCTTAAAACAATTCAGAGGTTCACCCCATCCTTAGGATAAACCAGAAATTCTTTAATCGGTCCTACTTGCAGCTGAGGCGGTGCCTAGCAGAGTACCCCTCTGCCAAAATGTCCCATCGAGGGCCATCAGTAGTCAGGTGTTTTGCTCCCTGGGGCCACTGCCCAAAGTGGGAGTTCTGAGGGAGAGCTTCGCCTTCCTTCTCCCTCAGGCCCTGTTCCACTGTCTTCATCATTCTGTGCCCTTTCGCAACCATGAGAGTGCCCTGCAGCCAAAGGCTGGGAGCTGCACAGGAGTCTCCTGTGAGGGTGTGTGTACAGGAGAGGCTAGGCTTGCCTCTTGCTGCAGTGCAAAGAAAAAAGGAAGGGGAAAAGACTACATTTCCCCCACTCATATTATAAATGTCTCATATCCCTATAAGGAATGATGTAAGATTGTAGGCTGCCCAAACTTTCATTCTAGCCCCTGTGCAGGCCTAAGATGGGGAAAGAGGTGTGTGGATGGTCCTACCCATAACTTCTGACACAGCCCCCCTTCAACCTAGGTCAGGGCTCTGAAGAACCTATGTACAGGTGCAGAACTGCCTGGGCAAGGGAAGGAGTCCCTCCCTTACACTTTACCATTCAGAACAGCTAATCTATTGTTTGATTTTCAGGTTTACATCCTGCAAGTAAATTTTCAGAAATATATTGTGTACAAAATTAAGGTTTGCTTGCATATTATACACTTATAATATTTATCCAGTACACTGATCCACATTCAGTATATAACCCATTAAATTCTCCAAGTCTTTTCCAGTTAGGCCAAATTACTTCTATCTAATGACTCATCACAATTCTTTCCTATTGCCTAGGATATGGGCCTGGGAAAGTATGAGGCTAGTTCTCCTTCAGTGGCAATATCCCTAAGATATAAAACTTGAGAGTGCTTTGTATACAGCCACAAAGAAATAGCTGCTCTGCTAGGGAGACAGAAGGGAGCTGACCCAGAAAGAGGAGCAAAAGCGAGATGGCAAGAAAGTCCTGGTAGAATGTAAGGACCTGGATCTTGTTACGCCTGAAGTCTCACTGTTTCTATACTCTTCCTGCTGCTTGGTTGTTCAATTCTTCCTTGGGCTCTGTGAGCTATATTCATAGTCTTCAATTAATTCTCTCCATCATTAAGCATATTGCCTAATATAAAACCGCAAGCGTATAGGAAGTCTAACAACTTATATTCTCATTACGTTATCGAGAAATTATAGCTGTGGTCAGCTGGCAAGAAACGTATTGCTTTCAGGTCCTGTGCACCAAGTTACCTATGCTGCCCTCCAAATTTCCTTAATGGGTCTCTGAAGCTGGGTCAGGCACTGGCTGGTTCCAACAGCTCAGGCAGCATGCCAGAGAGGGAAGCCAACACCACAAAGAACACCTAGCTCCAATTCTATGGCCAACTGTTCAGAGAGGTGGGTATGGGCATTCTTCGACCATGCACGTGACTCTTTTCCCTAATTGAACAAAAGGAAAAGAGCAAAGGTATCCAAGAAACAGATTGGGTGAACAGTAATGAGCACTTTGCCTGACTTCCATCCCCTTAAATGGAGCCAAGCTACAAACTAGATGCTGAGCTATTTTTGAACTGTTTATGAAGATAGTCCATTTAACACAAAATGTTTGCTAATGATGGGGTCAATTTCTCATGCTAAAAAATTACAACGAGCCCAATTTCATGATAATCATTTTTTCACTAGTGACAGCTTCATTTGATGGCAATAATCTTCCTGGTATTATAAAATTACGATCACTTGATTTTTTTACAAGCAGGGCCAGCCAAGGTTTTCTATTTTGTTTGTGTTTGCTAATTGTTGATGGTTGGGTAGTCATCCTAGAAAACACAGACACAGTTATAAATGGACCATCCCAAAGAAACATCTGAAAGGCTTCTCAGCTTGAGCAACCTTTTTTACTACTGCAGATACTCAGGCAGACTGCAGACCAACTTCCCTTCTCACCTGCTGCTCCTGTCGCTCTTCCCAACGTGTACTTCGCAATTACTCTGCTGAGCTTTCTGTATACATTGTAATGGTTCACCTAGCTGGCTCTCCTGTAGCCTGGCAGAAGAGAACTATTTGAGCCCTTTATTCTATGCTTTTTTTCTTAGCCATAAACCTTTCTTCCATACTAGGAACCTTTTCTGATTAATATATTGACTGAATGTGTTATATAACACACATCTGATGACTTTATGCCCCTCTTGAGGAAAATTTGTTGTACTCTGAAAGAATTTAAGAATACATTTCTTAAGTCCAACTTGAAACCCTAGAGATTCACAAGAGTGTTGCTAGAGGGAATATAAATGTAATAATTTCAAGTAAAGATTTTTGGAATAAAGCAGTCTCTATGTGAGTCCTTGCTTTACCACTGGATAACTGTATGACCTCGGACTACTTAACACTTCTAAATATCATTCTCTTCATCCATAAAACAGGGACAATACCTATATTTTATTAGGATTCAATGAAATCATGTATTTCAAAAATATAAGTCATCTGATTACCAGTGACAGAATGGTAGAGAGTCTCTGCTTTTATATTTGGCTCTTCATATACTGAATTAAAACATTTTACACTGTACAGTGGAACGGTATCTATGCCATTTCTTGTGGAAATGCAATGATTTTTAACTCTGCTCAACTAAGAATATTATACTAATTATTGATTTTCAGGAGCCGCATTAACAATCCATATTTAGATAGGTCGAAATTTCCCAATCTCTTAACAATTCTCTGAACTCACATAAGTTTGTAAGAATGAACAATATCTTGATTAAATCATTAGCATGTACTCATTTTTAGTTTGCCATTCTACATAACATTAAAATTGTGACTGGTTTCATTACAGTTGAGAGACTGATGTTGGCAATAACAGAATTATGAATCGGTATGTGAAAGAGAAGAGAGCATATTTTTGGAAAAGAAAGCATGAGAGAGGAATGAGTCATAGGATGCTAAGGAGTTTTGGCAAAGCAGGAGTAAAGTGCTAAATATTAGCTACTAAATAAAATTGGTTATTACTATATTTTGATCACCTTAAAATGCAAAAGATGGCATATGTAATATAACTGCAACAACACTTGTAGTTCAGATTTTTGAAAAACAAGATTAATAGTAACTGGAGCTATGGGGCAACTTGAAAGATATTATGATGATCCAGAAAATAAGGCAAGAGAACTTGGACTGATATGGTGGCTGAAAGAAGCCTGGACAAGAGGTGGATATAAGAGATAACATGAAAGAGAAATCAGTAGGACATAGAAAATATATTAATATAACTGATAAAGTACATATCACTTTTAGGTGTCACACCTTGATTCTTGAGAAATTGATGATATGGAAAAGCTGAGAAGAAAAGTTGTTTGTGCTTGTGTTATTGTTTTTGTTGTCAATATCCCTATTTATGCAGATGGGCAGAAAACAAAAACAAGAAGCAAAGCATAAAGAAGGGAGTCTAAAAAGTGTGTCCTTTTCATGGAAGGAGGGCTAGGAAAACTCGACCTACCATCTGACTCAGTAAGGAAACCTGTCATATAATAGAGCCTTTGTGAAGAGAATAAAAGAAAACATTTACTTAAGATAAATAAAAACTTTAGCTTTGTACAAATAAATGTAAATTCTAAATTATTACTGCATCTGTGGCATCAAAACCTCAGGTCAAAAAATTAAAATCAAAATTGATCCAGGCTTGAAATCCTTAGACTCAAGGGGAAGCAAATGCGAAATTGTTTTATAGGGCACAAAGGATTCTTAGAGAAAAATTCTTCAAAAATGATAAGCTACCCAAGGAAATAAAATACCATCGAGACAGCAGATGCAGGAACAGGGGAACTAGAATCCAAAAATTTGTGATTATAGGACAATCTGAAAAATACCATATAATAAGTAAGCTTCAAACAATGAGACAGAATTAGAAACAAAATTGAAGGAACCACACATCATGAAAAAACAAATAAACATATCTGAAAAAGAACCATAACAATATTTGAAAATTTTTTTAAATATGCATCGAAATTTTGAAAAAAGAAATAAATTAATTAAACAGCAGATTAGATTCAGCTAAAGAAACGATTTTTAAAGAACATGATAAGACTCAGGAAGTAGCCATCCCCATAAATGAAATTAATGATAACAGTAACAAAAACACAAACATATCTTTTCAAACTCTCAAATTTTCCACATCACCAACTTCTCAGTAATCAAAGTGTGACATCTGAAAGTCATTGATTTTTATTATTGGGGGTGGAGGGACCAATATATAACAAAGTAAACATGAGAGATATAAAATACAGCAGTAAATCTGATTTACCTAAAGCCAATTCCTTGCTTGAATTGTGTCTATAAAAAATATTAGTTAAGGATTTAATTAGATGTGATGCTATTTGTCTTCCTAAAATTTGGGATAAAGAGAATTTTACTTGTCCAGATTTCTAAGTGAGGCATATAGAAAAGTTTGAATACATTCTTTCCTCTCTATAAATTTCCCTGTAGCATCAGAGTATAAAAGCATTCCACTGACTTTGTAACCACTTCAAAATAGGATCACATTTACAAAAAAAACTGTCAATATATCTTCTAAAAAATCCAAAGAACTTTCTAAGGGCTAAAGTTATAAGAATTCAGAAAACAATATCTCAAATTAATTTGGTGTTGTAGTTCTTTAAGGGCAAACAGAGAGAGAAAGAGAGAGGGAGAGAGACAGAGAGAGAGGGAGAGAGACAGAGACAGAAAGAGACAGAGAGAATATGAACGGAATCCATAGAGTCTTATTTCTTTGTATTGGAATCACGAGGCACATAGAAATAAGTGGAATTTATTTCCAGACCAATCACATGAGTCTCTAGATATAATACTTGAAGCTTCTTAGCTCCAGGGGATAGAACCACCTCCTTCTCCTCTTTACTTCTTTCAGTTCTTCCTTATATATGTTTTAAAATTTAACTTTCGGAACTTCTACTCTGGTCTGCTCACCAGAGCCACAAAGCATAAACTGAATCCTGCTTTCATATGTATGACAGGTTGTTAGATATTAAGAGAGTGTTATCATTCATGTCACCCCCAAATCTTTTTTTCCTCAAATTGAATACCCCTAGTTAATAAGACCACATCTTTACTTAAAAAGTCTTTGTTTCCCACTAGGGGTTAGGGGGAATTTAATCAGCCACAAAAGTAAAATCGCCTAGGAAACACACTACATGGAAGGTAGATATGAACTAGGTCACAGTGCATCGTTATTTTTAAACCACTCAATTGTAAATTGGCATTAAATTAATATAGATCAGCATTAATGTATACCAAATAACACATTTATGAGCAGACGAAAATAAATGGAAAGGAAACTCAATTAGCTGAAATGGAAATTAATGACAAGAAATTTTCAAAGCAGTAAGAATGTTCCTTTGAGAAAGATCCTGGAGTTTTGTTTGTTTCCTGGTTTGTTGAAGACTGAATTATTCTTTGGGAAAACTAAAAAAATTTAAAAAGACTAATGTTTAAGCTACAGGAAGGTCTGGTTTGCCTGGGACTTGGACATGCTGGGGCTTGTTTATACAATTGAGGGCTCGGACTCCCAGGGCTCAAAGTGCTTGTTGGGCCTGAGTAGCCTCCCTGGAAAAAAACGTTTCAAGGGGAGAGCTGGTAAGCCCCAGAGCTTGGGCCAAGTCTGAGTCCTAAGTGTCAGGGCTGCAAGAAAAGAACAAGACAAGGAACAAACCAAAACCAATTGTTCATTAAACTCTCTGGAGCAGAAGTGGAGGGTGGATGGCATCCCTATATTCTCAGGATTCCTTGTTATAGGGCACTCTGCTGGGGGAAGGTGCTAGATAACCTTCTGCATTTGAAGTTACCTGTGGCACCGGCTGGTCAATCAAGAAGTGCGGTCTGACCCATACTATTTGCTTTAAATATGAGCCTTAAAGCTGAGAGGAAAAAATGAAGAGGGTAAAAAAAGGTTAACTATAAGAAAAACATCAAAATAAATAAGAATTTAAAACATGAGAACTGAAACTCAGGAAGATGACAGAGAAGCAGAATAATTGCCTCCTCCTGATTAAACCGAATACAAAGACACCCAGCTGTAGAGATGCATACTCTTGCCATACTCTTGATGAGTGCCGTAGTTCTTGCCATACTCTTGATGAGTGCTGTAGTTTCTTCTGGTCACCACTCTATGCTCCAGGCCTATCAAAGGCTTCAGCCAAGTTCTTGTTCAAGCACTTGAACAAACTTTATTAGTTCCTAAAAAAGCTTCAGGTGCTTCTCTGACACTGCTCTGCCCCATACCTAAACAATCCAACTTGTTTTTTAATGCCTTAAATTCTTTTTCATCATCATAAAAAAAAATACGATGAGCTTCTTTAAAAAAAAAAGATATATAAATTTAAAATATTATTCATAGTCCTTGTATTAAGAATATATCTCACAAAAAACATTAATTCCTTTAAATGTATGATTAAATGAGTAAATGAATAGGTAAATAAGTAAACACAACTAAGGCACATGTCAGGAAACAGATAACTTTAATTTCATGAATTTTCACATTAAATCAAGCAAAAAGAATCATAGATGTTCATGTCTGCCACGGCTTAACGTATAGCTTTGGGAAAACCTTGTAATTTCTCCATACTTCAGTTTCTCACCCTATAAAAGGAGTATATTGCTTGAAATTTAATTCCCTCACAGCAGTAAGAGTTTTGATTCAACATTTATAAAATGCTTTTTAGCTTCCCTGATTAATAGGCAAAACACTGTGGTAGCTATAGAATACACTCTCCAAAAAGTATAAAAGTATCTGGTCAAATCTGATATCAAATAATACTTTATTTGAGGAAAAAAAAAATGCCAGTCATATTTATTACTTCTCTATTCCATTTGCTAAGTAATAAAAATTACTTCTAACAAAAAAAAGTAGCAAATTAATATTCAAACCAGTTGAAGTGTTATCATCAGAGGCGTATCTACGTTTGGGGGAAGGGGAGTTGTTTTGTTTTTCCAGGCTGCCCTGCATGTTTATATGGTGAAGTCAGGAATGTTGGGCATGGTTTTGAAGGCCTCTAGCGTATTCATTGGTTTCTGGCATTCTAACGCACTCTACTCTTATAACCATAAAAGTACTCTTGAGTGCTTCTGGAAATATATAACAAATCCTTAATCAATTTAAGAGTGTTTTAACTGCATACATGAAATTTCTTGGGAGGAATATGTTAGCTCTTCTACACACATTCAGTACTTAAGTTAGCAAGAGAGTTCCTTCTCAAAGGCACAAAGCCGTTTCCCCATAGTAATATAATTTTCAGTTTTATGTGCATAAGTCCTATTGAATCCCTTAGAATAACAGGAAATTCTGCAGAAAAAAAAAAAAAGCCCACAAAAATTGATAGCCATATTTATCCAATGCTGGAGGAATAAGTTAGCTATTTTGAGTTGGATTACTCTATTAAAGCAGTAGATAACCATTAAAGGTTAACTAGAATCTTAATTAACCAGAAACTATAAGAACCGAATATTCTAGACACAGAATTTTCTACATAAACGCTCTAACAATAAAGCCAACTGATTAATATACTTCATTTTAAACTTTAAGTGTCACGTTACTTTAGCCAGGACTTGAGTAGCAATTTATAGAATTTTGATGCATTTATTTTAATTTGCAAATTAAACAGACTAGCATTTTTCAGACTTACAAATTATTACATTGATAAGACACAGTTGATATTTTGGTATATGGTAATATTTGTCAACACATTCAGAATAGAATAATCTCATCTGTAATAATATAATGTCCATACCTTTCATCTATACGTTAAAAAGCTATAAAAAAATATGTAAGGTTCTTAGTTAGAACTGTGTCTGGCACATAGTTGGCTTTTAATAGAATAACAATAAATAATTCCTCATAAATTCTCATCAACATCAGAGTTAGAGCCATTTCTCCCAATAATTTTTATAACTATTTTATGGTGCTAAGTGAAAACATGTCATAAATACTATATACGCAGATTTTTTTTCCTTCCTACAAATTAGTTTAAGAACTATGAATATAAATAATTATTCATGCAAGTGAGTAGTAACAATCCTTAAGTGAGATGTTAACTATATATAACATAAATTTGTTATACATGCGGTTAATATAATTATTTGCACTTATCAGTGAATTAGTGTATGAGTCTCAAGGAATTTACTACTACAAAAGCTTCCTATTAACCAGAGCACAGATAATAACAATGTTCAGTTAAGCAGGAAACTTTGTCCTGGGCTTTTATGAGAAAGATGCAAACATCGCCATAGCAATGCAAAGTGTTATAACCTTTTTGAAAAGTATTTTGGCACCATCTATGCAATTTGCATATGCTCTTTCACCTGCTAATCCTACATCTAGAGTTTTACCTACAGGAATTTTTGGCAGATACACAGACAGATATATAAAAATCATCACTGCAATGTGCTTTGTAATTATAAAAACCTGCAAGCAGCCTAAATATATACCAAGAAGGGAATGGTTAAATTATAAAACTTAAGCATACGTTAAATAGAAGTACCCCAAACTATGTGTATTAATGTGGAAAAGTGTTCAAATTACAGCAAATCAAAGGCAAGTTTCAAGACAACTGATGATCCATTTTGGGTTAAAAATGTAAAATAAAAATAAATTACATCCTCATATAGTTCTTACTTTTACACACAGTGGGGGAAAAAAATGTGTGACAGGAATGACACTAAAGTACAATAATTTACCCTGATGGTGGAATGTGGAAGAGATGAATAAAGTGGGGAGATCCACTTTTTTCTTTAAATATATCTGTATTTTTAAACTTTTTAGTGAAGTATAATATACATCCAGTAAAATATGTAAATCACTAGTAGACAGCTGATGAATTTATATTAAATAAACACCAGCATGTCACCAGAAATCAGATCAAGATAAAGGGCATTATCAGCATTCCAGAAGCCTCCCTCCGTCTGTTACCCAGTCTCTCCCTTCAGAGGTAATCCCTGTTGCATCTGTTTTAATGTGTTACGGAACTCATGGATTACTTTTGTTTAAAAAAAAAAAAAAGATTTTAAAAAAATATGCTTCAACAGCATGAGCATCTCTTTTTTGAATATTAAATACACTAGCAGTTTATTCAAAAATCAATTCAAAATATATACCAAGTGTTTTCAGTGCCTTCAGTGTCCTTCCTGTATGAGCTCAGTGATGCCTTACAACTCCATGAAGCAGGTACTATTATCATTATCAACCTCCCCAGTTTATACACGTGGAAACTATGACTTTCAGCAGTTCAGCAAATAACTTCCCAAAGGTTACATGCTAATGTGATGAGGTGGCAGAGCCTGTACATACACAAAAGTAGTTTGATTCCAGTATCTTCAACTCCTTATCAAACACACAAAAAAATTAAGGCAGCAAGATGTAAGGTTGAAAGCACGCAGGGTGTTTCCAATAAAGGTTCTCCTTTTAGCTTCCTTTCGAATAAATCACCTAATGTCTCTAATCCGGCATCTATCTGCAAAAGGGAAGGTTAGGCTCGATTCCTCTTCTGATCTGATTCTCTGATGACTAATGTGACCTACTAAAATATAGAGCAAATATGCTTCATCATGATGTAGTACAATCATGTACTGCATTCAGAAATGACTCACACAAGGAAATAAAACCGCAATTTTTGAAAAAATAATTTTAATTTAATGTTATTGGAAAAAATAATTTTAATTTAATGCTATTTTTGAACATAGGAGGGATTTCTTTCGCCCCTAAATAAGCAAGTTGGTGGTTTTGAAGGGTCTTGCTCATCTTTTTTGTGTGTGGAAAATGCCTAAAAACAAACCACTAGAAATTAAACAAAAATTTTTCCTTTCTCAATTGTGCCTAAAAAAAAGACATACTTTCTTTTCACCAAAAGGCTACATATACCTTTAACATACACATCTGGGATTTTTGGTCCCCACATTTTGAAACACTGATATAAACAAATACAGAACATGCTTCTTCTCAGATAAAGTCCATAATTCTAAGAATTAAAAATTCTTCAAAATAACATGAAATTTATGTCCGCAGAAAGCAACCAGAAGGGGCCAAACTTTGTTTCTGGAGAAAACTGTAAATAGAAATACTGTAAAACTCAACTAGAATCTGACTTTTAATTTCAATTTATTCAAAATACCAGTTCATGCTGGATATATTGTTTCTTATACTAGAAAATCAGTAATAGTTCGGTACAAATAAAGCTTAAAATAAGTTAGAACAGAAAATAACCAATAAACTTGCTTCAATGACTGTAAGCAAAAGAGAATCAGTTTTCAAAATGTAAATGGGATTTCTTCTTTGTAGTTATCTGGCTTTGGACATATGCCCTTTGAAGGCATGCATGGAATAGCGCAGGTAATTTCCATCAACACGCCCAGGCATTGGGGCTACTGAGTGGAGAAGATATGATCTCTCCCCTCAGTGCATTCAGAATCTCTCTAGAAGACAGACTCACATATAATTAGCCCCAGCACAATGTGCTGTTATAGTAATAGCCCAAATAAGGTGCCTATTGGTATTACAGAGAGGAAAGAATAAATTCTGCCTGAACCTTAGGGAAGGCTTCCCAAAGGAGGTGACATTTGAGCTAAGCCTTGAAAGATGAGTAGAGTTTTTGTCCAGTAGGTAGCAAAAGAGTAAGAGGCAAGTAGGTTAAGGGAGTTAGGGCAGCAGAGGACAATGGTGGTTAGAATATCCCAGGGAGAGGAAAGGAAGTGCCTATTCTATTTTATGCCATAAAGTCATTCATAAATATGGTTAAATATTACATTAGGATCCACTGAACAAAGAATCAATCTGAGAAAGTAGATATGTGACTTGAATTCTCTGGAGGAGAAGTGGGGGGTCTCTGATTTATGAATCCAAGAAGAGATCATTTGGAAAAATGGAACCTCCAGTTTGCTGGCTATTCTCCAATGACTAAAAGGCTACCAGGCTTTCTGTTCAATGTCAAACATAAAGTACCTGGATAGACTTGAGGTTTGCTAGGCCTTCTTTGTACTTCCTGTCAACGCAAGGAGCTGAACTCTCCTCCATTGTCTGAAAACTCTTGATTTAAGCACCCCCGACTCACACCCCTGTACTGGCCCCCATCTGTCATTGGGTTGCCCAGCACCCACTTCATCTCTCTGCTAACAAGTAGCTGTGCCAGGTCCTTCTCTTAGAAACCAGAAAGACATTTTGGTCACATACAGTGTGCTATATTTGCAGCCACTTTGCCCCCTTAAGAGTACATTTCAAAAATTAAAGCATAAATCGAAGGAAAGGTGTGTGAGAGAGAGAGAATGAGAGAGAGAGAAAGAGAGTTTATTTTCAAGTACCTCTGCTCTGCCTGCTTCAACATCAATTAGTAAATGATGTGAAATCCCCAGATCAGCCTGATGGCTTCCAGGTAACATGATTACCTACCTAATATAATTAAAGTAAAACTACTAAATTAGACAATATATAAGTGTGGAATTTCAAGTATCTTTGCAATTACTAATGAGATTTAAAAAGGAATTCTCTACCGTTTAGATGTCATATAAGTATTAATCGTACATTTATAATATTGTTTCATATTTCAAAATAATTTTCACATTCAACCCAAAATTCTTGTAGGCAAAGTTATCTTCTCTCATTTATATTAACATTGCATGTTCCCACTGTGTTTATTTCAGTGGTTTTTAAAACATCTTTCATATATACCTGAACTAGGCAGAGGTCAGAGGCAGTACTCAGACTGCATATTTACTCACAGCCAACTGCACATCAATTCATGGATAAAATGTATATGTCAAGATTAAACCTATAGAATTAGAACATAAGTTTGGAATTACTTTCTCCAGACTGTACCAATGTTATTAAACTCAAGATCCTGATTTTTGTGGTACAAACTGAAAGCATACTTCATTTGAAAATTGCTCATTACAAATAAACAAATGATTTCATTCATTAAGTATTTTAGTCTTAGTTATGATGACAGTTAACTTTACTCTTTCTGACACCACACACTAAATAAATTAAGTTTCTCATTACTGAATATTTATCTACTGAGGGGACAATTATCATTATGAAAAATGAATCAAAAATATCCACTAATAAGTTAAAATAAAAATAACAGAAATAGCCATATAATTGATTCAAGTTATCCTCTTCCTACATACTTACTCAGGTATTCTGCGCCCCCAACTCCTATATTATTTCCCAAAAAGGAAAATATGCTGAAAATAAGTCATCTGTGTAAAGCTTATGTGTAAATCCTCTCTCTGTAAAGTTTATCTATCAACACAGACCAATCAGAGTTGTCTGACTTTGTGTTTAATTTGGAAGAAATGGCGATCCACACTTGACTAAAAATAGAACAATCCTCTTGTACAGATCCCTGGGAATCTTTAGACAATATCAATATCAAGTGATTTTAAATCTACTTTGGTTATGGGTTCTCAACTAGGGGCGATTTTATTTCCAGAGGACATCGGACAATGTCTAGAGACACCATCAAACTCGGGGGAGGGTGCTACTGGCATCTAGTGGGCAGAGACCAGGGATGCCGCTTAACAATTTCAGTGTACAGGAGAACCACACACACCCCCAACAAAGAATTATCCAGCTCAAAATGCCAATAACTACAGTTTGAGAAACGTTGTTCTAAATATATTTACAATTCAGGCACAATATCATCTTTTTTTTTTTACAGATGCACTTGGCCACAATTCCAGATAAGCAGTAAACAAAACAAAACAAAACAAAAAAAGACCTTGATGATTAACATTTTAGCTTTCCTTCCTCCCTCAGCCCTACTCTACCATAGAATGATTACATCTGAATCCAAGGACGAGTGATAAATTCTGAAACAGAAGTACTAATAACCTTCTGCAATAAGAGTCAGCAATATTTAAAATTTCTTTTTAAAACTTTACACTGAGTTCATCAATCCCACTGTCAATTGAAAACTATATAAATTCTTGAAATTGGTGCCTTCAGGATGAAAGAAAGCAACTGAGGAAACAAATATTGGCTATAAAATAAGAATACCATTATAGAATGTGCTTATAATTATTTAGAGTAGTTAAGGAACCACATAGAGCTCTAAATAATCTAGATCACTGTATGTGGAAGTATTTGTTAAAAAAAATAGTGTGCAACATAAATGGCCAAAGCTGAGTTTTGCATACCTCTAATGTCTTCTCTTAGGGCTCCAAGTACAGCCTCAGATTTGTCAAGATCGCCCCAGAATACAAAATTGTTCTTGGAACACTGGGGACTCAATTTATAATCCCCAGTCTATGTCCCCTAAAGGACTTTCAGCTCTAAAATCTCTGGAATATTTTGGGTAATCTAATGGAGGGTACACAACCATAATCAAAACTACAACTCATATCAGACATTATTCTAAATGCATACATACATTTACCTGTTAAATTCTCATAAAAACATCATGAAGTGTCTTCTATTACACATAAAAAACTGAAGCATCAGTTTAAATAACATGCTCTTCATTATAGAGTTGTCAGTGTCAGAGATGGAGTTGAACCCAAGCAGCCTGGCTCGATAGTCTTTGCACTTAACCACTATGCTGTAAAAAAAATTGGGGCCCTTCAGATTTCATGTGCTATGAAATATCCATATCTCCAGAGAATGTCAAGATCCATGGTTTATCCACTAGATCACTGACTTCCCAGTGGCCATACGCTTCTACATCAATACACACATATGTATAAGCTTGGCCTGAATTCAAAACTGCAATTCTACTGGGTAAATACCAAAAATGTTCTTAAGGCTGTCCTGCCTTGTAATGGTCACAGCTATTATTACTATTCCTAATCTCATAGCAGAGGATGTCCAGGGCTACCATTACTGTTCATTCCCATTTCCTTTATGTACTGATAGTCGTTGGTGCGATTTCAATGCCAACAGGAATTCCTAATTTGGGATGCAGTGAAGGAGGAGACTTTACTCAGTGCAAAGAGCTCAATCATGATATATAACTCAATAGCATTACAGCTCTATTATGAAACAGCATGGCTGTGGAACAGCATGGCTGCCAGGAGGCCCTGGGGTGAGGCCTCCTCTGGCTAGACAGCTCTGCAATATTTCCCTCCAGTAGGCTCCACCCTGCTTGGCATGATGTCTTCAGTGTTTCAGTTCCTGCCAGGGAAATGAGGTTGTCAGTTTGGGATAGAAATGGAAAGTGTACTCTAGGAGCAAAAGGGAGCTGACTTACATAGAGAGAAGTCCTTGCCCCTGGTCCCTGTTCAGTTTGTTCTCATGCAAATGAGGGCTCAAAATCCTTACAGTTTGATTGGTCCAAACAGCACTGTCCTGATTGGTTAGAACGGAGCCAATGTGAGTGGTTGGTGAAGATGCTAATGAGGATACAGCATCACGTTCCAACTGAATGGAGAAAATCTCAGTCCTATGGGTTGAAATACAATTCCAGGAACTCCTTTATAAAGGCTGGCTCAGACGGCAGGAACACAGGGCACGCAAGCAGCATAGTAAAGGCTTCTTCCTGCAGCGAGGCTTATGTGAGAGGCTCCTGTTTAGAAATGGCTGCTAGACTCTGCTTTTAAATTTGAGCCTAGTTAGCCACAGGAGCCTTTTTTGGTAGGTATCTTCTTTCTTGGGGTCAGTAGCATTCACTCAACAGGAATTTACTGACCTTGACTTAATGAAGATATAGAGATGACAAATATTGGTAATCACTTCAGTAAATTCTCAGCCTAGAGCAGGATTTACACTCATGTAACCTGTTACATTCAATGTGACAAGTGCTATGCTAAAGGTAGAAACTGTGTGCTTTGGCAGTAAAGATAAAAGAAATATCCTCTGGAGGATAAATTCAACCTCTGGAGGTCAGAAGAACTTACCAGAGGAGGTAACATTTTGTGCCTTGAGTCTCGAAAAAGAAGTAGAAAAGGAAGCTTCAGAGGCAAAGAAAGGTGTCTTCCGGATGGAAAGAATCACACGCACAAAGAAATCAAGTGGAAATGACCACGGTGTATTTGAGAATTGCAGTGTTCCATACAGCTGAAGAAGAGATTTCTTGCGAGTGGATGGTGAGATATGAGTATGACAACCTGAGCATGGTTCTCAGCATGAAGATGCCTTGTATTCCCTGCTAAGAATTTTAGAATTTGTCCTATAGGCAACAGCAAAAAATTTTGAAGGATTTTAAATCAAAGAGGAACATGAACAAATGTGGTTGAATACCCTAGGAAGGGGAAGAAGAGCCTTGGAGACAGATCCATCATAGTCCAGAGTGGTCCCCTAGGAAAGGCAGTCAAGATAAGTATACTTTTTTTTTTTTACGACAAAGACAACATGAGAAGTGTGTAGAGGACAAGTGTCTGCCTAAAGCTAACATAATAATCTGAGAATTAAACCTGTGACCTTGGTTACCATGGTTAATTCACTTACTATGTTAACCATTCCTTGTGAAAGGTATATGCCAAGAAAAACTAAGACATAATATAATAAGAAACTAAAAGGTCCAAAGTCTTCAAAATCATGCAGAGTAGAAAAATCTATTCATCTCACTCTAAGTTTTGCATGTCTTCAGCAACACTGATAATAAAAAGGCATTTAAAAAGCATTTACATGTACACAGAATTTTGCTAGGTATTTTCTTGAATGAAGACTTTAAAAACTAAAGAGATAAAACAATTGAGACAGGACAGACCTAAATTAAAAATCTTCTTGAATCAACTAAGAAAATAAAACAACAGCATTGTCTTAACATCTAAAAGATCATATAAAACATTTTGATAGCACTGCTCATCTTGACAGTATTAAGGTTTGCATTCTTAAGTGACCTACTAGAAGCACAGTTTGAGATTACTGAAAACCTGCAAAATGAAATTTGAACATGATTCACCCACCTTGTGATTAAATTTGGCTAGAATTACTAGAGTCATAATCATACATGAATATACATTTTTATTAAAATATAAAATTTTAAATGAAAAGAATTAGCTAATTCAGAGACCTGCTGACTCTCCATCATCATCTCTTTCAACATGCTGGACACATTAAGGTAGAAATATTCATTCTCTTAGTCAGAACATTCAGGTAAATTCAAATCCTTTAACATTAGGGAGTTTAGAGTCAGAGGTGAAATGTAATGAATAGATCACTCCACTGGGTATATCCAGAGGCCTGTAAATTGTGTATGTGACCTTTCAGAGAATAAGTTCTCTCAGTAAGTGGTACACTTACTGGATTAAGGACAGAATTTCAAATTTAATGCTATCATTTTTTTGTGAGTAGAATTAAATTTAATGGCATATGAATATAAATTTTATTATTTAATTGTCGTCTTTCACAAGAACCGTGCCTTTCATTTTATAAAGAAAGGAGGAAAGAATAACAGACATGGTAGCAATAATTTACATGAAAAGCTAAGGCCACTTAAATTTATACCACTGCTGATGTTTCTTCACAAAGTCTTTAAAGGAAAAAAGATGCCCTAATAAAACAAATCTTTGCATGCACAAATTCTGTGTGCCTCATTCAGACCTGTAACTCTCTGTGGGGACATTTTGACTATTTTCATTTTCTCAGTACTAAACTGAAATAAAGTTACAGATTAGTTAATAAAGATATTCAAGTTATATGAGGGTAGACAGAAGAATCTATTGCCTATGCATTAAACTAGAGATATTTTGTAGTATTTGAGAGTCGTTTTTTGTTTTTGTTTTTGTCTTGGATGACACATTAACACACTAGAACTGATACCCCGATTTGTCCACTTTCATCAGACTTATTCCATTTTTGCACTGATTTTCACTCGAAGACCCTTACAGAGACTTTTGGAGGTGGCAATGGTTAGAGGGGAGTGTTGGTGAATTATTCGCAGGCCACTCACATTCTGCTTCACTCAGAGAAGTGGATATTTCTCAAGTGGGCACAGTGTCAGTTTTTACTTGAATAAAGGGACCTGTGGTTAAATACATAAATAAGTAAAAAATGGAAACCACTGCTTCAGTTAAAAAAAGGCATTAAAGTTATAAGATTATGAACAGCAAAATAAAAGTGATCACCTAGAGAAAACCCTAAAGATGCAGTCTGATACCCCTGTAAGTTGAAAATATTTCTGACATAAAGATGATCCCATCAAAATTTAAACTCGCCTCTAGAAATACATGATGTAGTCCTTATTAGTTGGTTCAACATAAATGTGTAGATTTGAGATTCATAACCAGCATTCAGGCTTAAAACAAACAAGCAAGCCAATAAAACAAAACAAAAAAACACCCTGTAAAACTGATAACTTCTAACAAGGGATAAGTCTTAAAAAGTAAAGGAAAATTCTACATGTGAGTTAAGTATTAAAAAGATCTAGTCATAACATTTGGGAAGCATTCCAGAGTATCAGTTTCTCCAAATTAGTCATTTGCCACCAACTTTCATGATTTTGGCTATTTTAGCCAAGCATACATTCACTGATTTTTTAACACATTTCTTTAAATAGGTGCTGGTGCTTTTTAAAATTATTTTTCATTTCAATACTATTTTGGCCTTGTCTTAAACAATATTATCCATGAACATATAGGTTTAAAGTGAAATTTAGTATATTTTCTCTGATATTCTTAGAAATAAATACATAACTAATAATATAAAAATAAAATGGTTTTTTGGGGTGCTACCTAAATGAATTCATATATGACTGGTATGAGCAACTGTCTAACACAGCTCTTAAGGATAAGGGATCTGGGGTCAGACTGCAGAGTTGGGATCCTGGCTCTACTCTACTGCATAACTGGGTCTCAGTTTCCTCATCTGTAAAATGGGAATAATAAAAGTACCTAATGTATGGCATAGTTGAGAAGATGAAAATCAGCTAATTCACATGAATACTTTAAAGTGTTTTTCATAAAGTAAATCCTCAGTAAATGTCAGCTATGATGTTATGATGATGACAAGGACTGATGACAATGATGATTACTTAGAAAAATTACAATTATAAAAAAAACTAAACTGGCAATTTTTATTTTAAAATATACTTTAAGATACAAAATATGTAATAAAATGTACTTCAGATATTAAATTTCAAGATGGCTATTCTCTATTGGTTGAATTAAACTTCACTTTTAAAGTATTCAAATGTGATCAGAGTAATCTGACTTTACCTAAAAATTCCAATCTAAAAAAAAAATCTACTTGTGAAAAATGATAATAAAAATCCTAACATGATAATATAAGTCTTTCTCTCATGGCCCAGAAGTATACTAAAATAAATTTACTTACTGTATATAAACAAAAGCTTTAAAATAGGACTATACTGTATTAAAATGTTTCATATGGGAAAAAAATCAGAATGCCTTGCATTTTAATACAGTGTTATTCTTTATCAGCCATGCACTAAAATCTCAGGGTGAGGAAAGGGCCAGACCAATGCTGAAAGGTTTCAAATATCAAACTATACTATTATGTCAGTTCCCTGAGATCAATTAGCACCTTTCAATGACAGAAAAGGTTACAGTGAGACTCAGAGGTGCACTCCCTGAAATTGTTTTAAACCATCACACAAATGTGGTTTTGATAACCCAAAACGGTTTCTATTTTTAAATTAATCTGTTTCATCTCTTTTTCTGAAAGATGAAAAAGGAGTTAGGGAAGTCAAGATAGCAGTATTCATTCTCAATATCTCTCTACTAGTAAAAAACATTGATGGGGACCTTATAAGAACCACAAACTTTCAAGAGCAAATCTGTGTATCGCGAAGGTACATATTAATGTGCAGTGCCATGAGCAATATTAGGTGACAGTAATGTTTACAAAGCCTTCAAACTTAAAAGCAATCGAAGTTGTTTGTACCGCTTTTGAATATGTGATTCTCGCATATTTTCTTCCACTCAAATTCAAGCTAAATGACGCCAAGTTCAGCTCCATGTAAAATATAATGAATATTCAGTGTTCCCCACATTAAAACAAATCTAACTGCAAAATGAAGCATTACACATACTCCAATTAAATACACATTCCATCTCACCCACCTCTAGAATAAAGGCCTGAAAGAGCATGTCATTTCTTAGTTCACTGGGAAAAATTCATGAGAGAAGCAGGTATAATGCAACCTCATCCTATTCCTCCTTGGTGTTGATTTCATTCACCTAGTAACCATTGTAATGAAATCCCCCAACTGTATTTCTGAATACAGTTACTTTAAGATCCTCTACAGGGAGACACATAAGAGTTTAGAATATGTAAGAATAATATCCATTTGTAAAAGAAACTGTCATGATTATATTTTCACTGAAAAAATAACAAGGTGTTTGATAGAGGTTTGTTCAGCTCTTCAATGAGAAGATTCTTCTTTTGATAGCATGCTTTTCTGTTTGTTTCTTAAATGAGTGATCTGAAATATTTACAACCAGACAGTACCTAATTTTAGGTTTTAAGTGCTTTAACAGCTCCATGAAATATGATCAGCAGCTGCAATACAGAACTATGGTGAATAAACTTCTTATTAAGGGGAGCCTGTTTCTACTAAATGTTCGGTGTTCCTGCATTTACCTAATAGAAAAAAAAAGATAATGACAAAACATAATAAATACTTGCACTCTTAAATTACTTAACACTTCACTAAGTCTTGAAATGGATTATCTCCCCTCTTCTTGAATTCTGCATAAAAAGTTCCTTTGGGTGAAAAATGATTAATTTTATTATTTCAGAGTTAGAATGTGAACTTTCCAACATTCAAACTTTTCATAACAATAGTTATAGTTTTTCTAATATTCTATTTTTCTAAAAATTCTGGATAATTCAATCACAGTGCATAAATTTTTAAAAATGAAATACCAAGCCACACAAATATATTTTTAGACATGGCATCAGTCATTTAGAGCTTGCAACAGAGATTGAAAACATGAAACTGGACACTCTATTTCCCGTGGGTATGTAAAATTTATTTACACCCCAAATCACAATATAAATAAAAAGGAAACTCAGAAATGGAGAACTTTTTTTTTTAACTCAAAGAGGCTTTTTAAAAAGAAAAAATATAGCAAAATGACAAACTACTCATCTGTTAGTTGCTCCTCAAAAAGGAAACTTTAGTGCAAAGATAATTTTTTCCAAATAGCTTCTACAAATCCTCTCTAATGGAGTATCTCTATATTTTTAAATAAGAATGATTGTCTTGAACAATTTATTTTTATACAAATCTTAGAGTATTTTTAATTTTTGAATTTGAACGTATTTGAAATAAATATTAGCTATGAATATATACATACACATAAAACTTTTCATTTTGTAAAGGAAAAATTAAGTTTCTAGTATCCAATAAAATAAATACTTACTAGTAAATAAAATAATCAAGTAAATTTTTTTATTTGTTACATTTGTGAAACAACCTCTAATTATGATGGCCTTAAAATGTTGAAGGATACTATTTTCAGGAAATTGACAAAAGAAAACAGGCTTTTGAAGCCCACATTGATTTTAGACCTTCACTTATTATAAAAGACAAGGATATACCCCTAATAATCAGGGGGAGAAAGGAACAGTTTCCATGTAATCTAATTACGTTACTTTCAAAGCTGTAACAGTCAAAGGTTTTAACTTTCTAGTAGTCATTTCCAAAAATTGGTTTAACTCTGAATGACTTACAACTTTTAATCAGGTGGAACAAACTATTTTTATGGTTTATAATAACAATAAAAATGGATGCAGTTATATCTGCACTTGGTATTGTTGCCATAAATACTATACTCTGGCAGTCTAGCTCGACACAAAAGTTTGTCTCTTGTTACTACTGCTACTTATTTCTTGGGATAATGCTACTTTTTTAAATACACAAATGCCTTTAAATGCAGTCTCCTAAAACGCACTACACCACGTATCAAATATTTTGTTCTAGGATCCTCTCCGCGTCCCTTTTCCCAGTTTTTAATTTTTGGGCTAAGAGCTGGCCAGAAAAATATTTTAAAAGAAAAAGGGGGGGGGGCATATTTCTACTTGAGAAGTTCTACCCGGGAGAGGTTATCAAGCACAATCCTTGTTCTATTAAAAAATAAAAACCAAAAGAACCCATCGGACAAAAAAATTATCGGCAACTTTCAATACTGTCAGTCACCTAGTGTAAATGAAACTTCAGAAGCTGTTGAAGGGGATCCCGCGGTTGTTAAACTCTCCTAAGACTCCCACCCAAGTCCCGCAGGAGCTCCGCACTGAAAATGACAAACGCCCCGAGGGTGCAAAAAGCGGCCGCTGATGAGAAGAGGAACAAAATGCTACATTGGAGAAGATATGTTTCGCTCCATCAGTTACGTTGATCCCAGGGTGCCAAGCCAAAAGGGGTAAGGGAGAAAGAAAACTGTTAAGTATGAGCTCTTAATGTGAAACCTAACCTGTTGGTTCTCTTAGGTATCAGATTTTGGAAGTGTCTGTAATGACAGCCAGGAAAGCAAATTAATGGCCAACGGCCCACTGGGTTTGAACACGAGACTCCTGTTACCTCCTCACAGATCAAGTACACAACACACACGCACACGGAGGAACTCCACGTGGAACTGCTCTGAAACCAAAACACACGCCTCGTCTCTCTTCTGCACCTTGGCAGAAAGGGCCGAGGAACCTGCACCTTCCCCCATTGCCCTCGGGTTAGGATTCATGAATGATTCTGACGGCTCGGTAGTGTAGGGGAGAGGCGCAGGGGCGAAGGGGGAGAAGAGCGTCTCCAAACAACATCCTCCCCCCCCACACACAGTCACCCAAAGCACAAACCCCATAGGCTTCAAGGGAAAGAGAAAGAGAGGTGGGCGGTGAGGGGCGACACCACAACCCCAACTAGGAAAGAGATGACAAAAATTAAAGTGCGCTCTCCAGTTTTGCCACCACTCTGCCAAGGGACGTCGTCGGCAAATTCCCTACTAGCTCCAAGCTGTTCCGAATAACGTATACAAAGAAATAAATATTTTTAAAATGCTGGTAAACGAAAGTTCTGGCTGCTGTGTGGCGTAAAATAGAGCAAGCACACACACGGTCTACTTCTAAATCCCGCTTAACGACGCTAAAACAGCGAACCGCTTGCAGTCCCACAATCACCCCCCGGACCCAGCAGGCTTTGAAACGAGAGAAAACCTGCTCTCCCGGCCAGGTCCCTCCATTCGGAGAAGTTATAATCCCTCCATGGCATCCGCGTCCCGAGCCAATGAACGCGACTCCTCTGACAAGGCGCCTCTAATTTCACGGACCCTGGCATACTGCAGGAAACGTTCAACCACGCCACATAAAAACTATTAAAGTGGGATGGCCGCAGTTTAAGAGCCCGGTTCGTGCCCGGAGATTAGAGCACAAGCACTGAACGTACACACGCTCTCAGCGTCGTGAAAACCTCAGGCGCCCGGGGCCCTCCACTGGACCCCAGTCAGCATCCTTGCGCCTGGCTTACCGAGGGGGTCATCACAAAGTAATAAATGTCACAGGAAGGATGGAGGGGAGACCCCGGGACACGCTCCTCTGCGAGACAGGGGCGGAGTGCAGGTAGGGAGCCGCACACTGGCTGTTGCGCCTGCTCCACCGCGGCCCCACAAGCCGCACGCAGGCTCCGAACGGACCTTCCGGACGCCGGGGCGTGCTCCAGCGCACAGGGCACCCCTGCAGTCCTAGCGGCCCGAGCCCTTGGGCGTGAGGCACTCCGTTTGCGAGCGCCCGCGGGGACCCAGGCGCCCACACCCTGTCCCGCTAGGCACCCCCGTCCCCAGGTCTCGGAGCCCCTCGCGGAGCCGCGCGCACTTTCCCGGGGAGTTTACGGGCCCCTTAAACCTAAACCCCGTGGGCTGGCCCCAGGACGGGTGTCGGAAAAAGGGGCACTCACCTCCTGCTGTCCCAACCACCTCGGGATCCCGAAGTTCAAGTGTCTGTCCCAGTAGCGGATCCGTACGTCCGTATTTAGGAATTTACTCCCGTTCCTTCCAGTGTCGAAGTCTCCCCTTCGTGCTGTGCCTCTGGTGAAAACAGGACATCCCCTTCGGTTACCCCCCAACAAATAGCGTACACAAGTCGGGGAGAAACGGGGCGGGGGGACAAGCCAGCTCCGAGGGGAGGAGGAAAGGAGAGGAGCCAAAACTGTGGACTGAGGATGGGGGGGCCGGGGAGGGGGTAAGTAGAAGAAAAGAAAAAGAGAGCGCGCGCCTAGCCACCGCAGTCGTCTCTCCCTGGCTTTTCCCAAAGCTCTGTGCCCCTCCGAAAGGGGAGAGACAACTTCACGTGGACGGGCTCGAAGTTTTGCGCGGAAGCCGGGAGCGGCGGAGCGTGCGCCCCGCCGCGGGCAGCCTCGCACTTGCGCGCGGGGCTGGGGGAGGGGGACGCCGCCGCCCGCGCCCGCGGCCACCGGAGGCCGCCGGGGGCCTGGAGGCAGGCAGCGAGGGGCGGTGACGCGCGGGGAACAGACCCTTTACATTTGACCTCGGGTGACTGCCTGTTGTCATCGTTTGCGGTCCTGCGTGGGGAACGCTCGGGACCCTGGGTGTCCCCGGTGGCGCCGCGGTAATCTCCGCGCCCTCAGCGCCGTCCCCACCCCGCCCCCACCGGCCTGGCGCCTGCAGAGCGACCTCCGGGTTGAGGGGAGGGACTCGTGGCTGCACTCCTCTCCCCTGACAAGGGAACCGCTGTCTGTCCCCACCTGCTTCTTCGGGACAGCCCCGGAGTCGTCTCTAATTCTGCCGCTAACCGTCTCCGGGTGTAGGCCACTGCGGACGTCCTGATGGACTCCTGTCCACTTACCCCAAGGGAGGGGACAGAAGGGACTTCGCCTACTTGCAACAACGTAAAATAAAAACCAACCCACGCCAGACTGGGAGCTTTCTCTGAAGGGAGAAAATACTCTTTTCCGTGAAAATGTAAGCTAGGGACGAGTAAGCAAGTCCGGGGATAGGCTGTGCTGGGAAGGGCCTGGGCCCCTTCCAGCGCTGGGCGCAGGTATAGGCATCCCTTCCAGACGCCCAAAGGTCAGGCAACGACGACTGACTTCCAAGGCAGCGTCAGAGCTTCCCCAGGCACATTGCTGAAGTGACATTTCATGTCTAAGCCTTCTGCACATGCATTATGTACCCACATAGAATTGCACACGTCTATATCACAACTAGAGGCTGAAGCAAAATAGACAATATATAAATTTTGCGTCCATTTAATCGCCTCTTGCTAAAGCCTATTGTCTATTTCAGGAGGATCTTCGTCACACCAATTATTATAAGTGTTTTAATTTATGCCCATATAAGAGCTAAGTAACCTGAGGCCGAAGAAACCTAAGTAACTTTCCCAAAGACAAACCGTTCAGCGGTCTCTAACCACAAAGTCTGTGATTCAACAAACAGCCCCCAACACTGCCTTAAATGTGGCCTGAGAGATTATAAATTAACTCATATAAATTACTCCCATTCAAAGAAGATTTACTTGTAATATATTGTCGACTAAATTATATCCTGTAAAAGGTTCAGAAAATGAATATCCTCTCTACTTCAGCTTGGCTTTATGCAACTGGTACAAATACTGTCAAGTTCAAAAGCAAGACCGATATTGAATACTTTAAGTTACAATTTATTTTTTAATTCGTGGGACATTAACTACAATTATTAACAGGGAATGGAAAGGTAAGGTTGTAAATTGTAACTGATAAAGGTATTCATCGCCGCTCTCACCACTTTCCAGGTGTTCTTTCCTGCAGATTAATTTGGGGGGGAGGAGGGGCTTAGGCACTTGCTAGGCATAATGTTCCCTTTCCTGGTTCTCAAGGAAGAAAGGGTTCTGTTGGTGGGTTTGGCACAAAGAGGATTTGGAGCATGGTCTAGAGAACATTCTGGCCTGAAGAGGATGCCAGTTAATAGGCACTTAAGACAGAAATATCAATGGGCAGATTTAAACAAATTTGCAGATCTTATTTTCCCCCATTTACAGTAAAGAAAACTAAGGGCTCATATAATTTTTAGCAACTTCTAATAAATGTTAGATCTAAGGTTTAAATTAGCCTCTGTATAACCCCAAAGACCACTCTTAGCCAGTGTGAAGTAGTAGTAGTAGTAGGGGTAGCAGTAGTCAGAAAATTAGTAATTATTTTTTAGTACAGTGTACATGTTACAGACAAAATATGCAATTTAAATGTTTTGTGAATCCTTTAGTCTCTAGGAATGCTCAGTGGCTATATAGCAAATAAGTAAAAATTAATTATAATGCTAAATTTAATACTCTCCTTGTAAGGCCACAAAATTTTGAATTTCATTTGGGTATAGAATGTTATGTTAAATTGACCTTCAAGTAAAGGTAGGGAGATACATAATTTGGGTAAAACAAAATTCATATTTTAATACATGTTCACACAAATATAGTTGTTTAGCACGTTTCTTTACTCCCTTTTAAAATCAAATTTTCAGCAATACTGACCTTGCTTTCAAGTTACTTTACTGCCACATAATTTTTATACATCTACGTAAGAATATGTTTACAGAGGTTATCCAAAAAACCTAGAATTATAGTACAATATTAGTTATTCAACTTCTTATTACTACCTTGTAATCCATCTAGTCTTTAATATACATATATTACATTGAAACCACTAGGAATGATATACAATGTCACGTTTTGTGTCCACATTGGAAATAAGAAGTTGCACGCTGGAAACAAAGAATAGTAAGTTTATATTGGAAAAGATGTATTGTTTGTTTAGCAAGGCATTATGTCAGAATTTCTATGAAATACCACTTTTATAATTATTGCCATATCAGCTGTAATATTATAGACTAAATATTTGTTTTTAAATAAGCTATTAAATATGTTTATCTGATAAAGGAAAATTTTATCATCACCATAAGTGCAAAACCAATATAATTAGCCACGAATAAAGGGCAACCTTGCAAATGAATCTATATTGTGGACATACAAATCATCTGTCCTGAACCACCTAAAATTATCTCACATATCAGTTTGAGAAAAACTGGTTTAAAGAATTACATTGCTTATGTCCCTCAGGTTCTCCAAGACATATTTTCAAGCCTTCCCTTTCCATTGCTGTAGAGAAATGTTGAGTCCAAGGTATTTTTAGGTATTACTTTTAAAATTTGGTTATTATTCAATTTTCGATCTTCTTGCCTAAAATATACTTGAAGCACCTGAAGTTGAAGGGTCTTTTTAAAATTAATTTATTTTTTATTGTTTTTCTTACTATCTTACTTGTGGTAAAATTCAAATAATTCATAAGCATACAATTAAAAACCAAATTACTCTTCTGAGAGACTATACCAGTTACCTTTTACCCTCCCTTTCCTTCCACTTCCCCCTAAACACACACTTCATCTCAGGCCCCAACTACTGAAAAAGAAACTCCAACTGTTAACATCATGAAGTGGCAGCATCTGTCGGCCTAGTATGGTACTGCAACAAAGTTCTACAAGGCAAAAAAGACAGGGAAAAGTAGATCAATGGGAGAAGCTTAGAGCCTGAAAGGACTTGTAGGGAAATTTTGAAGTCCAAACTTAACTGGAAAAATCCGAAAGTAATTCAAAGACAATAGCAGGCGCTACATGACCTGAATCAGGCCATCAGAACATCCATAAATGTTCGACTTAATCTGAGAAAACACATTTGTGGGAGGAGAGAAAATGTGACTTGAGAGTGAAAATCAGTGGAAATATAAGATTCACTTATTAGCATTCCCCTAACCAACCCCTCAGGGACAGGATGCTTCTACAGTTATCTCTACTATTTGTTTTTTCAAGCGTGCATGGCACTGTTTTGGCATTGGGTTTTTATATAAGTCAAATTAAACAAACAAAGCCCTCAGAACTCATAATCCAAAACATAATTTTATTTTAATTTCATTTTAAAAGTAACCTTAAGGAAAACAATTCCATCACTTTAGCAAGAATAAACTTTAGGCTAAAAAAATGAATAAGATACTATATTCACCAAAAAAAAAAAAAAAGAAAAGAAAAGAAAAAAGAAAAGAAAACAAGACCAGAAGACTGGATGCTTATAGAAATAATCCCAAAATAGATCTCTTGAGTTACTCCCTGTTGGTGTACATTTGAACTCCAGCTGGAATTATACACAATTCTTAAAAAATAAAGTAATTCAATTGTTTCTTAGTAAATTTTAAGCAAATCCTTTGAGCTTTGGGAGAATGGACTTCTAGAGGCCAGCATCAATATGAGCTAGATTTAACAGTTTTTCTTATACTTCTCTACCAATGACAGAACAAATGAGTCTACATGATTGCCCAGGAATCTAAAATGCTGTGCTGATAATTTTCTAAAATCTGTAAATAAACACACTTTCTGAGTAATTTTGTGCAAACAGATCAAGCTTAAGAAGGTTACTACTGGTTTGTGAAAGTAAAGAAATCAGATCTGCAGGGGACCTGTTAGGTCATTCTCTTCTGCAAGGCTCTCTGCTACACTTCCTCATTCTTGGCAGAGTCTCTAAAGAAAAGGAAATGCACACTCTATGGGAGATAGCTTCATTATACTTACTTTCAAATTCTCTTTTGAAATTTTTTCCCAAGTTAAATCCTTTTTGTACCATATTATACAATTCTACCCTAGCTTTCATGTTTACACCCAACCTTCAGATGTTTATAAACAGATATCATGCCCACTTTTAGTCATCTGTTAGCCACGCTAAACAAATGTAAGGCCTTTTAATCTTGTTTCATTTCAGTTTCTCCAAGCCCTTAATCTTTCTTACTGCTTGTCTCTGAACTATTTCCAGTTTCCTAGATATTCATTTTTTTTTTTTGGAAGTGTCCCACATTGAATGCATTGTTCCAGGTGTGGTCTCATCAACATGCTAGAATGAATCCGTTTTTTTCTTCTGTGGCATTAGGTTTTGGCATCACTTCAAATTCCCACCATCTCATACTACTTTCATAGTCTAACAAACTTACATGTAATTTTTTCCTCTATTTTCACATAGTGATTTCTCAAGTACTTCACATATACAGACTTAAATGATAACAGTCAGAATATGAATAATATCACTTTGTTGTCCTTTTGATTTCTTTGGTTTATCACTACCTATATTTCAACATAGGAAAGATGCAATTAATCTCTTTTTTATACAACTCTTTATCGTATATCCTTATGATGTTTATCTGCTTATGAAAAATGTCTGCTGATTATAATTCAAAAATCCCAAAATACACAATTCCATGATCGGTAGAAGGAGAGATTTTACTTTATGGATGGCAAATAAATTGATCTGGCAATTTTAAAGTAACATATCTGGCACCGTTAACTCCAGTAGCCATTTATTTTATAAAATCTTGAAGTTAGGAAGATTGCTAAATTGCAACAATCCATTTAGATTGAATATTTTTGAATGAAAACATTATAATATCACAGAAAACGGTAGTGAATGCTTTGTTATGTCCATTCCTTCCACTATATTTTAGAGCACATTTAGAAATAATTCCTTTATGCGCTGTTTTTCAATTGTAAGCATATATTCTCAGCACCCCTTTCAACACACATTAAAATAACTTTCCTAATTGCCCGATTTTTTTATTCTGCTACCAACCCTCTCAAATAGTGGTCAGCACTCAGTTCATCTACTTCTAAACTCTGCTGAATCCTAGAAATCTGGTTTCTGCTTTCATTTCTTTACTGAGACTGCTGTCTTTAAGATCATCAATGGTCTCCTAATGATCATTTCTTTGTCTTCATCATTCTTGGCTTCCTGGAAGCATTTTCTGTTCCTAATAGTGGCCTTCTGATAACTCCACTTTCAACTTCCACGGTTCTGTCTTTACCCTCTGATTGCTCCTTCTCTAATTCCTACAGAGCTTCTTCTTTTCTCCTAATTACACTCAAAAATAGACCTAGACATAGGTTCTCTTCTCTTTCTTTGCTATATTCTCTCCTTTTACAATTTTATTCACTTTTATAATCTCTTCCTTTCCCTCTAAATGAATGATTTAAGGACATAAATCTCTTTCCCAGAAGGCTGAGCATTCTCACCTGCAGGTCCTGTTGGCATCTCAAGCTGAACGTGCTCAAAGCTAAATGTATCATTTCTGTCCCCCTGTCCCTCCCACCAGCTCTTCTTAACTTAATTTTGTTAATGGCACCACCTTCATCTAGGCTCAACACTTCGAATTCATTCTCCATTCTTCCTCCTTATCTGTCGTATACAGTAAGTGAACAGGACAAGTTTATTTGGTGTTGGCAGCGTCTCCTCATCTGTCTTTCTATTTCTGTATCATTGCTGCCTCCCCAGGCCCAGTTCTACAACTGCCTCTCTGTTCATAATTGGCATCCCCATCCACTGGGCTTTTCTATGCCAGTTCATTAGACAGAAATGAGTTTTTCTTTCTCTACAGTTCTTCCCACAGTTAAAAATCTCCAGTAGGTTCCTAATGTCTATTTAGTAAAGCGCAAATGCTATAACCCAGCAGTGACAACTGCCTAGAGTAGATGTGGCAAACCAGAACCTTGCATCTTCCTTTCCCTCCCATGCACAGTACTTTCTATCTGGAACTTGATAAATATCTATTAAAAAAAAATAGATGCTTAAATAAAGGATAATCAAATACTCTAGTTGATAACCTGACTGTAACAGAGCAGAGACCGTGCAGTGTGTTAGGGACTTTCCTCTTGTTTATTTAATTTGGTCAAAAGTAGGGAATTCCAACCCACAGAGCATCCCCGTTGGGCAATTTGATTTACCCTCTAAGCCCAAAACACCTTTCCTCTTTTGAATTCTACTTTTCGCTATTCTATATTAGCAGAGATAAAATGTTCTGCATATGTCCTATAGTTCAGGATCTGTGATGAACCATCCCAGCTTCATGATAGAATTTCCAAAGCAGTCTATGAGTTCAAAAAAACAGATTGGGGCTTGTGGCTTAGGAGAGGAGGGTGAGGGCAACGCACTGAGTCAGGATACTTTATATCCACAGGGGAGGGAGGGCTGGGTTAGAAAAAGGCAGAAGAGAAAGGATTCTGATGATGCCTTTTATTCCCCTATTTGCAGTGCCTCGGGTAGTGCTAGGGATGTAATAAGCACTCACTTTTATTGCTCTGAACTAAATGAACTGATCTGGCTGCTGTTCCTCTACTAACTTGATTTTAACTTAAAGTGAGCCATAGGTAACTCATCTGACACAGAGGGATGAGCCCACAAACCTTTATTTCAAGATGAAATGAGTTAGTGCACATATGAGACACCTTAGGGAGGCCTTCGTGCTGTTGCTCCTCAATTCTGCCTTATTTGAATATTTATTTGAGTGCTTAAAACGCTGTAGCATTCTTTTCATTACTCTTCAAATAAGAGGCAATCTAGATTATGAAAATTGACCCCTTGTTCCCAGGGGAGCCAATAAAGAAGTTATTTTAATTTTGGATGAAGAAAAAGTAAAAGACCCATAAACACTTAATACGTCGACCCAAATTGGCCCTGTTGCCAAGAATCGTTTATAACTGCCAGGACTAAAGCCACCTAGGACATCAATCCAGAGGAACTCAAGGGACTGGTGGCATTGCCTAGTTTTCATCCTTGGTTTCAGAATATCAAATTTCTAAAACCCTCTTCTTTCACTGTCAAATCCTTTTCTTAGTTCTATTTTCTGACCTGTTCTTTGGCGAATGACCCCACTGACAAGCTCCTTGCTGAAACTCTCCTCTCCCCTGGCTTTTGTGAGTCCGTGCTGGCCTCCATCCACCTCTCTGAACACTCCTTAGTTATCCTTTCTTTGAATCCCCTCTAGCTACTTAAATGTGGATGTTCCTTAGCATAGGCTCCTAGCATTCAAGCATGCATACTCGGTATGAGGAGGTACAGAGATGAACCAGACATGGTCCTTTCCTCTAGAAAATTTCAGTCTAGACCAGAAAATAGGGCATTTAAAAACAGTTATTACATGAGAGAGAAAGCGTCAAGCTCCTTAAAAGAAACATTGACGGACTATTTTAGTTCAGAGCAGAGACAGTTTGCTTCCAGCTAACAGAGTGAAAGAGGTGACATTTGGACCTGGCCTTAGAGCACGAAGAGTGTTTATACTTCGGAATATGTAGCATTCAATGCAACGAAAAGAGAAGCCGCTGTCTCTCCCTTTCAGCCTCCCCCAACCACCATACACCTCTCCCCGTGTTGCCTTTACCATTAATGGCACCAATGCCTTCCTCAATGGTAGAAATGAGCCCATTCGCTTTCTCATGTTAGGTTCATCCAATCAGATGCTAAGTCCGTAGTTTCCATTTCTGCCCTAATCTTGCTTTCTCACCCCGCCCCCCCCCCACCCCCGCTTTTTTTTCCTAATACTAACTTACTCCGGGCCTCATTTACTTTTACACAGACTATTTAAGTAGCCGTATAATTGGGTTTTCCATTTCTAATGACTTTCCCCACTACTTCTATCAAAGTATTCACTTTACAACACAATTCTGTTCCTGTCATTCTTTGTTTTTTTCTAGGGCAGTGGAGGGACTTTTGGCCCACATTCCAGAGCCTCCAATTTCAGTTCTCATCCTGTCTTTCCAACACTATCTGCTTCACTGTCAGCCACCCAGACATGGGTGATCTTTGGTCTTTCTTATGAACATTCTCCATTGTGTATGTGTCTTAGGAGTGGATAATAATCTACTTAGTATATGATCGCTGATAGCATATTGCAGGCAGGCTATGAACCTTTATGCACCTTTAAATCTTCTATAGTGCTTAATGTAGAATCACACACATACTAGGCACTCATGAAAACATGTTGAATAAGTCAACGATAACTCTTTAATAGATATACTATATGCATAGTATCTGATCCTCCTTGTATTGCCTGGGCCTCACTGAAATATACCTTTGGATTATTGGAAAGCTATAATAAAAAAATAAAAAATAAAAACAAGAAATCAGAGTGAGAACAAGCCAGTGGAAGGAGTTATTGCATCTATTTCATAGGCCGTTGTTGAGAATGAGTTCATAGCATTACATACTCTCTTTTTTGTGTGAAAACAAAGAAGTCAGCATCATCAGAATTACAGGCTGCTTATATCTTGATGGCACTGAGAATTGTTTAACTAACCAAGTTTATCTTTTTGACTTACTGCTCAAAAGTTTAGAACCACATTTAGGATTCATCCGTAGCAAAGATATCAGCTGCTGTGCTTTGTCTTTTTGTGTTAGCCTCAACCCTACACTATTTAAAGCCCCTTCCTACTTCTCTTCTTTCTCATGTGCTTTTCATTTGTTCTATAATCATATTTTATCCAGATAAGCTGCCTATAAATAAATAGCTTTTAAAAGTGTTCACACTATTTTGAATGATTACGTAACAAAAAATAGGACAAAGTTCATCGAAGTAGATCCAAGGCTAGAATTTTAGGAATCTTGCATCTTAAAAAAATATATCATTCATTTTTATGAAGTAATTCCTTCTACTGTTCCCCTAACTTGTTTATTCCACTCTTGTCAGCAACCCACCAAAAAGTTCCAGATAATTTATTTCTTTTCTTTTTTTTAATAACAAGTTAATAATTGTCATAGAATAACTGATTTTATAAACTTATAAATTAGTTGGGCTATAATCTGGCCCACACTTCTCATTCTCTAGCTACAAAACTCTAGTTGCAGAAAACTTCAGCGATTTGCTCATTAATTATTGGGGAAATAGAAGTACAATACAGGTCTCTCAAATCTTCCCATGCTGGTTAAAGTTACATAGCACATAACATGCGAGTGTTATTGTGCCTGTGGATGACAAATTTTTAATAGGTATTCTCTAAATATAATATTGTTTTTACAAAAATATGCAACCAATTGAGCAGTAACATAACTGGCAAACTCACCCTTTTTATGTCTCCCTTTTTTCTAACTGTTTTTCAGGTCAGTTCTTTGTAGCACCTTATATTTTCTGTTTAAATTCGGAAACTTGTAAAACAATTCTTTAGAATAGGTTTCCTGTTGTATATAATTCAGAATATTATTACAAAGATGGAATGAATTAAATCCATTTACCATGGTTATCAAATTTCAGGAATCAGGAGAACACAACCTACCTTCTTTACTAATACTACATAGAGAAGTTGGATATCAATTCAGCAGCAGGTTATAACTAACAAATAAGAATAAACCAGAAGTATTGTGTGTGTAGAACTGTTCTTTAATTTAAAATTTATTTTAACTCTTTTTAGAATAAAGCTGCACTTGAATTTAGTTTTATTTTTGGTATCAAAATACAATTTAAAGATATTTGTATTTGATAATGTGAGTGCTTTATCAATATTAGATTACATTTCTCAAAGCAATGCTAATTTTGAGTACATCACTGTACTATTTAACTTAAAAAGACTATCAAAGTGAAAACAAAGCATGATACACGTGCAGCACACAAGGACTGGCCATGTGGGCAGCGGACGCAATCTTGCACGGACTTAGGTATTCCTTACCAACAACTGAAAGTATTTCATTTATATTTTTAATATCAGAGCATTTAAAATATTTTTATTCAGTATTTTGTCATAAAACTTCATAACCTATGACATCAAACTTTTAAAACAATCACTTTCATGCTATCATTTAAATTCTTATTGAGAAAAATATCAAGCTTTAAGCTAGTTTGGGCAGTCTACATATCTTACGTTTGTAAGTCCTCAAATGGATATGTAAAATTAAAAGTAGTTTATATTTCCAAATAGCAAACATCACAGCTCATCAAGGCTTACACTCATTTCACAAATTAAACCCACAATGGCATTGTTTATGCATTTAGTTCAATATGCAAACAATGCCTCATTGAGGGTTGTGTTTCAAAACAAAACAAAACAAAAAAACCTTACTTAAGTTCCTTTTGATTTCATTGTAACTTTGAAGTGTGTGCTTATATGAAACATGTAGCTTCTCATGGACATCAATGGTGTGTGTACCATGAGTAACTAACTAGCTAGATTAACTCCTAGTTTAACTTTACTGCTTGTTATGGAATCTACAAGTTGTACTTTGGTGCCATTCTGGATCAAACATAAAATATAATGTTTTGTCTCTTCATTTTTTCAATCTGTATTTCACTTAGATCCCTGAAATCATTAAATAGAAAATCTTTTATTTTAATATCATTAGCATTTCTGTTAAACGAATGGTGATGAATAATTTTTCATATTAAAACTCATAAAGGATTATTCAACTTAGTACTTATGGAATTTTGTACTTTCAAGGACTGTACACTAGTTTGAAAATGAGTGTCTGGCTTTCTGTTTTTAAAATTTATATATAACCTGAGATTTGAGGTGACCTAACAAACAAAAGTCATCTCTATTTATTAAATTGACCCCTAAATTCCAGTTTTTAGTAATCATTGTTACATATGAGTTAATCTACATTTAAAAAAAAGAAGAAACATTTCTTGCAAAGACTTTTTTTTGGTTTCGATATTCTTAAGTGCTTCTTTGAAACTTCATGACATGATGGACTTCTATTATAAGGCCTCCAGAATTTTCTTGTGAGGAAACTGAAGAGCCCCAATCATCTTATAAAATGAAGAAATGAACACAAATAAAACTCAACTGCAATTGCTTTTTGTTTGACTTTCCCAAATCCCATCAGATTTTTCATGGAATATAGTCACCAAAATTGTAATCCCATTCCAGGTACAGATGACATAAGTGGGAAAAGTAACAACAACTACTTTTTTTTATGTTTCTAACATATTTCTAAAAATTTTCAAGAATGTAACGAAATATTTTGCAAATATCTCACCAATACTTGGACCAATTTCTTCAGAAAATAACCTAATTATACCAGTTATCCCTCTGGGATTGTAACCTATAATTTAGAAGTCATCATCCCAAAGCATTGTTTGTGGGACTTTCTGCTAAGTCAATTGCCTGGCAACCCATATCCTGAAATTCACCTCCTTAAAGCTTTTCATATACATAGGTTTAAAACATTCTTCTAAATGTTTACTTGACATTTTATAAACTAGAATGGCTTAATATCACCTAAAATATTAGATATTTAACTGAACATTTCTCCCTCTAGATTACTTTCATAAATGTTATATGCCTCTTTTCTATTTAGTACCCAGCTTGATACTAACTTTAAAAGTGCCATTTATCCTATTCTGTTTATCAGCTGAAAATCAGTAATTATCCATGCCAAAATGAAATCTATTATTTAAAATGTAGTCTTTGACACAGAAAGAATTTAATTTTTAAAACAAATAAAAATGGTTTGTATTTTAACATTTATTAATCTTACCTGTAATTTTGTATGCTATTTAAACGTCATTTTGCTTACATAATATGAAGTTGAGATTTATCAGTCTACTACAGATTAGACTGTCACCTATGGAAACTTGATAAATTGACAATCCTACTGGAAGCTGACCAGATACCAAGTGCCTTAATTGTTTGTATTGATGGATCATGCATTGTGCTTAATAATTGTACAATTTAATCATTAAGTTCCTTTAAATATCTCTATTCAATTCTACGTGGTCCTGGTAATTTATTGTTATGGGTGAATATCAAGAGAAGGAGGAGTTGAAGAAGAGACTGTTTAATTGGTAGAAAGGAGAAGGGGAAGGAGGCAGGGTTAGATAAAGGAGTCAATTCTAGTTGCAGTCATAGCTAAGTATGCCCACTTCTCACTCTCAACAATAACTCCTTTGACATCATCCATAACCCACAGTCTTTTAGCACCGTCTCAGGACCTGGCACATAGTAGGTTTGATACTAATGATATTTCCCTTTGTTTTCTTAAAACTACCTTTCCTGAGATCTTGGGCAGTCATGATGGGTGCATGAGTTTTGAGATTTCTACAACACAGAACAAGAAAAGTGCTGTTTCTTTACCCTTTAAGTTCAGCACAATCTTTGCCTGAACGCCTCCCTCTGAAGGCCAATGAAAGGTATGGAAATAAATAAAATAAATACATTTGTGGTATTTTGTAATATTAACAAAAGAAAATTGCAGTTATGCCTCAATCTGAATGGTAATGTGTTCTTCGGGATCTCTCTCTCTCTCTCTCTCTCTCTCTCTCTCTCTCTCTCTCTCTCTGCTTTTATGTTACTTTAAGGCAAATCTTAAATTTAACTAATATCTCTTAATTTATGTCACATAGATAATGAGAGAAAGACCAATATGATTATAGAATACACACAAAATAGTCAAAGTCTTGATGATATTCTTGGGTTTTCATTAAAACACACTATTTTGAATGTGCTGATTTGGCAAAGAGTGACCTTTTGGCTCTGAAAATTATTTTTTCTGTAATGTTAAATGAGTGTCAAGAAATTAATCCTCCCAGCACACTTATAGAAACAATAATAGTATGAGTTGGTTATGAGCTGCTTTGATAGGGTACTGTAAAGCCCTTTCGTCTTTTAAAGAGTCCTGGCATTAGGTAACTTTAATTGTTGGTTTCAGATGTCAGTCTCCATCAGGAACACAGCTGGAGATTGATAGGTGTCACTTGGGAAAAAGCATTTTGGATTACTTTGAAGTCAATTGGACTGAACATGAAAATTTCATAGTTAGTGGCACATTTCTTTTTAAGATATATTTAAGCAAAGTATTACTTAAACCAATTACATTAAAAACTATCCAGAATAAGAAACCTCAAAGGAAAATTTGCCTCAGTGGCAAAGTGTTAATCAAATAAACCAAGAAAACATTTTTCCCAAACCCATAATTTCCATGCTTTGGGTTGGTCTTATTTGCATGCAGCCTATTCTAACTCTTTCCATTTTATTTTTTGAGCTTCTTCTGTTTTGAAATATTTGTTTTAAAAAGTCTTAGAAATGGTAGCACACATAGGACATGGGCAAATGGTGTGATAGTTAGGTATAGTGAGAGCACTGTGGGAATTTCATCTGTGCCTGGCTATGACTGATCCCTCATGTTTCATTGGAAAATGTGAGCCTCCCTAGAGGATGCAAGACCAGTGCCTTCTGGTCCTCAGAATTGTCTTATTTATACAGAGAAGGGCATAAGAGTGACTATTCTCTAACGGGTGCAAGAGGACAACAAGGGTATTTTCTCTCAAGGGTTAGAATGTTTCAGTTTCATTTCCTACTAGAAGATTTGCATAAATCAGTTTTTAATTGATTCATGATTTATAGCAGAATTTTAACACCCTTGAATCAAAATCAAAGGTAACATCATCTTAAAGTCCATAAACTTCAAATTAGTGAGCGGACAGGATTCAACAGGTGCCAAATTAAGTATTTTGTACTGGTATTAGGCAATGAATTGCTACTTTACCAAAAAAGAAAAAAAAAGGCAGAATAAAGAAAAGAAGAAATTATATTTAGCATATAAATTGGTTGACTTCAGTGTTTCATCCAAAGTTATTTTAACCATGTTCTCAGGTTTTCCAGCTGCTATTTAACTCCTACCTCACTATGAATAAGCTAGTATTAACACCAGACTAATCATGTCACGCTTTACTCCCTCAATTTTCTCACTCTTGGCATTTCCTATAATACAATTAGGCAGCTTCTTCTATTATTTATTTGAATCACTGGAGAAACTTTTGTTCTGGACACTTCACATGTTGTACCATTACTGGTAGATATAAAGAGCAAAGTGACTCTGGGGGTGATGACTCCATTACAGGAATATTTGCCACCAGGGAATATTTAGTTTGATCTCACCATCCAGTTGTTGAGCCAGCTGCAAACAAACAAATTTGCCATTCATTTCAGACTTCGAGATACAATGATTAAATATATAAATGGAAACTCTGTAAGAGTGGAAGCTATCATAAACATTGCATAGTCACAGGGTTAGAAGAGTGAAATGTATTTTAAGGCGTATATCTATCCATGGGATATGCAGCTCTTTCTAACAAGAAGTGATAAAACTTATTACAGTTTCAACATTATATTGTGTTTTAATCCTCTAGTTTCTTCCCTTTGATACACAGACCAGAGATCATAGTGGAAGAAGCAGTACACCAGGAGTCCAGAGCCTTGGGTCCATTTCTGCCACCATTTATTGTCATTTAGCATCTCTGTATTGAGTTTCCTAATCTGCAGAAAAAAAAAGATCCAGCTCAGTGATTATCTCTAAGGTCTGCTCCAACATTAATACTGATTTGCCCCCACCTCCATTTTTATGTTGCTTATTTGCCAGCCAATGGATAAGCATTTAATTGTTACCTATTATGTATCTAGTTTGGATGTATTTCTTAGTGACTAAATAAATCTCTTTCCCAACTGAGGCCAGGTCTATAAATGGTAAGTAAATTAAACCAATAGCAAAGGACTGTTCTACTCAGGTTTCTTCAGGTTTTCTGTGAAGAGTAACCGAGGGTCAGGGAGCAACTACGTGCATGGGTCTGGCTGCTAATTTAGCATCAGAGGACCTATGATAATCCAGGGTAATTACTTTTCAGGTCCAGCTTCTCATGGGTGTGTGAATATGGCCATTATTCAAATGGTGTACTGTAACAATTTTCAAGTGATGGGAAGAGGGGAAGATATGAGCCAGATGAGTAGACACAATTACATGTAGTGAAAAAAGTATTGGGAGAGTTCAGTTAAAGCCACACAAATATACACACAGTGGATGTTTTTAATCAGGACTGGGATTGCCCACAGGACTATATAGTCATTGATAGGTTGACTGATTCGATCTATTAAGAAAATCTGTCTTGCCCACAGCTTGGTGAAGGATTCCCAATATTCCACCATTAAAAATTGATCCTTTGAGTGAAACCAAAATCCACTTGTACATATGGAGATAGCTTGGATAGGTAGTCCCATAATGCTTTTAAACTATCTTAGTGAGACTTTTCTTTTACCAATATGATAGCAAAGTGGGCCACACTGTAAGAGTGTACCCCACAATAAAGATGCTTTGATATGGGTTGAGGAGATAATAGTAAATGAGTGACTGGGGAAGCATAGGTCTGGGAGAAGTGTCACAGTGGAGATAAATGGAAACCAGAAAAGTTCAGAAGGAGAACCTCAGGTCCCAGGAGTAAAAAGTGAACATAAAAGGAAGACAGGAGATTAACAAAAGATACACCTAGTTAACATCCAGCTCTATTTAAAGTCTATTGCTGCCTTATATTTACATCTTGGGTATTTTTGATAAAACGTTCCTTCTGATTGTTTTATCTGAGTACTTAAAGCATTTTATTTACATTTATACCACTTGGGAACTTGCTTGAAGAAAAGTTTTCTTGTTAATACTGTTCACTCATAAATAAAGATAACCACACATCGATTGATTTCTCTAAATCTAAATATAGAGATAAAGTCACTTTTTCTAATTTCTGATTCTAGAAAGCTCAATGGTTATAGGGCGGGTAAGTAAAGAAGAATCATTACCAAAATCCTAATGAAGTTAAAAAATACTAGAGATAAATGCTATATGTTAAAGATCTATACAGTAATCTTTATATAGTAAAGTATATAATAATATTAGCCAATTTTATTGTGTGCTCATCTAACATATTACATGGATAATCTCTTTTAATCCTGACAACTCTAAAAAGTAGATAGAGTTGAGCCCATTTTACAGATGAGAAAACAAAGGCTTAGAAAGGTCAAGTCACTTAGTCAAGTTCACTCAGCTAAGTAGGAAGCAAAACAGAGATTGAAAACCAGGTTCGCGAGCCCCTGAAGATGGAGTGGTAAACAACTCTGGGGGAGTTGGTTGTCAGGTACTGGTTGGTTCATACCACTAGGGGTGAGGCGGCGGGGGGGACAGACAAAAACCAAAACAAAAGATGATTATTTGCTGTGGCACTTATGGAATCATGTAAAAATACATAGGTTTGTAGACTTTGAATCTGAGGTTAAATTGAATCAAGCTGAACTGAAGTTGTCACTAACCAGCATTACTGCAGCACTTTTTCAAGCAGACCGATGGGCTCGCCATTATACAAATTGAAGTAAGAAGTCATTGTCAAACATAGGAACTTATAGTAGGCCCATGACTAAGTAAGAAATTTCAGAAAAATGGAAATTACAGCTGACAGTATTAGAAATTCGGCATTGTTGTTATTCTCTACATCACCGCTTGCATTCTTTTAGTAGGAGAACTGATGGGAAAATTCCTCAGGCTGGTTCAAATGTTGTGGGTTAATTCATTCCGGGTGCCTTTCAATGAGGCTGTGCTTTTGGTTACTGTGACCACACATGTAGGATAGCATTACTATAGTGGCATCCGTGGCCGAGAGACACAACAACTAAGGCTAGGGTGTTTATTCCATCCCGCCCTTACTTGTTCTAGTTCTCTGCATTTTTTTTTTTTCCATTGGGGTTTTGATATTTGATGTCAACTCAGCAGAATCTCAACTTCAAACCAGATTTTTCTCAGCCCCAATTTAAGATGCAAAATAACATAAGTGTGTAACTTAGATGATAAATGTCATCCATTTTCTAACGTAGGTTTAAATGGTTTACATGGCTAAAACAGGAGTTATTTTCCTGTGTTATCTAGAATTACACTCAGAGGGCTGAGACAAATAGAAACAACACTATATCTCGACGTCTTTCCCAGGATTTCTACACTTTACTTATTTCCTGCTCCCATGACTAGAGTTCCTTTCTCAGATATAATTATGTCTACAAATCAGCAAGAAAAAAGACAATCTTAGAAAACCAGACAAAGGTCTTTAATATGTACTTTGCAAAAGAAGGTATATAGAAAACCAATAAACACATGAAGAGACGCTCAATTTCATTGTCGTCAACATGACACAAATTTAAATTATAGTGAAACATTTTACATACACACAAAAACAACTGAAAGAAAAAGGCAAAAATACCAAGCATTAGAGAGAATATGGGTAAAAAACAACCCTTATATTCTGCCACAGGGAGTATACATCAGTTAATTAATTTGGCAAGCTTTTTGAAAAATATTTGGAACACTAAAGCCAAACATATATGTATCCTATGACCTAGCAACTCCATTCCTAGGTATATATCCACCAGAAATGCAAAGTTATGTTCACCAAAAACCAAAATCAACAAACAAAAAACACTTGAAGACTATTCATGACACTTTTACTAATACCCTAAACTAAAAACTACCCAAATGCAAATCGACAATAAAATGAATGAGCAAATTGCGGCATATTCATATAATGGAATATTGTATACAAAATGAGAATGATTCACAAACACATATAACCGTATAGAGGAATTTCATAAGCATAATGCTGAATGAAAGAAGCCAGACATAAAAGAGTATGTATGGTATGATTCGATTCAAGTATCAAATGGACAATATTTTTGCTTTTAGAAGTTATAATGGTACAGATTCTTGGGGATATAGTACTTGGAAAAAGGCTTTTGGGCTGTTGGCAATGTTCTATTTCTTGATCTGGGTGCTGGTTACATGTGTAACCTCCACTGAGTTGCACACTTATGACTATGCACTTTTTCTGAATGCTTGTACTCCTTCAATAAAATTATTTTTTCAAAGAGGTGAAGAAATGCTTTAATCTAAGTATCACATCAGTGACGTTGCACTTATCAGATTAGTTAGCAATCTCCTTAAAAAACAGACAGTGGGGTCTTAACAGGATGGAACTCAGGACAAGAAAATTTTTATATGCATGGGAAGAAGATAGAAAATCTAACAAGTTCTGTGCACAGGACAGCTCAGATTAGGCCCATCTACAAGGCAGCTTGTGAATATCTTAAAGGGCCTGGATCAGGGTAGATGCAAGCAAGCAATGGAAGAGAGGAAGAGATGCTAGGATATAAAATAGAAAGCTAAAGAATAGGGCCTTAACAGACTTCTCTTATTTCACAATTTACTCAGGACTAGGTGTACTCAAAAATAATGTTGATGTTATTCCGAGTGACATAGAGTTAATTAAACTTCTCCCTGCAAACCATGGTGGTCTTATACAGTTTATTTCTGAGTCTCTCATTAATAAGACACTAGGAGAGGGGCTGAGAATTTTTTTAAGAAAAACTATTTTATATATTTATGCATTCACTTATTTCATAAATATTTGATGAATTCTCGTCATATGCCACTCTTAGGTATTGCTTTTCAAATCTCTAAGAACCATGAACTACCATGAACTATAGAAACAGTCCTCAGCATAAATGCCTGAAAGAATTTGAAATTATGACTATAATATAAATTATAAAAATTTTAAATGAAAGAGTGGCAAGCACCCAAAATAGAATGTGATCTTTAGACTCCTTATGATGAGTTCGAAAATATGGCATAAAATTGAGAAATAAATAAAATAATATAAAACGTCCTGCCCTTTAAATTCTGTTGAATATGTTTCTAAAATCATTTTAAAATGTTTACTTTTTCTTGTATATTTGACTGTTATTACCATGCCAGCATTGAGTCCTAGGAATAAAATTCTTAAAGCGTTTATTTTTGTCTATGTGTTGAAATGGCACTATTTCTACTGCAATGCAGAACATTGCAGTAGAATACTCACTTGTTTTCATCTCATTTCTCTGGGACCTGTTACTCTCTTGGATTGCAACAAAGACCATAGTTCCTGTAGCCAATTTCAATCTCAGTGTATTCCTTTCTCTCTTTTGGTCAAGGATAACAAACATGGCCTCAAACCAAGATCTGCAAAGTTGAGTTAACTAGAGACATTCGACTTCCATCTCTGAGTTCTCGGTAGTAAAGACTTTGCTTTTGTCTTTCAACAAAAACGTAGCTTAATCTCTGCAGAGTTTCAATCCTGTGATTCCTTTCTCCTTCCTACAGCCAGTTTCCTCATTAAAAAAAAAAAAACACACACACACACACACACAAGATACCTGACTCCTCATGGTTTGAAACAGAAATATTCATCCTTAACTAAACAGGCTGTTTTGAACTTAGGAAGTAAAGCCTAATCAATTGATGTTTGTCTGAAGGATTCATATTTCTTAGAAAAGGGCTTGCTGCCCTTTCCTGAGCTAACCTGGCCCTGAGTTTCAGAAGCATTCTTCTAAGACACTCTGCCCTCCTTACAGGAAACTCTATGTAGGTATCTGCAGTTGCAATGAACAGAGCTATGGGACAGAATTCTAAGTGAGACATAAAATTATGCTTTAAAAGTTATGGATTATTTTGGGTCTGTTTTTTATTGGCCATTGAGCCATTTTCCTTTTGAGGCTTGTCATAGCTAACTTCCTTAGCTAAACTAACCCTCATCTCCCCCATGGCAAATCAAAAAAGACTTATGAATAATGACTAATTTCCACTGTTAATCAAATATTGTAATATCTCTAATGATACCTAATGTGATATTTTACATTAATGCTGTAGGGGGATAATGCTGTTTAAGTCTAGACCTGTGAAGAGAACTTACTTTTATTTATGGCTATAGCCAATGCCTTGAGAAGGTTACTTAACTTTCACATTTTCCTCATCAACAAAATTAAAATAATTTTTCATTATGTCATTTGGGCAATGTTTCAAATAATTGGAATATTATTATAGATGTTATTGAAAATTAACATTTTCCATGAATTTTCTGTTTCCCTGAAATTTAATCATGAGAAAGTTTTTTTTTAAAGAAAGAATTTCACAGTTGTTAAATTTTCCCTAATTTACAAATGGAGAAAACAACTTTTCAGGCAATCTGCCACTTTCAATGTCACAAGAAACTCAGATACTTAATAATCGTTCCCCTCAAAGAGTTTTTCTTTACACATTGTAAAATAAGAGACAATTCAAGGTTTCTAAAATGGCACAAATTAAACACAGAAATTGTGAAACATGCCAATAGATAAATGAATCAGAGATTGTTATAATAAATTACAACTTATTATTATTGTCATCATCATTATTATTAATGAATAAAATGAAAATAACCAAGAAATATATTAAAGATTAAATGCATAAATTCAAATAGAATGGAATGCAACATAATAAAAGTAATTTATCATTTAAGAAATATTGTTAATAACCCAGTGTCTGAATTCAGTCTACTGGGGAAAAAATATCCCAGTCTCATGGGAAGATCTGTTGATATCCGTAAAGCCTCAGGTATGGCATCTAAAGAATAGGTGAATAATGATAGCTACCTCATGAGTTAAATAAGATAATGGAAATTAAACAAGCTAATGCCTGTAATAGTTTAGCACAGTGCCTGGTACATAGTTAACACAGTAAATTTTAGCTATTTTTATATTATCATTATTATCACTTTACATACAGAGGATTCTGGTTATTTGCTATAGTTGTGTTCTAAAAAGTCCCTTCAAATACTGGATTAACAAGTACTGAATCATTGCCTTTAACGGAAATAACAGGATTAGGCTCCTGCAAGACTGTGGTCACAATATTTTCATCTACCGAATAATATATAATCTTGTTTTATGTGTGTTTCTGTTTAAAAACACCTTATTTAATATATATTGTTGAGTCATTAGTATTGAACTCAACCAAAAGCACTATAATTCATGTCTAAATAAAGCGCTCTAATACAAATATCTTTGTTAGAAGGCATATCTCAGCCTTCTTGCACTTAGGAACACTAGACAGTATTTTAGTACTATACTTGGGGGGCATTTTAAATAGCAAAATCACCTACGAAAAGCACAAAAAATGCCAAAAACATCACATTAAATAGTCCATGAAAAGGACACTTGTTCAACTTCAACTGGGCACGTGCACTTCAGGTGATTCAAATTTTTTACTGGTCTGTGCATTCATGCATCTGCAAATGACTGCAAAAGGCCTGTGAGCATTGATCTTGAGATTAAGAATAAATATGAAACAATAGGTGAATTTGCAAATGTAGAATTCATAAATAATGTGGCTCAACTGTATTGAGCTTTTGAAAAACTAAAATAAATTCAGTTTGCCTAGATAAAAGCATTCAGGAGTGAAGCAATGATAAAAGAAGTTGTAGATATATACTTAAGCTAGGAAAGGAAGGATCTGAAAGTCCTGTTAAGACGTTAATCCTTTTTTTAAAAATTATAATGAGACGCTATCACTAATTTTAATTGGAAGAATATCATATTTAGATTTATGTTTTAGAAATAGTACTGACACCTAGAAAATGGCACCTTGTATATTGTGTACATTCAATATTTATTGAATAAATTCTATATTTACTAAATAATTGGGTACACTGTAGATATTCAACAATATATTGGAAGTCTTAAATAATTATTAAGGCTTACTGATAGTGTCAATCCATAAAACTTTAAGAAAAATAAAAATGTAAGCTCTTAGATACCTTCTAATTTCCGTATCCAAAAGACTCATTAACTGTGTGGAACACCATTGTAAAGTAAAAATGATAAGGAAGGTACAGTCTAAGCATTTGGTGAAATTTATTTATCTTGGCAGATTATTTTTTTATGGAGCAATAGGCTGAGAGAGAAGGAGTAATAGGGAGCAGGGAAAGAAATTCTAAGATAATTTATACGCAATAAATTATTCTCTAGAAGAGAACTCTTCCAGAAATATATTTTCCCAACAAAATCAACTTTATTAGTCCATTCATCTAGGTGAAATCCTTGTTTAGAGTCAAACTAAGTACAGTTATACTAAAAGTACTACTCAATTTTAGAATAAGGGATTAATGTTATGAAGGTGTGAATCAACCAGTTAATATCTCATCCTTATGTCCTTTCCATTTTAGTGAAGACTACATCTGTCAATTCCAAACATTTATTCACCTATTGGCTGAACAAAAAGGCCAATTGAAAATGAGGTCAGGAAAAACACAAGCCTGGTCTTATCACATTAACAAGTGATTTTAAAAATTGTTTTAACCTTGTAGTACGTGGTTAGTCATCACCATTTGCACCACTAACTCAAACTAGATACTTGTTCTTTTGCCAAATAATGTCACTTTAAATGTGTGCAAATATCAATATCACAGTGAAATTCAGGACCTAAATTCTGACAAGGTGTGACCACATTCATAGTAATGAAATTTCATCTGTTCTCTTAAAATCTCTCCTCTAAAGATGCTTTATTTTAGGAGAAATGTAGCCCACTTAAGTTTAAAATATCCATTCAAGACAGCTATGAAAAAATAAACTGTACTGAAAAAATTCTAGCTCTAAGTATATATGAATTTGTTATTCACTGTAACTCATTGGTAATGTTTTCTAAGGAACTAAATTTTTTAATACATTATGTATGAGAAAGTAAAGTTTCACTGTGTTGTATATTAGGTTAAAACCTTTAAAATAAATACTAGACAGTGAAATTCATCACAATATGCCTCCATTTAACATTTTCCTGCAGCTAATATTCATTTTTTAAAGGACTGGCTAGAGGCCCAAAAAGGATCACGTAACATTGAAAAAAAATCCCAGATCCCTGGAAAACATTATAGAGACATTCCAGTGTATTTAATTTTTTTTTAATGATATTTGTCAAATTGTTAGCCGTCTATTAGACTGTGCACTATGTGAATATGCCACCATTTTAAAGTGTTGATAATACATCTTATTGGCCTTCCCACTAGCCAAGAGTTCCTGGTAAAATATTTTCCTACCACATAAGCCACTAGTCATCAACCATGTCAAACAACATTTTCAATTTGGATAATGAAATTCTACTTTACTATACTCAATAAATAACCAAGAGATATATAATGTTAACCAGATAATATTTTAAGCATATTTAAATCAACCTATATAACACAGAGGAATTTAAGGCAAAACATTTATATTGATCTCATACACATAAATCTGTTAACTACTATGTTTTACAAATGTATAATTTTTAACCCAGCCTTATCCAGAATGGAATTCAATATATGTATTTAAAGATTAGGAATGGAAATCTGCTTTTAAAATATCAAATAAATCAACTTAAGCTCTGTTCTCTTTGATAGCTAGATAAATATACAAAATATACACAATATAAAATTTGCCATTTTAATTATTTTAAGTATATAGTTCAGAGGCATTAAGTACACTCACATTGTTGTGCAACCATCACCATCATCCATCTCCAAAATATTTTTTTTTACTTTCCTAAACCAAAACTCTGTATCCATTAGACAATAACTCCGCATTACCCACTCCTGCCAGTACCAGAAAGTACATTCTACTTTCTGTGTCTATGAATTTGACTAATCTAGATACCTCATATAAGTGGAATCATACAATATTTTTCCTTTTGTGACTGACTTATTTCACTGAGCATAATGTCTTTAAGGTTCATCTATATTGTAGTATGTTTCATAATTTTCTTCCTTTTTAAGGCTGGATAATTCATATATCACATTTTTTGTTCATTTATTCACCAGTGGACACTTGTGTTGCTTCTATCTTTTGGCTATTTTAAATAATATTGCTCTAAACGTGGGTGTACAAATACCTATTCAAGTCCCTGCTTTCAATTATTTTGGCCATATGCCCAGAAGTGACATTTCTAAGTTCTTTGCAATATATTTTTAGTATGTTTTCGATCTACCCATGAGCTTAGTTCATATTTTAAGGGTGGTGGTTCCTGTTTTTAGGGATACAGTGTCACCCTATCCTCTCCTAGAATCTTTAGGATCACATTTCCTTTCTATGTCTCCTTGACCTGAAAGAGTTGGTAAGATTTCTTACAAAAAAATTTAAAAAAGGAAATAGGATATTGTTTTCTTTTTTTAAGATGGTCTACCATTCTTGATCTATTTATAAATAATTCTGAATATTCATTTTGCTTAAGGAGACTTAAATTTTAGCTTTTGAAGAATCAAAGCTAAAAGAAACTTGGAAAATAAAAATAGCAAAACATGCTGTTGATTCCTCAGCTTTCTTGTACAGGCTCATCCTGATTCAATGTAACTCTTCAGATCTCTAGAAGACAAGATTTCAAAACCTTCCTTATCAATCCCTTCCTATGTACTAGTCACTCTCAAGAAGATTCTTCACATCAAATGAAATCTAACTTTGCTGTTACTCTTCCTACTCTGCTCCTTTGACAGTTCTTCTATCCAATTCTTTCCATCCCAAATTCCACATCATTCTGAAAATGTGTACACGGATCTTTGGAAATTCAGCATTAATGTCCTCTCTTCTTGGAAGTCCTTCCTAATCTGCCAGGATGAAAAATGGAGGGAAAATTTTCTCTTTCCATTGGTTTGTTGTGAGAACTCGATGTAAAAAGATATGCTTAAGCACTATGTAACATACATGGTAAGTTCTCAATTAGTATTGGTTGTTGTTACTAATGAAAACAAAATTTAAAAGGGGATGAAAACAGTTGCTTTATATCTTTATATCAAAGTTTTCCACATGCAAAAATCATTATTGTTTTACCATTTAGCTGAACCTTATTTTCGTTTTCTTTTCTAATAAATCTTACTTTCTTATCTTTTACTCATCCTAAGCTTTCTTCCCTAAATCTTTACTAAATTAGCCTCACCTACTTCAGCTGTACAGCCCTAAGCTAAATATGATTTTCAAGTCAGAGAATGAAAAATGTCAAATACATTTGGAGATGGGAAGAGGAGAGATGCTAATTTAGTATTAATGAACTATTTCCCATCTTTATGATGCCCGTTCTCTTATAAGCTGTTGATATAGCACTATCTTCTCCTTAGCCTTTTTTGGGTCACAGACCCCCTTTGCAAATATGATGAAAAGTATGGATTGTCTCTCACCTCTCAAAAAAATGTACATACATGATTTTACATTAAAATTCTGGGGATGTATGAACCCCACCCTCCATCCCCAGCTGAATATTTCAGGAGAGTTCACAGTTCCCAGATTAACACTGAGTATTGTGTAATATAAGAATAGTAAATCTTAATTGTTTTATTTTCCTCTGAAATACAGCTCAGGTTTTTCATCCCAATGTTTCATCTTGTTCTACTACCTTCCTATCTACACGTCTTTATTATTTTCCAGTGGTTAGACCAAAACTGATTTAGCCAAATACTCTAGACACTGCAGAGAGCATCAAAGAAACATGGCAGAGGATTATGTCTGTATATAGGACAAATCATTATCTCTCTTTCCTCACACTTGTATAACCAGTGTTAGGAAACTCTTCTTCAGGTACAAATATAGCATATTAAAAATATATATTGAACTCCTTAGTGTATTTGAAAATTCTAAAACATAGAAAAATTACACATTCTGAATAGATGGAATAGCTTAGAAAATGTGTTTCAATCCAGTTTCCTTCTAAAAGAGTTTTCATAAGACTACAGAAAACTTTGAACTAACCTGGTAGATTCTGTAATTTTTTATGAGATATTAAAATAAATTGGATAACAATCTAATTCAAGTAGACTAAATTTGATTCATCCAAGGACTTTTACATCAATTAATGAGGTTACTTTCTAGTCTGTAATACTTATGCATATGTTTACAGATAGTCTGTTTCATTTGACAGCAAGACCAATACCTTTGAGAACAGAGGACACCTACAGAACAAACTTTCCCCCCGCCCCGTGATGAACAAGTCAATTTAATTCTAAATCAAATGCATTGATTACCAAAAAATCCTATCAATGTCATCCTAAGGTGCTTAATTTTAACTTTATACTAAATGTAACTTGAACTTCCATTTGATCATAATTGACCATATTACATTGTATCTGATTGGCTATGCATTATTCTTCAGTACTCAAGAGGTCCTCCAAGAAGTGCACGCAAATGATCAACCATCCATATTTCTCTACATGTGCAGATTCAGTAGTTGTAAGTTTTGCTGTGCTGTGTGTCATCAGCAACCAGTCAGATGACATCAATACCCGGAGGAATAGACATTTAGAATTGTTAGAGGCTCAAGGTATCATTGAGTAGGAGCTTGACAACATGAATGAAAATTAAAGGAGCTTGCTTCCAGTCAACTGATAGACTGACGGGAAGGAAGAAAAAGAGTGATTGAGCTGCAAATACTGAGAGAACATCTAATTTCACCTGCTTATTCTATAAATGAAAACATAAAGTAAGTGATTACTCTTAGATTAGGACTGGAAACATGATTTAGGGGGGAAATTAGTCATTTGAGATTCAAGAAACCTGAATTCCAGACTTAAATTTGCCATTAATATTGGGCAAGATAGTTTTTCTGTGTCTCAGTTGCCTCAAATGTTAAATGGGAGGGTTGGGTTTGAATTCCTTAATGCTAGTGTTTAAGTAGGCTGTTTTCATTCCCAGGCCAATACTATTTCTGAACATTTACATTCTAAATATGAGCATAGTAAATGGTGGTCTTTGCCATCAAGTTAATATCTAGAAGTCCTGGTTATAATAATAATTATTGTGATTATTATTCAATATTAACTATGATAGGATAGATAATATGATCTGTCCTTTAAAATATATTAAATTTAAGTTATACTTTTTGAAGTTATTAAAGAAATTTTATTTTTTCATTATTTTAACAATAGACATTATTTATTTTTTAAAATATATTAAGCATTAACTATCACCCACATTTGTGGGTCCTGGAGATACAGCAGTAAACAATATAGAAAAGGACCCTGTTCTCGAGGATAGAGCATTGAGAATATATAAATAAAAAATATAGGTAATCTTAAGAGTGTGATCATTTTTTTAAGGAAATAAAATAGTAATTTTTCTAAAAAATATTGGGTGATGTGGCTGTAGGTAGAAAAATGTTGCTGTAGATTGAATGGTCACTTCTAAAAGTGAGAAACTTGGCTAAGGCACACATCATGAGAATAAATCAGTTCTGCTGAGAGGCACAGAGATAGAAAGGTGTAAAAGTCATACTGTAGGAATGAGCTTACCCTACAAGGAACAGAAAGGCCAGTGTAGCATGATATGGGATGAGGCCTGAGGCTCAGGCAAGGGCCAGCTTGGAGTTAAGACTTTCCATTGAAATATATTTCTACAGCAACGAAGAGCCTTTAAACATTAATAAAAATCTATTAAAGGGGAATTTCTGCTTAAAACCCAAACCGACTGTAGATACTTCTACCTTCTATGGGATGTGAATATGGGGAGAGTATCATTCACTGGCATGTGTAAGTTTATGTCCATTTGGGTGCATGGTTTGGATGTGAAAATTTTTTAAAAGTGGAGTAAAACTTCTCTATGCTCCTCACTTCCCCTTGGAGAGAATGGCAAAGGAGAGAGAATGGGCAATACCTGAACTAGATGTTTAGAAATATACTTACTAAGTCCTTGAATGTGCCTTGAAAACTCAGAACTGAGTTCAGAGTTGTTGAGAGTAAGTAGAATTATAAAGAAGAGGGTGTTTAGTTCATGTGATATATGGCTGGGAGCCAACATATTTTAAGTAGATAAATAACCAAAATTCAAAATTTGGTGTAATTGCTATATAAACTGTGTTAGTCTCATCAAACTTTCAGTAAAGTCAGCTACACTTAAAGAAACTTTTTGTGATAAAATTTGTTTTTTGAGTTTTTTTGTTTTTTTTTTTTTTTTTTTTGAGGGAATCAAAGAAAAGATCTGAGTTGCAAAGACGATAGAACTGTTACAGAAGCGAGATTCGGAATCCTATGAAATCTGGAACTTGAGGCCAGAAAAGGCCATAGAAATATATGTCCCCCAGGAATGTACAGAAATCTTAGGAAGAACATGGGATGGGTGGTTTGGGCTGGCATATGAGTGTTTATTTGTGCATTTGTTTTCAGTATCTCATCACTATGAAGTCTCTTAAAGAAAAAGAAAGCAATTTGAGGAAGAAGGGAAAGAGAGAGACTGACTGCTTTCTTAGAAACTGTAAGCATCCATGATGCCAAAACATTCAATTGGTGAGAAAAAAAAAAGTCAAATCAGTCATTTAATACAGAGCAGTCAAAATAATTGGCTAATTGGGTAAGTTTTTCATTTCCCAAACACTTGCTTTGGCATAATATAGATGTAGCTCAAAAATTAATAAAAGTAGAACCACATTCACTTTATTCCAAATTCTGAGAAATTCATAAACGTGTTTTCAGTTTTATCAGCAAGAATCCATATGAATGACTTGTCCATTTGCTCTGGGATTCTGGAATTTATAGTGGGCCAGAGTTTTGAAGTGTTGAAAGATATTATAAAGCACTTACAAGTATTCAGCTAGTCAGACTGCTCAATTAGCTGAACATTTATAACCTCAAAATTTTGACAGAGCATGATTCATGTCAGAACAACCCCTTGGACAACAGATGGCTTTATTGTAGGTATGCTTAAGAGAAAGCATACAAAGTAATGTGATTTAAAGGAAATAAAAAATGGAACCTGTAGAGAAAGTAAAATTGAACTTAAGAGATGGATTGTACTCTTAAGAAAAGGAAATTATTGAAAAATTTAGCTGATATATTTTTAATGATAGGGTGTTTTTTTTGTTGTTGTTGTTTTTAAGTTTTACTTAGGAATAGTCAAGACATTCATTTATGGGACATACCACAAAAACAAAATAGACCATAACTAATATCTAGTTACTATCTAGGCAACCCATACTAACTCATATTACAAATCTAAATTAAGTATTTAGAAAAAAAAATTAAAATAACGGGGTTTGGGGAGTAAGAACCAAAATGTCAACTAAAGACTTAAATTCATAGCATTTTAGCTTCTTATTTTCTTTCTTTCTTTCTTTCTTTCTTTCTTTCTTTCTTTCTTTCTTTCTTTCTTTCTTTCTTTCTTTTTTACTGTAACTATGGGCTGCTTATATTTTGAGTATTCCGGAGAAGTATTAATTCAAAGGTATATCTTAGAATAACATTTTTACCACTAAAATATATAAAATTTTAATTAAGAGCGCTTATCAGTTTCTAAAGGAGAAATAAAAGGTGATGCATCCATTTAAATAAAAATATATACTTTCAGGCATGTCCGAATTTGTTTTGTAAAACTGAAGTTAATACTCCATAGAAATTCACTTTGGAGAAAAAAACATCAGATTCTAAAATATGCTTTACATGAATCCATAGAACAAACAAAATTTCCTTCTCCTTTGGAGCCTATTATGTTCGTATTATATTGGTGCAACTCTTTCTCCTTTCTTTCTTTTAACTTCCTAAGAGCATAAAGCTACTCACATTACCGGGGTGGGTGGGGGCGCTGGGGGAGAGGGGGCGCATAGAACAAGAAACAAGTAAACAATTTCTCCTGGAAGAGGAGAAAAAAAGAAAGAAAGAAAGAAACGATATTATATTATGGCAATGTCTCTACAAGGAGGAGCTGCAAACACGTCCCTAGGATCGTGTTAAACAGCCTCACGACATCCTGCGAGGTCTAGAGAACAGATATTGGTATCCTTGTGCCTTGAAAATGTTTACAGGAGAGTAGATATCACATGCCAGGGAGGAGTGCTGCCAGGGAGTAAATTTCCTTCTTCCCCACACCTCAGTCCTGAAGAAGTGATCGCAGCCGCAATCAGGATCAGCTCTTAGGGTGTCCAGTTCCCAGTCTGAGACTTGGCGCCTGCCCCCGCAGAGCCCACTCCAATTCCCTCTGGACTCAACAGGAAGGTGAGCTAATGCCTCTGCCAGTGCTCACCTCAGAGGAATCCTACCCACTTAAAAGAGCGTGCCCAGGAGCAGTATATGTGGGTGATTAGATTTTCCACTCTTAATGCTCCCATTTTACAGCAGCACAACCAGAGTTATCTGAGATTCTGGAATTTATACTGGGAGTACAAGGGCTTCTGACTATATCGAATTAGCAACAGGATTGAAACAGAACACAGTCCTTTAAATCAGCATTCATTACCTCCTCACAATGGCTGCTTAATAAAGTAGTATTTTTGCTTATCAACTAATCTAGAATAAATATTTAAAAAATTAACAATGAAAAACCAGTAAGGAAACAAAAATGAATTCGTTTATACTTTTCCCCCTTTACTTAGTCATTTCCGGCTTAACACTGTTAAGCAAGAAGCAGTTTTTATAGACTAGAATAGTACTAATTCTTGACTAATTCTTTATACAAACTGTAAATGTACACTTTAATATTCTTGTGCCTGATATTCTTATATTCTCATTATGACTCTTGAGTAGATCATTATTTTTATTATCTTCATTTTACAGAGAAACCTGAAGTTCAAAGAAAATAATTTATCAAAAAAAATCAAACTGCTCATAAATGAGTCAATATTTAAATATAGAACTTCTGACTCTAGATTACATTTTATTTTCTTTAATTATGCACCTGTAACTCTAATGAATTTAAATAAAAGTTTTTCTAAAAAATAATTTATTTCAAAACCTGTTATCGACCCCATAGGGATACATTCTAAAGGTATAATTCTTGAGTACTTTCCAGAGAGATCTTATAAAAACATAGCAATGCTCTAAAGGTCATTATTTATACATGAATGACACAATAAATCTGAAAAAGAATATCATAATTCACTATCTTAAGCATTTACTATTAATTCCTTAAACTTTTTCTTTACATATTCGTTTTCTTTTTATAGTTAGAACAATGAGAAAAACTGTTATAAGTAAAACTGAATTAAAAGAAGAAAAGAAATCAGGATTGAGATAAAGAGAGAGAGAGAAATCTAAAAATGATACTAGGTTTTTCTTTTATAATTATGATCATTTACTTGAGAAAAAAACCTAATACTGTGCTCTATGAGTGCACGAAGTATTTATACATACAAGAATGAGTTAAAATTGGCATTGGCTATAGACGTTACCCATAAATGAACTTTTAAAGACAAACATAAATGCAACAGCACACATTATTATTGATAGAAAATACAATTAAAATGTAGAAAAGTTCATTAGCAAGCATGGAATATTCCACAAATTACTTACAAGGACAAGTTAAGTCCTATCAAGGCTTCTGCTCTCTGTTTCTATGTGAGATATTCCTTGTCACTGTATAAACTTCTTTGCCCTCTGTTAAATGCTCCATGACTTTCTTGGCAAAACTGAATATAAATTATTCTCATCGAATATCAGAACTGTCATAATTATGATTTTTAGGATCATCCAAATTAATTGCAACTTAAAGTAGTGACACAGACTAAAATAGAAAGAGCTGCTGGTGATCTAAAACTACTCACAGCATGTCCCAGCCAGTACTTGGACAGGAGCACATGTCGCTTAAAAAAAGCACATAACTCTTTAGACCCAACAGTCAATTAAGGCGTTGGTAGAAATGTCAGCCGTAAGTATGAAAAGACCTTTCAATTTATTTACATATAATTTTCCTCTAATTAGTGAGAACTGATTTTAATTTTTTTCCCCTCTTGTTTTCTCAAACAGGACCATATGGGATCAAGTTTAGAGGGCAGTTGTTTCATTAAAGAAAGAGAGAGAAAATTAGAGCAGGAGTGAGAGGAAAGAGAGCGAGAGAGTGGGAGAAAGAGGGAGGGAGAGGCAGTTTTTCTTATCATCAGACCTCATGCTTCTTGTAGAGATGGGGTGGTAAATGCCTATCCACATAGTGGTCTTTAAAGAGTTGTAAGGAAATTTGCCAGGGGCTGTGCGGATGACATAAAACAATGAGACATTTTCAGAAGTGTCTGGCAAAGTATAAAAACAATCAGTCTGGTGTCCCAAGCTACTGATACCTAGGTGTACAAGTGTGATTTTCTACTCTGCCTTGGAATGTTGTGTTGCTTGTCAAGTAACTATCCATAAGACTTTAAAAATATATTAATTTAAATACACTATAGTCAAAATAATATCTTTAAATTACTTTTATAAAGCAATTTTAAAGGATTTTGAAGTATTCGAATAGAATTGTCTCTGGACTAATCGTAAGTACTATCCAGTCTCTAATATCAATCTGGGGTTGAGGAAGGTTTGGGAAAACTTTCATGAAAGTACAAGCCTTTTTTTTTTTCCCCATGGAATTGATAATAGTAATACAACAAAATTATATTTTGCTGAAATTTTAATTTTATTTCTAGATTTGAGAATATCAGTCTCTGGAGGAAAGTATGTTCTGGGTCTTTCTAACTACATTATCTCTTTAACATAGTTTTTAAAAGTCTTTTTAAATCATCAAAGTATGAGGAGAGACTTGGATTAATTTATACATTTAAAAGTAGAATTAAAAACCATAGTACCTGTAAGAGATTGATTTATTTGTACTTATTCATTTAAAATGTTAACTTGGAATTTGAACATAGAAATTTCCAAATAAGGTTGCAGGCATATGATATTTCTCTAGCAGTTTTTACACTATACTAACAATAACTAAGAAAGATAGACATAAAAGACAACATTAAGTATTCAGTTTTGTTTCTATTATCCTGACATTGTTATTTAAGACAAACTACCTAAACTTTCTTAAAATCCAAACATTTCGTACGAGTCCAACAGTGCCCCAAGTCTTTCACATGTGGCTTTAATTCAAATAAGAAGCGATTCACAAGCTGAATAAAGGTAACTATTCCAAGAAATTCCCCTTGAATTCCCTGATATCATAGAATGAAGACAGGCTAAACCCCCAAAACAGAACACCCAAAACCCAAACTAAAACAGCCAGGTAAAGTCAGAACTCACATAGAACAGCTCTTGCTAATGTATAGAATTCCTTCTGTTCTAATAGAATGAAACAAAGAATTCAGTTAATTCAGTCGTCTGGGCCAAAATGCAGGCTCTCTAGGACCAAGGAGCATGTGCAGCTTTTGTGAAAATGGCAATGACGTCTTCTTCCTACTCTCCTGCATCTTCAGATTGAGCCGTCGTGGAGAAGTGTGAAAACTCTGTAAAAGAGCTCAATCCGGAAGTGGAGCAGAGAGAGACTGGACTTGCAAAACTCATATCCCAAGAGATTCCTATTGTTTTTCAATACAACAGGCTCCAGTGCCACTTCCAAGCTTGTGTAACCTCAAGAGGGGCCATAGCTGCCAGCTGACTGTGAAAACCAAGCCTACTGGCCCAGACATCCTCCTCTCTGAAGCTCCTGGAAGAGTTACCTGCGTTCTGTCATATGCCTCTGTCTTCTTTCTGCCGTCAGCCACTTCTAGTTGGGAGCTATTTTTCCCCAGTCCTGAAGCTGTCCATTAAATAATTCTTGAATCCTCAATCCCTACCACATAAGTGAAATAAAGGGATCATAGTGTCATTTAGTACTAGAGTCTTGGGCAACTATCATTTTACAAAGGGTTGTGAGAATGGTTTCCTTTTAACTAGTCTCCATGATTTATTCCAGATTTCTCCAATTTAAGTCCACGCTGTATGCCAGAAAGACTTTCCTAAAATAAAACATTTTCTATTTTTTCAATTTTCTTTTTTATTTTAAATCTTCTACGACTCTTCACTTACTACCTGTATTTGTAAGAGTGATTCTAAACACAGCATACACTCCAAAACGTCATAAAATACACTTCAACATTCTACTAGACTTGCTATTTCTAAAACACCTCCTGAAGAATGTTTACTAGAGCAGGCATCTTTCTGTCAAACCACTCTAACCCATTTTTGCAGGTAGAGATAAAATGAAAAAATTGTTAACCAGGATGTGAAGAACCTGATTCTGGGATGAAGAACAAAAAAAGATAAGAAGGGAAGAACTATGGGAATGGAGAAGGAAAGAACAGGCAGGATTTCTCTGCCAATTCTGAGGAAATAGCCTAGTACGTGCCTAATACCAATGAAGATAACGGGGGTGCGGGGAGGGGGCTGTACGGTCAGGGAGAGGGATAAAGCAGAACAACCACTTTACAGGGCCTACTTTCTGGTTATGCCATCTGTGCAGTCGCATAGGGTCCCATAGTCAGAAGGGCCTCACACTTGATTTAATATTGTGCTGTCACCCACTTGAAATTCTTAATAATTTTATTTTTGCACTAGTGTTTTGCAACTCAAATCTGATGAGACAATTGAGCACTTAAGAGTAGATACATATGCTCAATATGTGTATCCACTGTCCCTTGTCTTCATGTGAGCACAGAATTTCAGTGGATTCGCAATGTATGGGAGTTCATTAAGACTCTGAGTACAAGCTGAGCATGTTATGTCTACAGCTGAGTGGGCAGGGGTGCTGACAGCTCTGAGAAGCCAATCTTTCCCTGAGAACCAGAAGATGCTTTGAACATAGAAAAAAATATAATGATGTTCTAAGAAACACTATATTGAAAGAACTCTCTCATGTCCTTTCTTTCTTATCTTACCTTCCTGTATTAGCCAATCACTTAGGCTAAAAATTATGACATAGAAAGGAAGACAAAAACAAGGCAACCTAGAGGTTCTTTTTCCTTTTAGTCTTTCTATCCATCATTAAGCCAACGGCAGAGACTGCTGGTTAAACTGTGTGAGCATCAACAAATGAAATAAAAACAGTTGTTTTGTGCAGTATTTCTAGTAGGAATGAAATACATATGCATGTATGCCCTCTGAAAATATGAATTGTATAATTTTGGTGATTTCACATACAAGTTAATGCTCTCATATTTTCATTTTAAATAGGCACTGTACCACATAAAGATGAATGGCAAAATTCATGTTAATTTAAAATTTTAATTATTCTTAGAACAATAAAAGCAATTAAAAAACTACGGCAAGTTGAGAGACCACAGATAAAAGGTAAAAGCTTGATATTTTAGGACCTTTAACAGACCTTTTCCTTGCTTTTGGAACAAGGGACTTTGCATCTGGATTTTGCACTACGACCCGCAAATTATGTACCTGGCCCTGCCACTTCATTACTCCAGTTCTCAGATTGGGTTCCATAGTTGGAGTGAGTTCACTACTCAAACCCTGAGTAAAGGGCTACTTGATAGATTCTTCTCTACCTGTGGCTTGACAAATTAGTTATAGGGCCAGCTGAGGTATGGACAAAATGCTCTCTCTTTCCACTGCAATTGGGATATAGTCAGAATCGTGGCTGGGGGGAGCCGAAAGAGTAGTTCAACCCCTGAGAATAATTCTCCTACTTTATTTTCTTTTCAACAATTTTTAAAGGTAATATATTTCCATGACAGTAGTAAGGACCATGGATAAAAGTTGCCTGGGGACCCTCTGTAAAACAATTGAAATATCAGTGTTCAAAATGTGAGATATATGGATGCAGGGCTGGGCTTCATTTCTGTCCCGGCATTTTCTTGAGTACAGAGATGCCAGCATCCAACATAGTGGTCAACATGGAGTAAACTCACTGAAGAAGACTTGAGAAAGAAATCCTGAGTCTTTTCTTGGTTGCATAATTTGTGGCAGATAGAACTATAAAAATACTGTCCTCCTCACTTAGCTATCACCTAACTTTTTTCACTGATAGCAAAAATGACAGAAAAGTAGGTAAAACAACAGAATTGTGAAGATGTGATAAGAAGAAAAGAAACTATCCTCTCTTTTAAAATTGGGACCTTTTGCCTTCATAAGAACCAGGAGTGATTAGCAAGTTGGGGGCTTGAGCAGAATTGTTCTGCCTGATTGGAGGGAGGAGAGGAAAGGAGTGGGGAAGGGAAGAGGAAGGGAGACTGAGCTGATGCAGGAGGGAAGAGGAAAGGGGAGATTTCCTCTGCAGTTCAGTAGAGACATTGTAAAAATGCCTAAAAGCGATATTTCAAATGGTGGTTGCTGGTTTTATGAGAAAATTCTCTCTTTGCTTCATCTTAAAATGAAATCTACAGTTTCTTGATAATGTTTTGATGGAAGTAGATTTGCATATGTGAAGAAGGCTAAAGATTGAAATGCTGGGGGGCGGGGCATGGAAGCAAGCTCCAACAAAGGAATAAGCAATAGCTGATGCCAGTTTGAGTTAAACAGATTTTAAAAAAGTTGTCTTTAGCATTTGAGAAGATAGAAAAATTAGCTAATTTCTCACTTAATATTCTCTGTCTTCCCAATAATGTTTATCTCTTCAAGTTGACTTCTTTCTGGGCACAGAATCAATTTCCCTCATTCCTTGGTCCTTCTCCAAAGGAAACAGCTAACTCTAGTGTCTCCAATTTTACCATCTATCATTTTGTCCAGCAAGTGGACTTCTTGGAAAGATGATAAAGGAGAAATGTTGATAGCGATATGTGGCGAAGGCAGAGAACATTTTCATAATAAAAGGAAAGCCTGTTTCCCTGGCCACCCTCAATGGCCTATTTCCTCTACTCTAAGTATAGAACACCAGGGCTTTCCTCACACCTGACCCTGATGCTTCCAGCTCTGGGAGATTAAGTCTCTATTCCAATTTAAGCTCTACATATAAACAATATGTCTCAGCCATTCTTTCAGTATTGACGTGTTCTTCTTTTAAAAATTATGCTAATGATATATTGCTCATGTAAAGTATTTGGTGCTCCTTGTAAGCTGCTAACTTTAAGCTGCATTTTTCATCATTATTAATAAGTGAAAAATAAAAAGTTTTCTTGGACTGCCTCTGTGTTTTGAACCCCAGCGTAGAGTGTTTGAGGTTTGAGAATCTTACTTTCTGGACTGAGTAGCCACTAGCAGTTGGTCAGTTGCCTCAAGGAGATGAATCACTTTGACTCCAAATGAAAATCATAGGCAATAACTCACAATACCTGCCTTATGTTGATTCATAGTACAGTGCAGCCTCACCTGTCCCTGTGGCCTGAAGAACTCATTTGTGGTTTTGATCACATGTGATTCTCCTCTGCTTCCAGCTTCCTTTTCTGGTCAATCCATCACACACAGACAAAGTCAGCTTTCTACAACATATATTATATTGTTTTATTCCCTGCTTAAAAACCTTCCACCATTCCCCACTGATTTCAGAAGAATTCAGACCCCTTAGCATAGTAGCAAAGGCGCTTCACAATCAGAACTCATTCCTCCTATCTGATACCTTCCCTTTCTGCCCTCCTCTCCCCTGTTCATCCCTGCCCCTTCTTTAAATTATATAAATTTAAATATTATATTAAATATATAATGTATACACTTAAGATTCCAGTAATTCTAGTTAGATCTTACTCATGGCATCAGCAACATTCATTTACTCACTTATTTGGCATTGGACATTAAGCCTTACTTCATTAGCTTTGTATTGATATAAAGAGAATAGGTTGATTAAATAATATCTATTCAGCCAAATGTTGTTTATCCAATTCTCATTCGGGACATTGATAAAAATACAGATTTTTGAGCAGTGCCCTATACCTAAATCAGAATCTTTGGAAATGTGATATGAGAATCTGAAGGTTAAGCAAGTTATTCACATCTATCTTATATACCCTAGAGTTTGAATACTCTATGTATTTGACATTAAAAGTAACAGCATTTATCTTATTAACAACATTATTATTTACCTCTATCATCTCTATGCCATTAAAACATTAATAGCTTGCCAATGCCTACTATGTATATGTATATGTATCCTGCATATGGCATACATTGCCCAGAGTAAATATAATTCTAAAGGGCAAAAAAAAAAAAAATGCTGAAACATACCTAAAAATATTCCAAAAGATAAAGGAAATGTGCCAGAATGCTGAGGTTTTGTGGGGATTAGTGCTAGAAGTGTTTGATCTTGGGAGCCTCTGGTGATATAGACTCTTCTAAGGAGAAAAAAATCATTCCAACTTTCAGAAATGCACAAAAGCAAAGCATATGGAAGATTCATGAATCCTGATCAAGTTAAGAGTTCATCTTAGTATGTGATGGGAAAAGTTAGACGTGGAGAAGAAAGTGAGAAGCACACCATTAGATTATTTTGATAGGTAATTCATTCAACAATTATTTATGAGATCTGAAATGAGCAGTAAAATTGTTCTAAGAAATATGAAGTCATTCAGTGACAATAACTAATGTCCACTCGACAATTTTTGATTGGCTTGTACATGCCAGTCACTGTTTTAGGCATCAGGCATTCAGCAATGAAGAAAGCCGGCTCTTCCCTTTATGAAGATAGATGGTAAACATTGACACTGACTCTCAGCACCACTTCCCCCTTTCTTTCACTGTGCAATAGCAATACAGTGTGAGGAATTTTCTTCCACTCAAGGGGTAGGCCAATCTGGCTAAAGGTAGCCCTATTATCTCTTGCCAATGGTTACTTGAGGAAAGGGGCTTATAACCCAATTTCGGATAATGAGATGAGAGAAAATGTTTACTGAGGACTAATAAAGATACAGGGAACCAATTTCTATTTCTGGTTGGACAAGAGGAAGAAGCATGCACATGACCTCGATTTTTGATATGAAGGGTACTTTTGGATGAAACCAACACTATTGTTAAAGGAAAAGAAATATAAAAAGAACCTACTGACTCCACCACCCCAGAAGCCTGCACTATCTCTGGTATTTTACTTAGATGAAGGTTTTTTTTTTTTCTCTCTCTCTCTTTAAGCTTGAAGTTTTACTTACAACGAAATACATCTTAACTGATATACATGCATAACAATTTTTATATATCTCATTTGATCTTCAGCAACCTTGCTCAGGATGAATATTCCCTGCTCATGAAAAAAGAAAAAAACGTAGAAGTGAAGAAAATATCTGAAAATTTTTACCATAGTCCAAGCATGAAGTTTGGATTTAGCAATATACAATATAGAAGCAAGCTAACAGTCATTGAGCATATTCTATATGCCGATTCCTCTGTTAAGCACTACACAGGTTATATAATTTTAATTTGTATAACAAGTCTATGAGTTTATTATTATCCTTATTTTACAGAGAGTAAACTGAAGCTCAGAAAGTTTAAGGCATTCACCCTAAATCACAATATGCTGCAAACATGAATTCAAATTTGGATTTTTGGTCAGATTAGTCTATTCTATCTATACCACAAGATATTTCTTGTAGGAAGGTATTTCCTATGAATGAGGTCTTATAGAGGAATAATTATCAGGGCTTGGTAATGTGAGAATTTAAATCAGAGAACACTACAGTAAGATGTATGAGTCTTTATGACTGGGGTGATTATGTAGAAATGGAGAATGCAATGACACATTGAGAATAAAGCTCTGATAAAGAGTAACTAAATGGTATTAGTGGAAATTTCAAAGGCAGCATTAAAATGAATATTTTGGATTTATTAGCATATTGTACAAGGATAACAAATGAATCCTTTGGGAAGCTCAGTGAAGGATATGCGAATAGGAGGAAACAGCAAAACAGGGAATAAAATATATGAGAAATATTGGTTCAATTATAAGCAAAATCATATGCTAGTTTCCTGAAAAAAGAATTTAGGAAGAATATGAAGCCTATCAAAATGAAAAATGAACTAATTCATCGTTACATTTTGGGTTCTTATATTGGAGACATAGAGTGGCAAAATATTTAAACGAGGTTCATCTGCCTTTTCATTTGAGCAAAGAATTGCCTAGGAAAATACCCCAAATTTAAGAAGTCAGCGGAGATTAGACCTTTAATTCTCTTGCCTTCCCAATACAGAAGGTTTCCTATTGTTTGGAGGGGAAGAAAGGTGGAAGGGAACTAATTGGGTGCCCGATTTGGGACAAACTTCACCAAGAACTTCATATGTAATTCTTGATCCATTCTGTTGCATGGATCGCAAAATAAAGTTTCATCATAAAAGCTGCAGAGAATCATGGACATTTAATCCTCAGAATAACCATGTGGGATTATTGTGTTAGCTTCTGTTTTACAATCGAAGAAAGGAGGCTCAGAAGCATTGTCAGTAGCCTTAGGTTATGCCACTTGAGATAGTGAAATTAGGATTAGAACATAGATTTGCATGACTCCAAAGCTCTGGATTATCCAGTTCTTTTAGATTTTTCACCCAAACTTAATTTTAAATGGTCCTTCCATGAGAATTTAAAAAAAAAAAAAAAGAAGTGAAAGATTTAGAAGCAATAAATAATGCCAGATATTTATTCACAAAAGCAAATTCATTTAACTAAATCATTATACCCCTTATAGTACTTTCTAATTAGTGTTCACAAGTACAACGGCATAGGTACTTTACTGGCTTTTGCAGAGTAACTAAGATTAAATTTACTCTTCTACCTTAAACAACTAAAAAATAAGACTAAATCTCTAAAACTATTGTTTTTAGGCTCTAGACAACAGGTAGCACAAGTCAGTGATTCCTGAGAGAAGGGAAACTAATAAATTGGGCTCCAGTGAGGTATCAGGCCACAGCACAGGGAGGGAGAGCCCAAACAGAACTCAGTTGTTTTGTTGAGTTGAGGAGACAGAATTGGAAGTTTGGAGAGGCTAAGGTGGCTAGAATTTCAGGGGCAAAATTAGGGAAAATGGATCTGGACAGAAAGAGAACTCCAGAGATCTACAGAGGAGCTCCCTTAAATCTCTGGCTGAATACTACGGCTATATTAAAAGAAAATACTTGAATCCAGAGAAAGAACCACTGGAAAAAAAATATCTGGAAAAATCTCCCCAAAGCTCATATGAGACTGGGAATAGGTTGTGTTCTCAGCAAGAATTCAAAGACCTTGGATATGGGACATAGAATCTTTAGAAGGTATTATGTCAGTAGTGAAAATAAATTAGCCCTAGACTAAAGGCTGTTCTGGACCTACCCTAACAAAGTTTAAAAGAGAATCTTAAAATTGATCCCAAAGAATTTATCCATATGATAGAACAAAAACTAAAATTATTTAAAAATTAAATTTAAGAGTTCCAACCAAGATAGTGATCAGGTAAACACTGTGCTCACCCTGTCTCATAACAACATCAAAATTACAACTACAGAACAACCATCATTGAGAAACACTTGAAATCTAGCTGAACAGAAGCCCTATAACTAAGGACATACAGAAGAAACCATATCAAGACTTGTAGGACAGGTAGAGACACAAATTAGACTGATCTCATACCTACATGTGGCAGTTAAAAATTGGGAAGGATATCTTGACTCTGGAGGTTCCTCCAAAGGAGCAAGGGATCCCATCCTCACACCAGGCTCTCCAGCCCAGGGCTCCAGTGCCGGGGAGAGAAGTCCCCAGAACTTCTGGCTCTGAAAACCAGTGGAGATTGGGGCTGGGTGAACTGGCGGAGTGCTGGAGTCCTAGGCTTTTCCCTTAAGTGGCCCACATACGGACTTACTTGCTGATGAACTCACTTGCTCTGAGTTTCAGCACTGGGGCAGCAGCTTGAAAGGTTCTGGGGACATACAGGGAGAAACGAAATTGTCTGGCTTCAGGATGAGGGATAGAAGGGTGGCTTTCTCCCAGACAGAAGTACTGGGAGAAGCCATTGTTCTTTTGTTAAGGCTTTCTCTAGCCCAGCATGCAGACACAGGTGGCCACCATATCTGTGTCTCCATCAATCTGGCAAACACCATTTGCCCTGCCCTGGTGATTCCCTGAGACCCTCCCCATCTAACTTGTGGGCTTACCTAAGCCACTTCCAATGGCTTTTCCATACAAATGGCCTATCTTGGCTCAGGCTGAGGACTTTCCTAAAATCTCTCAAAGATTCACAACCTGTAAACAAGCAGCATCTGGCCTCTGTGCTCCATAGCTCTTGCTAAGCAGCCCCAAGACCAGCACTAGCAACAGCTGGCCTCAGTTCACAGTTGAGCCTTTCCCAGGCACCTCCAAGCCCAGCACAAGTGGCAACCATCCGCATATCACACTGTAGCCCATAGCAAGTGGCTCCAGGCAGGGCACAGGCAGCAGCTGATCTTGGCCTTTCCCAGAGCTCCTCCTGGGAGGCCTCAGAACCAACATACCCTGGCTAGCTTCAGACCACACCACAGCCACACACAAATCGCATACCCAAAGGGCATACCACTGGCACCAGAGCTCTATTAAAGTGAATCCGCCCATAGATCAGCCCCTGTGCAACAGCCTCCACTGTCACAGCCAGTCCTCACAGCCATCAGCATGAGGGTCACAGCCAGTCCTCACAGCCAATCAGCATGAGGGTCACAGCATGTAGTCACAGCCAGTCCTCACAGCCAATCAGCATGAGGGTCAATCCCTCCCACTGATGTCTAAACAGCCACCAAGGCTCAACTATAATAGGAAGGCACACGCAATCCCAAAAAAGGATACACCTGCAGCACCCAGCTAGGGGACCAGGGAGACTGAACCACTGGGTCCTACAGAACACCTACTAAAGCTACTCCTTTAAGACCAGGAGACATAGCAGTTCTTAATACGTAGAAAAAACACAAGAAGACAGCCAAAATGAGAAAACAAAGAAACATGTCCCAAATAGAAGAAAAGAACAAAACTCCAGAAAAGAACTAAATAAAATAGAAACAAGCAATCTACCAGATGCAGAGTTCAAAACACTGGTTATAAGGATTCTCAATGATCTCAGTGAAACCTTCAACAAAGAGATAGAAAACATAAAAATGTAGATAGAAAACATAAAAAAGTCAGAAATAAAATTTCAGTAACTGAAATAAGGGATACATTAGAGAGAATTAACAGTAAATTAAATGAAATAAAGAATAGAATCTGAAACTTAAAAAGTAAGGTAGCAGAAAATGCTCAATTAGAACAGCAACAAGAAAAAAGAATTCAAAAAATGAGGAAAGTTAAGGGGCCTCTGTGACCACATCAAGAGTACTAACATTTGCATCATAGGAGTACCAGAAGGAAAGGAGAGAGAGCAAGGAATTGAAAGCCTATTTCAAGAAATAATGATAGAAACCTTCTCTAATCTGGTGAAAGAAATAGACATACAAACCCAGGAAGTGCAAAGAGTCCCAAACAAGATGAACCCAAAGAAGCCCACACCATCTCTAAAATGCCAAATGTTACAGACAAAGAGAGACTCTTAAAAACAGCAAGAGAAAAGCAGTTAGTTACCTACAAAGGAGCTCCCATAAGATTGTCAGCTAATTTCTCAACAGAAACTTTGAAGGCCAGAGGATTGGCACAGAATGTTCAAAGTGATGAAAAGCAAGGACCTATAATCAAGATTACTCTACCCAGTAAAACTATCATTTAGAATCAAAGGACAGATAAAGAGCTTCCCAGACAAGAAAAAGCTAAAGGAGTTCATCACCACCAAACCAGTATTAGAACAAATGTTAGACTTCTTTAAAAACAAAAAGAAAAAAAAAATCAAAAATGTAAATAATAAGATGACAATAACTACATATCTATCAAGAATTACTTTAAATATAAATGGATTAAATGCTCCAATCAAAAGACATAGGGTAACTGAAAGGATAAGAAAACAAAACCTTTACATTTGCTGCCTATAGGATTGAAAGATTACTTCAGATTGAAAGACACCCAGATTAAAAGTAAAGGGACAGGAAAAGATATTTTATGAAAATGGAAATGAGAAAAACAAAGCTGGGGCAGCAATACTTATACCAGACAAAAGAAACTTTAAAACAAAGGCTATAACAAGAGACAAAGCAGGACTCAGTAATCCTACTTCTAAATATTTACCCAAAAAATCCCAAATCACTACTTTCCAAGGGATGTATGCATTCATATATTTATTGCAGCATTATTTACAATAGCCAAGATAGGAGGCAAATTGGGTGTCCATCAATGGATGAATAGATAAAGAAAAGGTGGTACCTATGTACAATAGAATATTATTCAGTCATAAAAAATAAAATCTCGCCATCTGTAACAACATGGATGGACCCAGAGATATTGTGTTAAGTGAAATAAGTCAGACAAAGAAGGACAAATGACATATAGTTTCACTTATTTGTGGACTTTAGAGAACAGGATAAATGAACAAACAAAACAGAAACAATCTCATAGATACAGAAAGCATTTTGTTGGTTACTGGAATTGGGAGCGGAGATGGGTGAAAGGGAAGAGGATTAAGAGATACAAATTGGTAGTTACAAGATAGTCACGGGATGGTAGAGTATAGCATGGGAAATACAGTCAGTAGTATTGTAATACATATGTATGGAGTTAGATGGGTACCAGATTTATCAGGGTGATCTCTTCATAAGTTATATAAATGTGTAATCACTGTGCTGTTCAACTGAAACTAACATAATATTATATGTCAACTGTAATTGAAAAATTAAAGAAAATCCTTAAAAAATTAAATTTAATACAAAAATATCTAACACCAAAAAACATAAAATTCACAGTATTTGGCATCCAATTAAAATTTACCAGCCAGGCAAAAAATCAGGATAATGCAATCCATAATTAGGACAAAAATCAAACACTAGAAACAGAACTAGCAATGAGAAGTGATAGAATTAATACATATGAACTTTAAAATGACTGTTATAAACTAAAGGAACAATGTATTAGTGAATGAGGGATAATGTCAAGTGTAATAACATATGTGTAATTGGAGTTCAACTTTAAAAATGCAAAACTAAATTCATTTTATGAATTATTAGTTATGCTTAGTATAGTTTCAGTGTAAAAAGCAATGAATATGCACATATGATCAGTTGCTATGTGTCAAGTATCATAATAATTCATGCAATAAATGAAGAGTAAAGTACCTACTACCCCTAAAGATTTCACATTCTCTTCAGGAGCAGAAGGTGATTAGAAGATTTGATGTTTGTCTGGTACAAGGCAGAATATATGAATATATATAACACCATAAAGAAAAATAAAATTTAAGAGCCAAGCTCAGAGATATGCTTTAGGAGGGAGGGGACACTTCAGCTGGGTATTTGAGAATGAGTAGAAATCTGAGTCACAGTTACGAGACACAGAAAAAGATTCTAGATGTAAGAAATGCGAGAAAGCAAGAGGATGAGGAACATGTTTTAAGAGTAGTAAGTGCTGTAGTGCCTTTCATCAGTATGAGATGGAGACACATCAGTTTAGAATGTCAGAAAGGGTACTGGTGTAGATGCAATTCTATTACTTCCCTACTAATTCTCACTGCCTTTTACCAACTATTTTAGGACATTGAGGGGAGAAAAATAGAAACAGTCTTTATGTTGTACTGGTTGGTTTATTAGTTTGCTAGGGCTGCCATTACAAAGTACCAAACATAATCTGGATAGTTTAAATAACAGACATGTATTGCCTCACATTTCTGGAGGCTAGAAGTCCAAGATCTAGGTGTTGACAAGATTGCTTTCTTCTTAAGACTATGAAGGAGAACCTGTTCCATGCATTTTTCATAGCTTCTGTGTTTTGCTGACAATCATTGGCTTTCCTTGGCTTGTGGACACATCACCTAGCCTCTGCCTTCATCTTCACATGTTGCACTCCCTGGGTTTGTCTGTCTATGTGTCCAAATCTTCTCTTTTTATAAGCACACAGTCATATTGGATTAGGGGCCCTCTCTACTACAGTATGACCTCATATTAACTCACTAACTGTATCTACAATCACCCTATTTCCAAATAAGATCATGTTCTGAGATACCAGGAGTTGGGAGTTCAACATTTGAATTTGGAGGGAAAATTCAGCTCTTAATGTTGGGGAAATATTGGTGGCTTTATAATAAGGAAGGGTCTTGATCAGAATTGTCCTCTAGGAAGAATAATTTGGCAGCCTCTGAAAGTCTCTAGCGACATCATCTTCACGCTGCCCTACATCCAAACACACAAACACTGTAACTGAGCAGTCTCCTAGGTCCATCATACTTTTTCCCCTTTGCTCTTGTCTAAGCTGTTTCCACTTAAATCTACTCAATTTATGAATAATTCCTACTTTTCCTTTAACTCTTATCTCCTCAAGTGTTTTAATCACATTCATAATACATAGGATGTCTAGCACATTTTAGGAAGTCTTCCCTAAGTAGGCTGCATCCCTTCTGAATTGTGTAGCTCACGGTCCTGCTGTCATGACCATGCCTTTAAAAAAAAATTAATACCCATGTGTTATCACAGACATTATATTTTCTTATAATTTGTGTGTATACTTTTTTCTCCGTGAAATTATGACACACTTTGGGTTGGATACAGTGTTTAATTCATCCCAAATCTCTTGAAACTAGCTCTGTATCTGGCGTTAAATAAAGAGCCTAGAGATAAGGATGAAGCTAATTTTCTCCTATTCTTTAAGGCTTAATTTTGAAAAAATAGTGTACTTTATAAAAAGTAACATCTGCATTATGCTTGCTGTATGCATGACACTGTTCTATATAATATATTCTGTATAATATATATTTACTCATTTAATCTTTACAAAAACCCTGTAGGTTGGGTAGTATTATCTCATTTTCTAGATGATGAATCTGAGGTATAAAAAGGCTCAGTAACTCTTCTGAGATTACATAGCACCTGAGTGACAGATTCTATAATCTTGTCCTTAACTACTTTGCCAAAATGCTTCCCAAAAACATTTGCTCTCCCAACCAGAGTCCTATATTCTGGAATCATGTCAAACCTGGCCACTAACTAGCTACATGATTTTGAGCAAGTTATCTAACTTTCCTGAACTCTAACTTTTTTCCATTTTAATGCTCGTACCATCCTTATAGAATTAATACATGTCCAGCACCGAGTAAGCCCA